>NC_139940.1:28409165-28599165 GCF_963454915.1 Gymnoscopelus microlampas | reverse complement strand
AGAGAGAGAGAGAGAGAGAGAGAGAGAGAGAGAGAGAGAGAGAGAGAGAGAGAGAGAGAGAGATAATGTAGAGGAATGTCGGAAACTCGAGAAAGAGAATAAAAAGCATAGAGAGAAACTGAAATAAATGAGAAAAGGAGAAAGAAAGGGGACTAAGAAAAGAAAAGAAATAAGGAATTGGGTGTGATTCATGGGTGGCCTACCACTGGATGATGTGTTTAATATACTCTACTCTCCCTGATTTACTGACTGGCAGGCCTGAGTGTGAAGAGAGTGAGAGAGAGAGAGAGAGAGAGAGAGAGAGAGAGAGAGAGAGAGAGAGAGAGAGAGAGAGAGAGAGAGAGAGAGAGAGAGAGAGAGAGAGAGAGAGAGAGAGAGAGAGAGAGAGAGAGAGAGAGAGAGACAGACAGACAGACAGACAGACAGACAGACAGACAGACAGACAGACAGACAGACAGACAGACAGACAGACAGACAGACAGACAGACAGACAGACAGACAGACAGAGAGAGAGAGAGAGAGAGAGAGAGAGAGAGAGAGAGAGAGAGAGAGAGAGAGAGAGAGAGAGAGAACTGAGTAAAAAGACTAAAGAGGGAATATGAGAACAATAAAGAAAGGCAAGTAGGTAGACAAGAAGGAAGAGAAAGGTCTAAGTCCTGCACAGTAAAGTCCTGAGCAGGGGAAAGAAGCAGGTAGAGAGGGTTTGAGGATGAGCAGAGAGGAAGTGAAAGGGAGAAGGGAAATAAAGATATGAGAAAGGGGGAATACAGTAAATTAGAGAAAATGAAGGAAAGTGTATAGAGGGTTTGAAGATATGTTCCACATAAATATTATGAAAATAGCAGATCTACAAGCTCACAACGCCTCGCAACGCGAGGCGTTGTGAGCTTGTCGCAACGCGAGGCGTTGTGAGCTTGTAGATCTGCTATTTTCAAAATGTTGGCCGCTTTCTTATATTATTTGACAATTTGGCCAATGTTTGACCAGTTTTTATAATTACTTATGATTACTTTTGATGCAGGTATTAAAAAGGTCTTAAAAGACTTTACATTTTCACTTCACTACCATGTGGGGACCCCCCTGGGGGGTCTCGACCCACAGGTTGAGAACCACTGGTGTAGAGGAGTGGTACAGTATGGCATAATGCTGGGGGTACTGGTCTGCAGCAGCTGTTCAAACATCATAGTAGCTCACCATGGTTTACTGTGTGTGTCTGTGCGTTCCAGTGTTTTAGCGTGGTTAATAGCGTAGCCCTCTGAGCACATTAAGTAAAGTGGAGGTTCCGAACTTTTAGAGGAGAGAAGGTCTGAGAGAAATATGGTGTTATAGATCACTATGAATTTATGGTGAAGATGATTGTTATTATTACATGGTTTACAAGCAATCTGTCATTTCACATAGACACCACCTTGGCATTAATGGCAAGAAAGTTTTAGTTTTTTTTTAAAAGATTTTTTTTTGGGGGCTTTTTTTTATGCCTTTATTTGATAGGACAGTAGACTGACAGGAAATGTGGAGAGAGAAAAAGGGAGTAGCAAAGGGAATCGAACTCACAACACGCTGTCAGGCTAGGTGCCCAGACCGCCACACCAGCGGCCCAGGCCGGCAAGATGGTTCTGACTAGATTAGAACGTTTCCAGTTTGTGTTCACAAACTCTGTGCACTTTTACACCTGAGCCATCTGAGCAGCCATGACTGTAGAAAAGTCATTTCCCCTGCAGGGACCAGTACATACTCCCTTTCCCTTAAGCTGGTTACTTGCTGTTACTTTCCTGTTTAAGTTGAACAACAAAATGTTATGTATTTCAAGTCACTGAGTAGTATACATTAAATGGATATTAAACAAAACCATATTTTTACACTCAACAATGGTTTTATGGCCAAAAGCATGGTCAGGACATCTGCATTGTTCTACTCCTTTCAAACTGAATCCTATTACTAAAGGGGGAAAAGTACAAACTTTGGCCTTTACATTTATCTAATCTTTCATTGAAGACCACGCAAGTGAACAGCTTGAGTAAGAACCACTGTGGTGCAGTGGTTTAGATACAGGGCTTGTAACCAGAAGGTTCACAGTTCAAAACTAACTGAGACTTTTTTCCAACTTTTACCTGACTCTTGCACCTTTATCTAATCTTTCACAGAAGAATGTGCAAGAGACCTAAAAAAAAGTATTAACCATGGTGGAGCAGTGGTTAAGATACAGACCTTGCACACAGATGGTCCTGCAGTTCAAAACCAGCAAGGACATCTTTCCAACTTTTGCCTGGGGCTTTTACCTTTATCTAATCTTTCAGTGAGCACCACACAAGTTAACTAAAGTACAGTGAACGTCTGTCTTCATCACTGAAAATAACGTACATGTAAACTGATATAAAACTGCTGTCATGTGCAGTTACGGTGAAGAAACACAATCATTTCACTCCTAATAATACCTATTTGATTTGACATCCTGACTTGCTGCTGTAGCTGAGGCTTGAACCTGTTACCTGCGGCTCACTAGTCAGTGACTCTATCCATTCACCTACAGCTGTTTCCTTGGAATCTGTGGTTCTGAAACGTTTTGTTGTCAACCCCCCAAATTGACGTGTATTTGGGCAGTGGACCCCAATGTGAAAAGATGTAATGTCAGGGCCCCCCATGAAAAATATTTATATTTATGCTGTAACACATTTTTTTAAAGTTATTTGTCTTGTTTGTTGTTCAAGTCAAAGCACCAGGAAGGCTGTACTTGTCAGCCATCTGTTAGCTCAATGGGTTGAGACGCAGTATTCATGATCCAGAGGCCATGAGTTCAAATCCCATTGATGTCTTTCCTATGATTCTTTCCTTTGCAGACTGGCTTCCAGAAGATCAACTGAAAACTACCAGGAAGGCTATATTTGTCATCCAACTGTTAGCTCAATGGGTTGAGACGCAGTATACATGATCCAGAGGCCATGAGTTCAAATCCCATTGATGTCTTTCCTATGATTCTTTCCTTTAAAGACTGGCTTCCAGAAGATAAACTGAAAACTACCAGGAAGGCTGTACTTGTCAGCCATCTGTTAGCTCAATGGGTTGAGACGCAGTATTCTTGATCCAGAGGCCATGAGTTCAAATCCCATTGATGTCTTTCCTATGATTCTTTCCTTTGCAGACTGGCTTCCAGAAGATCAACTGAAAACTACCAGGAAGGCTATATTTGTCATCCAACTGTTAGCTCAATGGGTTGAGATGCAGTATACATGATCCAGAGGCCATGAGTTCAAATCCCATTGATGTCTTTCCTATGATTCTTTCCTTTGCAGACTGGCTTCCAGAAGATCAACTGAAAACTACCAGGAAGGCTGTACTTGTCAGCCATCTGTTAGCTCAATGGGTTGAGACGCAGTATTCTTGATCCAGAGGCCATGAGTTCAAATCCCATTGATGTCTTTCCTATGATTCTTTCCTTTGCAGACTGGCTTCCAGAAGATCAACTGAAAACTACCAGGAAGGCTATATTTGTCATCCAACTGTTAGCTCAATGGGTTGAGATGCAGTATACATGATCCAGAGGCCATGAGTTCAAATCCCATTGATGTCTTTCCTATGATTCTTTCCTTTGCAGACTGGCTTCCAGAAGATCAACTGAAAACTACCAGGAAGGCTGTACTTGTCAGCCATCTGTTAGCTCAAAGGGTTGAGACGCAGTATACATGATCCAGAGGCCATGAGTTCAAATTCCACTGGTGTCTTTACTGTGATGCTTTCCTTTGCAGACTAACTTCTAGAAAAACAAGTTAAAATCACCAGGAAACCTTTAACTCTCAGCCAACAGCATAGCTCAACTGGTAGAGCGTCTGTCCAATAACATCACTTGACTTGACTTGAGTGGGTTCGATTCCCACTCGAGTCAATTGTCCCCGGTAACTTGGGGCAACGGATAAATTGACTGATATCCTTAGTGACGCTTCCCTTTGCAGACTAACTTCTAGAAAAACAAGTTAAAACCACCAGGAAACCTGTAACTCTCCGCCTACAGCATAGCTCAACTGGTAGAGCATCTGTCCAATAACATGACTTGACTTGACTTGAGTGGGTTCGATTCCCACTCGAGTCAAGTGTCCCCGGTATCTTGGGGCAACGGATAAATTGACTGATATCCTTAGTGATGCTTCCCTTTGCAGACTAACTTCTAGAAAACAAGTGAAAACCACTAGGAAACCTGTAACTCTCAGCCAACAGCATAGCTCGACTGGTAGAGCGTCTGTCCAATAACATGACTTGACTTGACTCGAGTGGGTTCGATTCCCACTCGAGTCAAGTGTCCCAGGTAACTTGGGGCAACGGATAAATTGACTGATATCCGTAGAATAACTTGTAGGAGTGTGCTGGTTCAAATCCAGCACAACCTAGGACCGAGCGGTCCTGGGTTCGATTCCCACTAACGTCAAGTTCCCGGTAAATTGGGGCAGCGGATAAATTGACTGATATCCGTAAAATAACTTGTAGGAGTGTCCTGGTTCAAATCCAGTCACCACCTTAGTAACTGAAACCGAATCTGGCCAATTCGGTCCCAGTTACTGAGATAGATAGAGGGTGTGTAGAGTAGGCGGAGTAGAGTAGTGAGTAGAGTAGGGGTAGAGTAAAGAGGGAATATAGTCGGGGAGTAGGTCCCAGAAGGGCCCAGAGTAGGGGGAGGAGTAGGAATAGGGGGAGGAGTAGGGCCTAGAGTAGGAGTAGGGGGAGGAGTAGGGGGAGAAGTAGGGATAGGGGGAGGAGTAGGGCCCAGAGTAGGGGGAGAAGTAGGGATAGGGGGAGGAGTAGGGCCCAGAGTAGGGGGAGGAGTAGGGCCCAGAGTGGGGGGAGGGGGAGAAGTAGGAATAGGGCCCAGAGTAGGGGGTGGAGTAGGGCCCTACTCCTACTCCTCCCCCTACTCTGAGCCCTACTCCTACTCCTCCCCCTCCCCCCACTCTGGGCCCTACTCCTCCCCCTACTCTGGGCCCTTCTGGGACCTACTCCTACTCCTCCCCGACCATATTCCCTCTTTACTCTACTCCGCCTACTCTACACACCCTCTATCTATCTCAGTAACTGAGACCGAATTGGCCAGATTCGGTTTCAGTTACTAAGGTGGTGACTGGAATTGAACCAGGACACTCCTACAAGTTATTCTACGGATATCAGTCAATTTATCCGTTGCCCCAAGTTACCGGGGACACTTGACTCGAGTGGGAATCGAACCCACTCAAGTCAAGTCAAGTCATGTTATTGGACAGACGCTCTACCAGTTGAGCTATGCTGTTGGCTGAGAGTTACAGGTTTCCTGGTGGTTTTAACTTGTTTTTCTAGAAGTTATTCTGCAAAGGGAAGCATCACGAAGGCTATCAGTCAATTTATCCGTTGCCCCAAGTTACCGGGGACACATGACTCGGAGTGGGAATCGAACCCACTCAAGGAAAGAATCATAGGAAAGACATCAATGGGATTTGAACTCATGGCCTCTGGATCATGAATACTGCGTCTCAACCCATTGAGCTAACAGATTGCTGACAAGTACAGCCTTCCTGGTAGTTTTCAGTTGATCTTCTGGAAGCCAGTCTGCAAAGGAAAGAATCATAGGAAAGACATCAATGGGACTTGAACTCATGGCCTCTGGAATGGATCATGTATACTGCGTCTCAACCCATTGAGCTAGCAGTTGGATGACAAATATAGCCTTCCTGGTAGTTTTCAGTTGATCTTCTGGAAGCCAGTCTTTAAAGGAAAGAATCATAGGAAAGACATCAATGGGATTTGAACTCATGGCCTCTGGATCATGTATACTGCGTCTCAACCCATTGAGCTAACAGTTGGATGACAAATATAGCCTTCCTGGTAGTTTTCACTTGATCTTCTGGAAGCCAGTCTGCAAAGGAAAGAATCATAGGAAAGACATCAATGGGATTTGAACTCATGGCCTCTGGATCATGAATACTGCGTCTCAACCCATTGAGCTAACAGATGGCTGACAAGTACAGCCTTCCTGGTGCTTTGACTTGAACAACAAACAAGACAAATAACTTTAAAAAAATGTGTTACAGCATAAATATAAATATTTTTCATGGGGGGCCCTGACATTACATCTTTTCACATTGGGGTCCACTGCCCAAATACACGTCAATTTGGGGGGTTGACAACAAAACGTTTCAGAACCACAGATTCCAAGGAAACAGCTGTAGGTGAATGGATAGAGTCACTGACTAGTGAGCCGCAGGTAACAGGTTCAAGCCTCAGCTACAGCAGCAAGTCTGGATGTCAAATCAAATAGGTATTATTAGGAGTGAAATGGTTGTGTTTCTTCACCCCAACTGCACATGACAGCAGTTTTATATCAGTTTACATGTACGTTATTTTCAGTGATGAAGACAAACCGCACAGACGTTCACTGTACTTTAGTACATTTTGTAAACTTATGACTCTGAGTAGAGTATAGCCTGACTTAAACAAACAAATAACAACTTAGTATAGTCAGATTATTTTTTACACAACTTACATTTTGTAATCAAACTACCGAAACGAAAGTTGGTCACCACCGAAACGAAAGTTAAATCCGAAAAAATCACTAAGTGTGGAGGCCAAAATCGTCCCCCCAAAATCCTGCTAGGAGTACGTTTCAGGCAATTTAGAGTTGATTGGTAGTACTTTGTAGTGACTTTTTTTGGTCCCTAACATTCATCGAGCTCTGGACTTAGTAAATTTATTTTTTCACCATTGTGTCACTACCGAAACGAAAGTTTGTCACTACCGAAACAAAAGTTAAATCCGAAAAAATCACTAAGTGTGGAGGCCAAAATACTCCCCCCAAAAACCTGTTAGGAGTACATTTCAGGCAATTTAGAGTTGATTGGTTATTTTCGTTTCGGTAAAATTTATTTTACAGAAACGAAAGTTAAATCCGAAAAAATCACTAAGTGTGGGGCCAAAATCGTCCCCCCAAAAAACTGTTAGGCGTACGTTTCAGGCAATTTAGAGTCGATTGGTAATTTTCGTTTCGGTAAAATTTATTTCACCGAAACGGTTTTAACTTGTTTTTCTATATACTTACTAATACTAATATATAACTAACTAACATACTTACTAATATATAACTAACTAATATACTTACTAATACTAATATATAACTAACTAATATACTTACTAATACTAATATATAACTAACTAATATACTTACTAATAGTGTCTATATTATAGATTATAGTGTTAGTGTGTAAATATTATAGTGTTAGTGTCACTATATTATAGTGTCTCTATATTATAGTGTTAGTGTCACTATAATATAGTGTCTATATTATATATAGTGTCAGTGTCTATATTATAGTGTCTCTCTAGCACCGCCCCTTCCCCTCTAGCTCCACCCCTTCCTCTATCTAGCTCCGCCCCTTCCTCTCTGGCTCCGCCTTTCCCCCCTCTAGCTCCGCCTATCTAGCTCCGCCCCTTCCTCTCTCTAGCTACACCCCTTCCTCTCTGGCTCCACCCCTTCCTCTCTAGCTCCGCCCCTTCCTCTCTAGCTCCGCCCCTCCCTCAATCTTTCTGTAATATTTCAGCTGCCCGTTTATATTTGTTCTATAACCCCTCCGCTTTATTGTCTGGAAACCACGGGGGGAAAACATTCCTAAAGTATCTATAAATCCTTAATACATGTTATTATGTGCCCTATAGTAAATTGAAGACAGTTCATCATTTACAACTGTCTGTTAATGTGTTTGTTCATGTTTAACATATGCTTTGTAAAACATTCCTAAAATATCTATAAATCCTTAGTACATGTTATTATGTGCCCTATAGTAAAGTGAAGACAGTTCATCATTTACAACTGTCTGTTAATGTGACTTTCTCCTTACCTGTTGCAAACTACCTGGCTTTCATGAATGCAGATGCCAAACAATTACTAGAATTATCTTTCATGTTTAATATATGATTCGTAAGACATTCGTAAAGAGTGTGTTGACCATTTGCTAACGTTATCATGGGCCTTGTTGTAAAGTGAAGACTATGCATTATTATTTCATGTTTAACAGTGATTAGTAAAACATGTGACATCAAAAAGTGGCAAAAGTAACGTTATATAGTATACAAGTATACAACAATTTATTAGATATAAAATGTAGCAACTCTTGGCCACAGCACACACACTGACATTTAAACAAAGAAATTAATCACAACAGAATCACAGAGTAGCAGCTTGGAGCCTCTGCAGTCACCACCTCCCAGTGCAAGTTAGCTTTAGCTGCTAAGCTAAACTGCTAAGCATGGAGGACATTACTAGCCTACACATCAAAACAAACATTGTGGATACAAACAGCCACCATCAAAATACCCCCTAGTCATAATGCTACTTCATGTGTGTAAGATTAGCCATTTTATGTTACCTCGATCACCTGCAACAAGACAGTTAAAACACATAAAACATGAATTAGACATATTTCTGTCCAGTCTGCAACTGCATCACTGTTCACTTCCTCCCTAGTAGGCTACTGCAGGTGTAATGCAGGTAATGAGTGTGTTGCCAGATTTTGCAAAAGAAACAAGCGGACAGGTCTATGAAAACAAGCCCAAAAGAAGCAACTAGGCTCAGGCTCATGATAACGTCTGAAAATGGTTTACATACTCTTTACGAATGTCTTACGCATCATTTGCTTAACATGAATGATAATTCTAGTAATTGTTTGGTGTCTGCATTCATGAAAGCCAGGTAGTTTGCAACAGGTAAGGAGAAAGTCCACATTAACAGACAGTCATAAATGATGAACTGTCTTCACTTTACTGTAGGGCACATAATAACATGTACAAAGGATTTATAGATATTTTAGGAATGTTTTACAAAGCATGTTAAACATGAACAAACACATTAACAGACAGTTGTAAATGATGAACTGTCTTCACTTTACTATGGGCACATAATAACATGTACTAAGGATTTATAGATACTTTAGGAATGTTTAACAAAGCATATGTTAAACATGAACAAGCTACCAATAGCTTGTATATATTATGTAACATCAGTTACAAATGATTTAATAATCATTTACAGATGTATTATACATGGCTTATTCATGAATAGTTACTAATACCTTTATGGATGATTTGTAACCGTAGTTATAAAGGTTTTAGTAATCATTTACAAATGTCAATAAACAGGTTGTTAATGATTTGTTAATAGTCTACAAACTGCTTATAAACGTTTATAAAAGCTTTAGAATGGGTCGTTACAAATGATTCAATAATCTTTTACAGATGTATATAAATGGCTTATTCATGAATAGTTCACTACTTACTAATACTTTACAAATGATTTGTAACTGTAGTTATAAAGGTTTTAGTAATCATTTACAAATGTCAACACACAGGTTGTTAATGATTTGTTAATAGTCTACAAACTACTTATAAACGTTTATAAATGCTTTATAACGGGTCATTATTGTAAAGTGCTACCAAAAAATGTACTAAGTCCAGAGAGCTCGATGAATGTTAGGGACCAAAAAAAAAAGTCACTACAAAGTACTACCAATCAACTCTAAATTGCCTGAAACGTACTCCTAAGAGGTTTTTGGGGGGACGATTTTGCCCTCCACACTTAGTGATTTTTTCGGATTTAACTTTCGTTTCGGTAGTGACAAACTTTCGTTTCGGTAGTGACACAATGGTGAAAAAAAAATGTACTAAGTCCAGAGCTCGATGAATTTTAGGGACAAAAAAAAAAGTCACTACAAAGTACTACCAATCAACTCTAAATTGCCTGAAACATACTCCTAACAGGTTTTTGGGGGGACGATTTTGGCCTCCACACTTAGTGATTTTTTTCAGATTTAACTTTCGTTTCGGTAGTGACAATGGTGAAAAAAAATGTACTAAGTCCAGAGCTCGATGAATGTTAGGGACCAACAAAAAAAAGTCACTACAAAGTACTACCAATCAACTCTAAATTGCCTGAAACGTACTCCTAAGAGGTTTTTGGGGGGACGATTTTGGCCTCCACACTTAGAGATTTTTTCGGATTTAACTTTCGTTTCGGTAGTGACAAACTTTCGTTTCGGTAGTGGCACAATGGTGAAAGAAAAATTGTACTAAGTCCAGAGCTCGATGAATGTTAGGGACCAAAAAAGTCACTACAAAGTACTACCAATCAACTCTAAATTGCCTGAAACGTACTCCTAACAGGTTTTTGGGGGGACGATTTTGGCCTCCACACTTAGTGATTTTTTCGGATTTAACTTTCGTTTCGGTAGTGACAAACCTTCGTTTCGGTAGTGACACAATGGTGGAAAAAAATTTACTAAGTCCAGAGCTCGATGAATTTTAGGGACCAAAATAAAAAGTCACTACAAAGTACTACCAATCAACTCTAAATTGCCTGAAACGTACTCCTAACAGGTTTCTGGGGGGACGATTTTGGCCTCCACACTTAGTGATTTTTTCGGATTTAACTTTCGTTTCGGTAGTGACAAACTTTCGTTTCGGTAGTGACACAATAGTGATTTTTTTTTTTTACCAAGTCCAGAGCTCGATGAATGTTAGGGACCAAAATAAAAAGTCTCTACAAAGTACTACCAATCAACTCTAAATTGCCTGAAACGTACTCCTAAAAGGTTTTTGGGGGGACGATTTTGGCCTCCACACTTAGTGATTTTTTCGGATTTAACTTTCGTTTCGGTAGTGACAAACTTTCGTTTCGGTAGTGACACAATGGTGAATTTTTTTACTAAGTCCAGAGCTCGATGAATTTTAGGGACCAAAAAAAAAAGTCACTACAAAGTACTACCAAGCAACTCTAAATTGCCTGAAACGTACTCCTAACAGGTTTCTGGGGGGACGATTTTGGCCTCCACACTTAGTGATTTTTTCGGATTTAACTTTCGTTTCGGTAGTGACAAACTTTCGTTTCGGTAGTGACACAATGGTGAAATTCTTTTTTTACTAAGTCCAGAGCTCGATGAATGTTAGGGATAAAAAAAAAAAGTCTCTACAAAGTACTACCAATCAACTCTAAATTGCCTGAAACGTACTCCTAAGAGGTTTTTGGGGGGACGATTTTGGCCTCCACACTTAGTGATTTTTTCGGATTTAACTTTCGTTTCGGTAGTGACAAACTTTTGTTTCGGTAGTGACACAATAGTGAAAAAAAAATTACTAAGTCCAGAGCTCGATGAATGTTAGGGACCAAAAAAGTCACTACAAAGTACTACCAATCAACTCTAAATTGCCTGAAACGTACTCCTAACTCCTTGAGCCTTAAGTCCCAAGACTCAAGGCCCAAAAGAGAAATTTGATGTCTCCGTGGGAGTAATTGGTTCGACTCAAGACCCAAAAGAAGGTGAACTGACTGTAATGATTCAAAATGTCATATATAGAATAGAAACCCCATTCAAACTTTAAAATGTTCATCCTAAAATGGACATATTTGCCTGAAAAGGGATCTTTGAAATGTTTCATTGTTTTAGAATAGTACTCCTTTAAAAGTTCAGAGATTTATAATGGAGGTCGATGGAAGATTTTGGGACCTCAAAAAAATACTTTCACCTAGAAACTCCATTCACAGTTCAAAAATTCCACCTTACTGTGGGCATGCATCCTTGAGATGTTTTACTTTGAAATGATTTGTAGTTTTTTAAATATTTAACTTTAAGCGCCCAATGCATTGTCAATGGCAATGGACATTAATGCTTAACCTGAGAGTATGGGTGTAATAATCTAAAGCTGTACTCAAAAGTTGTTATACCGGTAATTCACTATGAATTGCAATCATTTAGCCTGTACAGTACCAAACTTTTTAGCTCGAGACCCAAAAGAGAAATTATATGTCTCCCCGAGACCGAAACTAGTGACAATAGTAGATCTACAAGCTCACAACACATGTTGTGAGCTTCTTAAAAAGCTTTTTTATCTATGGAATTCCTTCCATTATTTAGTATTTAATAGTAATAGTTACTTTGAAAAATGTTAGGATTAGTTTGTATTTCAGATGTTTGTTTTGTTTTTGTTTTTAATCTTTTGAAATATATTTTTTTAAATGGTTCAAAAAAAATAAAAGAGGGGGGGGGGGGGTATTTACCCGTGACCCCCATAAAAATGTGTCCGTGACCCAATAATGGGTCCCAACCCAGTGTTTGGGAAACACTGGTATAGAGTAATACTGTATGTGTGTGGTGCACTGGACCAGGCCTATAGGGATGCTAGTGAGTAGAGGGTCTACAGGCCAAGCAAGCATTTCTGAACACTGATTGCATATGAGTGACCAACACTGGCTTACTAACAACTTATAGAGGGGGAAAAAATCCTTTTCGCCAGAAGCAAAACACAACCATTTCCATTTGCTAGCCCTCAATTAAACAACTGTAAAACCGCAGACATTCTCTCAGTCTAAAGTTAGACCTTAGAAGGTATTAATATCATCCACTTTTGTAGAAAGAGACGTGTGATTTTTCCATCTTTCTTTCGTCCTTCTTTTTCCTATTTCTTCTAGTCTCTCCCCTGCCTGTTGGTCTTTCCTAACTCTCTCCACCTCTCTCTCTCTCTGTTCCTGTAAGGTTTGCTCATCTCTCCAGAGATTAACCTGATGTTTTTGACAGAAGGTAAGTAGAGAGAAGAGACACGTTGTGCTCTGAAGAATGTTGTTTTACCCCTGCCATACCACGTCTCTCTCTCACACACACACACACACACGCACACGCACACGCACACGCACACACGCACACACGCACACACGCACGCATGCACGCAGGCTGAGGCGCGCACACACACACACACACACACACACACACACACACACACACACAAATGGCGGTCGCAGGTCCTCTTATACACCGTCTGTTTCTCTCTCTTACACTTACTGCACTCCCATGAATACACACACACACACACACACACGCACATGTGCGTGGGCGCACACACCAACACACATCTTCCCATGCCAGCACAGAAGAATCTTTAGCCTCTAGCTGGTTGTATTTCATCCCACATCCAACGTCTTGTCATCCATGGGGACTGAACTACTGCTGACCCTCACTGACACAGGATGGTCTGAATATCAAAGAAGAACGTAGAGGAAAAAAGGTTTGGGAGACAGCAAGACAGACAAGTAAAGAAACCGTGTGTGTGTGTGTGTGTGTGTGTGTGTGTGTGTGTGTGTGTGTGTGCGTGCGTGCGTGCGTGCGTGCGTGCGTGCGTGCGTGGCTAAAAGTGAGGCAAAAAGAGGAGAGGGACAAAGACGCAGAGAAAAACAAGACTAAAAGTCTAAAATCCTCACTGGCAACCCCTCACTCATGGCCATGATACCCCCACAACTTGGTCTAAAGGTGGCGCTAGAAGAAAGGCCATATCACCAAAATCAGTAGGGTTCATCTTACAGTCTGCCTAGTTGATCATATGATGCGTGCAAAGTTGAACTTTTGGCCTGAGGGTAATGCTAGAGGAAAGGTCATGGGGTCACTTAAATGGTTAGGGTTTATTCTCCTGGGAGCATGGAAATGCTCAGGAAGTTTCATGGCAATCTGTCTGTAAGTACTGTCAGATATCTTGTGCGCAAGTGTAAATGTAGGCCTGAGGGTGGCGCTAGAGGAAAGGCCAGGTGATCTATCAGTAGGGTCATACTGTAATGTGTGGTTCATCCTCTAGTCTAGGTTTAGCCTCCAGGATGAAATTCCATGGCAATCCACAGAATAGTTTTCAAGATGTCTTGTTTGGGACCAAAGTGTTGGATGGACTGACCTCCATTGCCATCATTGTGTGTGTGTGTGTGTGTGTGTGTGTGTGTGTGTGTGTGTGTGTGTGTGTGTGTGTGTGTGTGTCCGCCCGCGTGCATGCGCCAAAGAGAAAGGGGAAAAATACAAAGATAGTGAATATGAGAAAGAGAAAATTTGAGAAAGAATCACTGAATCACTTGTGAATCACTTCACAAGAGTGAAGGTGTGAGTGTGGGTGCGTACGTGCGCGCGTGAGTGTGAGCGTGTGTGTGCCTGTGCGTGTGTGTGTACGCATAATGTGTGAGAGAGACAGGGACAGAAAACTGAACAGGCTGAAAGTGTAGCTGATGAGCCTGTTTATTTAATGTCATTCTAGCATGTGAAGAAACCTCTGTCCAACTGGCATTATGAAAAGGAGGCCTATTGCTGTTGGCTAACTGGCTATTTCACCTGTTGAGCTGTTTGCTACAGGGGGAATTCTTTCCAATTCTCAAATACTTTAGAATGCTACCATTTTTCTTCTCTGTCAGACAGGAAACAAAATGAAATCTAAGATCTAGTCAGTGGTGGACAACATATGGACACTACCCCATTACTTGAGTCAAAGTTTAGATAGTCCTGGTCAAATATTGCACCAACGGTGACAGTTTCTCAGTCAAATATTTACTTCAATTAAAGTACTGGAATACTACCATTTTAGAATAGTATTTTAGCACATTTTATTTTTAATATGAACACATTGTTCACAATACATTTACTGAACCTCGTAATTCTCTCAAACCACCAATTAATGCACTGACTTGCATGTATGCTTCACAAAACAGAAAACAGCTATTGTCATATTTTCAATTTAACCAACCCCAGATGCAAACACAAAACAGCATGGCAGTGTTCTAATACAGTGGTGTGTGTGTGTGTGTGTGTGTGTGTGTGTGCGTGCATGTGCGTGTGCGTGTGTGTGCGCGCACACACACTCCCGCACGTGTGTTTGTCTGTCTGTCTGTGTGTGTCTGTGTGTGTGTATACTGTGGGGAACTGATCAAAGCCAAGACGCAAAAGACAGGGTAGAAACCCAATGAAGGGCGTTTATTTCAACAGCCAGGCTCAGTGAGCATTGTTTCAACTTCTTGTATAATAAATAATAATCAATTGTTCAACAGAAATCCATCCCGGGGTCGGGGTTTCCATGCATCATAACATCATGCTTTTCATTCTTTCATTTCTCTCCGCAGGTTGCCTATGAAGTAGAAGAAACAATCCTTTAGTTCTACATTTCACCAGTAATTAGCATTGTTAGGGAACAATAGTGGAAATCGCTTACCGCCTACAGCACCCGTCTGTTCACCAGGAGAGCCAGTGCTAGACTGAGGCAGAGTGGCCTGTTTTGTAGTTTGGTGCCACACCTAGGTCCTCGCAGGTGTGGACAATTGGGGCTGATTCATGAGGGCGATTGGTAGGTACCGCCCCTCTATGACGTACCCCAGGCTGCTGCGCTGGCTGTGGGGCCTCTCTCTGCCTCTGTCTACCTGTCTCTCCAAGGTGAGGTGCTTACCTAGTAGGCGGTTTCCCAGCGATACTCCACAATACGTACACTGTAGGGCCTAGGCATTAGTCAGACAGTGGAATTGCAGTAGATGCAGATTCCTCTGAAAATAAAATAAAAAGTTAAGTACAGATACTCGCCTGGATTTAGTTTACAGTGAAAATAATGGCTTCATGCTCTCAGCATGTTTACTTATACATAAACCAATATTAATGGTAAGATTTAACATCACTTTATATTGTGACACAAACATTTGGACTAAGATAAATAGCAACGGTAGAAGAGACATTTCATCTCCATGCACGTCATCAGTGCTGTAGTTACACCTCACTATAAACTGACTAGTACTCATCTGTTGGTATACTTTTCTGAGCATCTTTCAAGTAAAAGTACATCTAAGGTAAACAGTTTAGAATTCTATAGTTTTTACATAGGCCTAGAGCAAAATGTATATTTCTTATGTTCCACAACATAACAATAATCACTCAAAATATGGCATGGACACTATGGGAGAATGTGAGCCAAATATATCTAAAATATATTTTATTATTACAGGATAAAAAAAAATCTGATATATACTTTAATTTAATTTTGAAACATATAATGTGAAAAAGAAATTGCAGTATGGGATTTAAAAGAGGATTCAGGCATACCCCACAAACAGTTCCTGGATGGATTTCACTAGACATCCAGAATAATGCTAATCCACGCTCAGGCAGTATTCAGAAGTGGCACAGTTCCACACTCCACTGCAGCTCAATGTGGAGTTACTACAAGCAGTTCATTTCTCACATATATAGTTCTTAGAGTCTTCTCAGAGTCAACAGTGTTTGTAGGAAGCTGCCAAAACCAGGTTGAGGATTTCAGATCAGTTTAACAGACATCCTTCTGCAGACCCCAAGGTAAACAAAACTCTAATGTGATGAAGTGACACTTCCAGTCCCCGAATGCCAGGCCAAACAAAATAAGATGGGGAGTGAAGGGGGTGGAGATAAAGAGAGAGTGTATAGATAGATATACAGTAGATAGGTAGGTACAGTAGGTGATGCGGAAGAGCAGGAAGAGGATAGAACGTCCCACCATACACCGGCGCAACGTGTTGTGAGCTTGTAGATCTGCTATTTCCGGTGCGTGGACGTGGTCGTTTCCAGTGATTCATGACAGAATGTTCAATAAAGTAATGTTTCCACTCAACAAATATAATTCAACTCTGCAGCCGTTTTGGCAAACGATGGTCAACGACGGGTGCATTTCTCCTTTCCGACATGTCGCCTTTCCGACGTTGACGAACCCTATACCTAACCCTAACCCTAACCCTAACCGCACGCGGAAGCCACTAGTCGGAGTGGTGAGATGTCGGAATGGAGAGTGAACACCGTCAACGACAGCTGCCATCACTTTGAATGCAGGGCATTGACATACATTTTGGAACATTCTGGAGAGTGCATCATGGACTTGAATCTGCCTACGGGTGAAGTTCACCTTGCACTGTATGCTACTGTAACATATAATGCAATAAAGTAATGGGAGTTAACTAACAATAAGTTTTAACTTTGTATAACAACCCTATGCCATTCTATTCTCAGCTGGTGGTTGGCTGGTTCCCTCGCTATGCGTTTAACCCTGCGATTAGTGCCCCTTTAAACACTTATAATTCACAGCCTATGAAAATATTATCAGAGAGGACCGGGTCCATGCCTGAGGGGGTCAGAGGGTTGTTTTAATGGTACCGTGGGTTCAGAGTGTTGAATAGAGCGAGCTCATAGCATTAGAGTGGCCTTAAATCACTTTCACTGGATTGGGAATGTTTAGAAAAACCCTCCAAGCCAAGTCTATTCAATCATAGATACATTTCACACTGAAATGTGAAAATTAAGGATAATGCCGTTGCTGTTAAAACCTTTTAGTTAGCGAAACATGTGGAAGTTATTAAAAGGGTTTCTGAATTATACGGACAAACCGTTTATTTTTCCTACATTTTACATGAATGAATGTTTGAACTTTAATATTTTCACTCTCCACTGAATATTTATTACTACCTGGCAGGACATGGCTAATTGGCTGTTCGCACATGCACACCAACACGCACACACGTGTGCACGCACGCGCACACACACACACACACACACACACACACACACACACACACACACACACACCTCCTCCCAGACTGAAATTTCCTGTGAATTAGAGGTGGGATGTGAATATGAAAGGTTTGTCATTTGGCAGGTGGCACGTATCAATTGACAGTTTATATAATGAAGTTTAAACATCAATAAATACTTTCTGCAGCTGCTCTCCACTTCCAAAACAGGATCTACAGGCTGTAGAAAAGAAATAATACAATTGGACTTCACATGTATGTATACACCTTAATCTTACACCCAAATATACCTCAAATATCACAGAGAGAAAATAATCACTAAGATTTAAGCTTCAGAGGATAACAGAAAAAGAATGGCCTTTGCAAAAATAATTATAAACAAAACCTTTTAGGAATTTGAGGTAAAGAACCATGATAAAAAGCTACCATTACACGCTGACATCTGAAATCTGAAAGAGTTTGTTTTTATTCTGAGACTGATGTATCCTCTTCACATGTATCCTGAATTCCTGATGTATCCTCTTGTCATCTGATATATACATAGTACATACATAACAAATTAACGAATAGGGGATACAGGAAGAGTGGGCACCTAACTGTCCCGGGCACTGCCAACCCATACAGTTAGTCTGTGTGAGGGTGAAGACAAGCATGTGCTGTCTTTTCACCTGACAGTGGGGGATTTCAGTGGGGCTTAACCACCTGAACCCCAGCATCCATATTCCAGGTGTTTCCAGTTTAACCCATTAAGACGGGAAAGTATCTGTGTCATTTTTAGATTTATTTGGCTATTCAAAAATAGCAAATATACAAGCTCATAGCTCATATGAGCTTGTAGATCTGCAATTTTTGAAAAATCGTATTTCTTTCTGCAAATCTTTGAATATATATATATATTTTAAAGCGAACATTTGTAACTCAAATCTTTGCTTCTGGGGATTCTACAAATGTCTTCTAAATCCTAACAGTTTTCTGAAAAACGTATGTTGCTACAGTACAGTATATCAGTGGTGCTCAAACCTTTTCATGTCAAGGACCACCCAAAATTATATGTATGCGTTTCGGCTATGAGCCTTCCTCAGAGCATACACTATTTGCCTTTGCAGGTGTAATGGAGTAGAAGTAAAAGTGCACTAATACTCCAGTACAGTAAAAAGAAAACACTTTATCATTTTCCCCAAGGTTCTATGGAACCCAAGCGGGATTTTTACCCGGTCCTCTCACCTTTGAGAAGCATCTCAATAACCACTAGACTACCGGTTCAGTTGACAAGATGGCTGTATGTGATCACTAGACACTACACACAGAATGGGGCATCTCACTTCCAGCTGAACCAGTGCTATGTTACTTGACTAAAAGTACAAAGGTATTGGCATCAAAATATACTTAAAGTACCAAAAGCTAATGTAGATGGTAAGAGAGAGAAGGAGATTTTCATTTCATTTTATTTATTTCAATTATGGTTTACATGATCACATTCATATTTGTTTTTACATATTCCATAACTGAAAAGGAGCAGTTAGAAGATAAATCTTATTTATACCTGCCCCTTTCTACCATTAAAATCATCAAATATCCTACCAACGAGTACATCATGATTCATCAAAAACTAAAACTAAAAGGAGAAAAGTAAACGGAAAAGAAATGAGAGAACAAAGAACGAGAGCATGAGAAAATCACACAAAATTTAACCAGAACTAAAAAACAAACAAAAAAACTTAAAAACAACAACAATGACCAAAAAAATGAAGATTAACCATCCAATTCATACTTGATCATTTTCCCCCTTTTGAACACTCTCTTAAACTGAAACACTGTTGTTAGCGGAGCAGCTAAGTGCTACGATCTTTCAATTTATGATAAAAGCGTGAAAATTGGCGTGAGCAGTCTCCATGGGTCACTTGACAAGAATATTGTCTGAGCCATTTGTAATTTCAAGATGGCGGCCATTTTTCAAGATGGCCGACACCTTAGTGGGCAGTTAAGTGATATGATGGTTTATTTGGTGATACAAGCATGAAAATTGGTATGAGCAGTCTCTGTGGGTCACTTGACAATAGGCCACCCACAGCTATTTGAAATTTCAAGATGGCGGCCATTTTTCAAGATGGCAAACACTTTAGTGGAGCAATTAAGTTATATAATGGTTTATTTGGTGATACAAGCATGAACATTGGCATGAGCAGTCTCTCTGGGTCACTTGACAATAGGCCACCCACAGCTACTTCAAATTTCAAGATGGCGGCCATTTTTCAAGATGGCCAACACTTTAGGGGAGCAATTAAGTTATATAATGGTTTATTTGGTGATACAAGCATTACATTTGGCATGAGCAGTCTCTAAGGGTTGCTTGACAAGAAAACACTCCCAGCCACTTGAAATTTCTATTTTCAAGATGGTCACCCCCTGGATCCTCAAAAGACATTTTCTCATAGAAATGTACGGGTTTTTTTTTTATTAAGGACGATTATTATTATTATTATTATGCTAAAACAGTTGTGTTGATTTGTTGATCATAGATAGATTAGATAAGAGTGAATATCTGCACTACCAGGGCACACTGGTGATATATCACTGCTGTTAAACCTCAGAGTGGGGTTCAATGTCAGCTAATTGAAAGTTAGTATCCCAAATGCTGTCTAATTTACCCCAAAACAGTTAGATAGCCGCACCTGAATTGACAGGTTGTGCCAGCGCGGGAGAGCCTAGCCAAGGTTAATGGGGTTTTAATTAACCGGATGGTGTACAGATCACATGGGATTTAAATGGCATTGGATGAACGATCGGACTAAGTGTTGGGTTAAGGCACAAACTTAGTTGTATCCCATACATCAAAGTGCTTGGTAAAAGGTGGTAAAAGGATAAACCCTCTGCCTCTGCCTATGCTGCAGACATGGCAGAAGCCATCATAACAGTTGTGAAAACTAACTGGGACAGATGTTTCATTTGTCAGCAGGTCACCAAGGAAAAACTCATTCAGCCAAGTTTATTCAACAGAGAGCACGATCGTACTGGTCATGATACCATTGCAAGAAATGTTCCATTATTTCATAAGATCAATGCTCTGCCTATCTTACTTAGTCCAACCCGACTAGATGAAGGTGATGGCATAGAAAGCACATTGACAAGAAACAGAGCAACATATCATTCAAGCTGTTCAACAACACAGAGCTGGAAAGGGCCCAAAAGAGAGCATCTACATCTGCTGAAGACACTGAAGATACCAAAGATATCCATGTCAAGAGACTAAGAAGATCTAATGTATGACCGGTCCAGTGATGTCACAACTGTGAACGAGGCCAGGCTTGATCTCTTTGCCAGAAAGCAAAGACGATATGACTTGATCCTGCCAACTCAAGCAGCACTCAAAGAGCATGCCAAACGTGCTTCTTATGAGGCTGGATACGTGTGGGGACAGGCATTGAAGCGACCTCCACAAATGCCGAGCCCATCTGACTGGGGATGGGTGGAACAGGACGAGAAGTGGAAAGTCTTCTGGACTCCACTTCCACCTATTGCGGAGAGTTGTTGGGAGTTGACCAATTGTGGGTGCACCAAGGCATGTACTGGAAGGTGTAAGTGCTTCAGATATGGACCCAGTTTCACATGCCTATGTAATTGCCCCTGCTAGAACCTATATTTGCATGTTTATTTTGCCAGAGTTATTCCCCGTTGTCCTCTGTGTTTTCAAGGGTAGGCCTATGGCTCGGCTTCCCCTCGCCACATCGGCGCATCATGTTTTACTTTGTATCTAGTCTATTACTGTGTAATTTTCAGTTGTTACTTTGTAACATTGCTTCCACTACCTTCCACTGCCATATCTAACAGTGAAGCACATTTTCAGTTTAGTTCCTTAGTATAGTTTGTCATGGTTCCGTGGCTATTGCCATTCAGTGTTAGCCATTGCTCATAATTTTGGAGCACTGTCCGTTCAGCACCACAACTGTGCTTATCAGCACCACAACTGTGTTAATTTATTCATCTTATTTTTTGTTTCCCCACCCCTTAGTATCTATTTGACACATGTAATGGCTGTTAGTTTAAAAAAAAAAAGATATATATTATCCTCCCTTGTGACTGTTACCTTGTCGTGGTAAGGGAGCTTGTGCAAGCCTACCTCAGTGAACACTGAGAGCTATGCCGGTGGGAGGCAACTCCTGACAGGTTTTACCAAACTGGACAGCTTGTGGGCGAGGAGTCAGACAAAACACAGTCAAACAACCTCTCTTGACAGAGCTTTTTGAGGAACCCAATACATTTCTATGAGAAAAGGTATCATTTAAGGATCCACATGGCGCACGGCAGACATCTTGAAATTTCAAGTGGCTGTGGGCGGTTTCTTGTCAAATGACCTTTTGAGACGGTTCATGGCAATTTTCATGCTTGTATCACCAACTAAATGATTTCTTAAGCTTACTGCTCCACTAAGGTGGTGGGCATCTTGAAAAATGGCCGCCATTTTGAAATTTCAAGTAGCTGTGGGTGACTTATTGTCAAATGACCCACAGAGACTGCTCATGCCAATTTTCATACTTGTATCACCAAATGAACCATTATATAACTTAAATGCTCCACTAAAGTGTCGGCCATCTTGAAAAATGGCCACCATCTTGAAATTTCAAGTAGCTGTGGGTGGCTTATTGTCAAGTGACCCACAGAGACTGCTCATGCCAATTTTCATGCTTGTATCACCAAATAAACCATCATATCACTTAACTGCCCACTAAGGTATCGGCCATCTTGAAAAATGGCCGCCATCTTGAAATTACAAATGGCTCAGACAATATTCTTGTCAAGTGACCCATGGAGACTGCTCATGCCAATTTTCACGCTTTTATCATCAACTGAAAGATTCTGCCAGAAAAAAGCATTTAGCCGCTCCACTATGTACAACTCTTCAACTCCTTGCTTTGCGAATTCCATAATTGTATACCTGTAACAGAGATGCACATTTGTTTTAATGTTGTTCGAGCAAACAGATGTTTAAAATCATCTCTTCTGTTGGCCTCTTCCTGCGAGTTCAAATTAAATAACTTCTGTAACTGTTTTGGCAACCCTCTGTATTTCGCTTTGTACACGACTAATAATGTTCGTAGCTCAATTAAATCCATTATTTTCAACAAACCTGATAAAATAAAAAGTCTGTTAGTATGTGCTCTGAAATCCTCTTTGTAAATAACCAAAGGAATGGTGTTACTCTCATATGTGTTGCCCCACACTTCCAGACATTTGAGGTAAGGGGGGAGGTAAGGGGGGAGGGGATCTTGAAGTGAATTGATCTAATGTACCAAGCCAAAACAGGTTATGCTAATGCACAGGCTGTCTGATCTCACAAGAACATGGGCTTCACAGTGAAACACATCACAGCAAATGAATACAGTACAGTAACTTCAGTCCTGCATAACCAACCAAGTAACCAAGTAAAAAATCAGATAGTACATGAACAACTCCGACCATAGTACATGACCAAAAACTACACAACCCAAACCTCTACCAAAGCGGTCTTGCCCTTTAACTTGTGCGATGTTTTAGGCTGACCTAGGATCAGGTTAGTTAGCAGCGACATGAATGGCTGTGCATTTCATTACGTGGTGGAAAGCCTGACACGAGGTTTATGGCTTGACTTGTGTGATGATTATACTGGTTTATATAAATACACCTTTAACCTGTAAATGCAATCAGCAGGACACCGCAGGGAGTTGAACCCCATCCTAGTGAACCAGAAGTGCCATACCAGTGTCTTTTACCTCTTTGACTCATTTACAGGTTGAAGAAACCACATATTAACGTTCACTCTCTCTGAGAGTGTGAATGTTAGAGTATACCTGTGGTCATAATGAGATCTACTTTTGTGTATTTTTTTTATATCAAAGGTCCCTAAAATTAGATTTTTAATTAATTCCTGTAAACGCAAAATAGAGAATAAATAAATACACCCATACTAGGTATCCTCTAAAATGTAGTTACGATGGGCACGATTTGCATGAGTGCTGTGACCACTTTTACATTACGTCTAATGAGTGCTCGGGCCTGCGTGTAAGCGCGCATACTGGTTCTTATCAGTGTGACGTCTGGAAATTAGTCATTTGAACTTTAGCTTGAAGGTCACAGGTGGGTCCAGCTCATCAAGACCAAACCTTAGGCTATCCACAAATAGGGCTTTCACGACTAGAGATTTTTACTGGTCGACTAATTTGACCCAGTGGTAGTTTTTTTTTTGCCATTGTTTTAATGCCATTACTATTGTTATTATCCTCCTTCCTTTATTTCTATGCCATTTCAAGGGAAGCGCTTCTGGCACAGCAGCACAGCAGTGTCTCCAAGGATCCTCAAAAGGGGGTTATTGCCCAATAATAGCCTATTATTGGGCATACTTTTGACCCCCTTTTGATAAAAATAAAGGCAGGAGGATAATAATAATAATAATAATAATAGTAGTAATGGCATTAAAACAATGGCAATTTATTTGATCAACTACTCGAATAGTACCAACAAGGTCGACTAGTGGTTATACTAGTCGACTAGTTGGTGAAAGCCCTAGTGTGTGTGTATGCATGCATGCATACATGTATGTTTCTAAACCACTGTTCTAAATCCTAATAGTTTCTGAAAAACTTGGGCCTTTATATACATACAGTATATAGCTAAAATCTAAAATGTGGACAAAGTACTCTTTTTTACTTAAAGGGATATTTCACTTTCAAAAAAACCTTTGGTCATTTTATCGTCTACTCAGGCCTTTGTGAACCCCCCAGACAGTTTTTAAGTTGCTCGATTCAGTATTTAGATATTTGATATAAATTTTATCAGACATGCCCCCTTCCTATACATACCATTGTAACTTCAAACTCTATTTTAATCATGTTGGATTCATCAAAAACACCCGTCGTTGGTTTTGGTGACTCATCCTGCCCTCCTAATGAGGGGGCCGTGTTTTTACAATTACTTTTTTCATTTATTTAAAAAAAAAAAAATTTGGAAAATGAAAAAAATAATAAAAAAAATTATAAAATAAATGAAAAAATGAATCGGAAAAACACGGCCCCCTCATGCATTAGGAGGGCAGGGTGAGACCCCAGAACCAAGGACGGGTGTTTTTGATGAATCTAACATGGTTAAAATGGAGTTTGAAGTTACAATGGGTTTGTATAGGAAGGGGGGCATGTCTGATAAAATGAATATCAAATATCTAAATACTGAATCGAGCAACTTAAAACTGTCTGGGGGACTCACAAAGGCCTGAGTAGACGATAAAATGACCAAAAGTTTTTTTTAAAAGTAAAAGTACCAATACTGCAATGTAGATATATACTCTGTTAAAAGTAAAAGTCAGAAATTCAGAATTTACTTGAGTAAAAGTACAAAAGTATTGGTATACAAATTTACCTAAAGTACCAAGTACTCATTATGTAGAATGTTCCATTTCACAATTTTTCAAATGTAAAAAAATAACTTGAAAATAGCAAATCTACAAGCTCGTAGCTCGTAGATCGATTTTCAAATGGCCGAAATGTATACATAGGGCTACGACTAGTAACTCAAGTCTTCAAATAAAGGTAATGGAGTAAAAGTATAATATTTGCCTCTGAGATGTAGTGGAGTAGAAGTATTGAAAATTGGAAATACTCCAGTAAAGTAAGAATTCCTCAGATTTGTACTTACTTTACACCACTAGGTTTTAATGGGTTAAATGGCCCGTCTTGGTTCAAAGCCCACTCACCACGACAAGGTGCAGGCCGAGAGTGGGGACAGGACAAGACTAACTCTGACGAGACAACATGAAACATACATTACAAACAAACAAACATGAAACATATATTACAAACAAACATGAATTACAAACAGATATGAAACATCTATTACAAACAAACATGAAACATGCATTACAAACAAGAAACATGTATTACAAACAAACATGAAACATGTATTACAAACAAACATGACTTACAAACAGATATGAAACATGTATTACAAACAAACATGAAACATGCATTACAAACAACAAACATGAAATATGTATTACAAACAAACATGAATTACAAACAAACAGGAAACATGTATTACAAACAAACATGAATTACAAACAAACAGGAAACATGTATTACAAACAGAAGTGAGACCTGGAAGGAGGTGGATGAAGGAGGTGGTGGTGGTGGTGGTGGTTGAAGGAGGTGGTGGTGGTGGTGGTAGAAGGAGGGTGATAGAGGTAGGTGGTAGAAGGAGGGTGATAGAGGTAGGTGGTAGAAGGAGGGTGATAGAGGTAGGTGGTAGAAGGAGGGTGATAGAGGTAGGTGGTAGAAGGAGGGTGATAGAGGTAGGTGGTAGAAGGAGGGTGATAGAGGTAGGTGGTGGTACTGTAGAAGGAGGGTGGTGGAAGGAGGGTGGTAGAAGGAGATTGGTAGAAGGAGGTGGTGGTGGAGGAAAGAGGGGGTGGTGGAAGGAGGGTGGTAGGTGGTGGTGGAAGGAGGGTGTGTAGGACCTTGTGTTCTCCAGAGCTTGCTCTCCCTCTAACCTCTCTGTTACCTCCCTAAATAACTCTGACCATCACTTCATAACCTTCTCCCTCTCTCTTTCTAAACCTACTCACCCGCAGACCGTCAACACTTGACGTAACCTGAGGTCCCTAAACCCCTCCATTCTCTCTCAACGTGTCGTTTCCAACCAGCTTTCTCTCCATCTCTCAGAGAACAACCTGTTGATCCCAACCAGTAAGGATTCAAACCGGCCCACTCTACGGAAACTGCACTCCTTGTAGTCACAGAAGCACTACATGCTGCCCAGGCTGCCTCCCACTCTGCAGTCCTGATTCTTCTAGACCCATCAGCAGCATTTGGCACAGTGAACCACCAGCTGGGTTCTCCTCCTACCTAACTGGCCGGACCTACCAGGTTGCTTGGAAAGATTTGCTCTCCTCTCCCCGCACCCTCCGAACCGGGGTCCCCCAGCTATCTGTACTTGGCCCCCTCATTTTCTCCTTGTAGACTAAATCTCTTGGCGCTGTTATCTCTGTGCACACTCTATCTTATCACTGCTATGCCGATAACACTCAAATGTGTCCATCCTTCCCCCACGTCTGCCAAACAGGTGGAAGAGTGCATCACTGCATGTCTGGCTGACTTCTCACAGTGGACGTCTTCACACCACCTCAAGCTGAACCCAGACAAGACTGAACTTCACTTCTTCCTAGCTAAGTCCTGCCCCATGCAAGATCTAACCATTTCTATAGACAGCGCGCCCTGGTAACTTTGGTTCCAACAGCCAAGAACCTTGGTGTTATCCTGGACAGTCAGCTCTCATTCAAGAGCCACTATCACAGCGGCCACTCAATCCTGTAGGTTTACACTATAACATTCGAAGGATCAGACCCTTCCTCACCCAGGAGTCAGCCCAGCTCCTTATCCGGACATCAGTCATATCAAAACTGGACTATGGTAACTCTGTCCTTACCGGCCTCCCGGCATGTGCACTTTAGTCTCTCCAAATTATCCAGAATGCCACAGCACGCTTGGTCTTCAACCAGCCAAACTTAGCACATGTCTCCCCCTTCTCTGCTCCCTGCATTGGCTCCCAGTTACTGCCCGCACAGAGTACAAAACACTGACATTGGCCTACAAAGCAACCAAAGGTATGGCACCCCCATATCTTCAAAGCCTGATCCAACCCTACAACCCCTCCCACTCTGTCAGATCAGCTAACACAGGGAAGCTGTCAGAACCTTCTCTAAAACATCCAGGACAACACTCCACACGTCCCAGACTCTTCTCCCTTCTGGCTCCCAACCTATGGAATGAACTCCCCATTGCAGCTAGAACTGCAGATTCACTCCCAATCTTCTGCCCTAATCTGAAGACTCACATCTTCAGACTCCACCTCAGCCCGTAGCACTTGCCCTAGCCTTGACAACCTTGCAGGATTATGCAAAGGCTAAAATGTTAGATAGCATGTTATGTAGACTGATGCCAGGTCATTGTTGACCTGGCATCCTATAGTGTGTATAGGTTCAATGTACAGGCTGATGATAGGTTCTTGGTTTACTTATGTATTAGTTTATTGGTTTACTTATGTATTACTTTATTATTAGATTATTAGTTTACTTATTTATTACTTTATTATTAGATTACCATTTCGATGCATTTGATGCATTATCTTGTGTTGTCCTTGCTTACTGTAAATCACTCTGGATTAAGAGTGTCTGCTAAATGTCTAGATTGTAAATTGTGGTAGAAGGTGGTGGAAGGAGGGTGGTAAAAGGTGGTGGTGGTGGAAGGAGGTGGTGGAGGAAGGAGCTTTAAAATGTAGGCATTTTGCAGATGCTTAATCCAGAGCGATTAATACATAAACGTAATTAATACATACGTAAACCAAGGACCTATCATCAGCATGTACATTGAAACTATACACTCTATAGGATGCCAGGTCAACAATTACCATCTGATTACATAACATCCTATCGAAGTTACATTTTAGCCTTTGCATAAGCCTGCAAGGTCGTCAAGGCTAGGGCAAGTGCTACAGGCTTAGGTGGAGTCTGAAGAGGTGAGTCTTCAGATTATGGCAGAAGGTTGAGAGTGAGTCTGCAGTTCTAATTGCAATGGGGAGTTCATTCCATAGTTTGGGAGCCAGAAGGGAGAAGAGTATGGGACGTGTGGAGCGTTGTCCTGGATGTTTTAGCGAAGGTTCTGACCGCTTCCCTGTGTTAGCTGATCTGAGAGAGCGGGGGGGGGGGGGGGGGGGGGGGTTGTAGGGTTGGATCAGGCTTTGAAGATATGGGGTGCCATAACTTTGGTTGCTTTGTAGGCCAATGTCAGTGTTTTGTACTCTGTGCGAGGCAGTAACTGGGAGCCAATAGAGGGAGCGGAGAAGATGAAGACATGTGACCCTTTTTGGCTGGTTGAAGACCAAAAGTTCCATTCTGGATCATTTGGAGAGGCTTAAGTGCACATGCCAGGAGGCCAGCAAGGAGAGAGTTACAATAGTCAAGTTTTGATAGAACTGATGGCTGGATAAGGAGCTGGGCTGACTCCTGGGTGAGGAAGGGTCTGATCCTTCGAGTGTTATAGAGTGTAAACCTACAGGATCGAGTGGCCGCTGTGCACAACAGAGCTGCTCCGCGTTGAAGATCGGGGTCATCTGGGGTCGGGCTTCCTGTTGGCCTTCACCCGACCCCATAGCGAATACATCGGGGGACGTGCCTTCTCTTTTTCACCGAAGTGTACCGGAATGGCTTCTCCTTCTGAAAAAAATAAAGCTACCAAACAAAAAAAAGAAAAATGCTCATTATTAGATTGTTCATAAAATATCATGAAATAACTTTGCTAGATGTTCGCATTGTATAGTTACCTTGCCGTGATGTAACTCAGGTGGGCGAGAAACAAAAAATAGTTGCTCCATTGGTTTGAAATTGATGATCGTGTGACCCCCCCCCCCCCCCCCCCCACACACACACCTTTAAGATGACCAGGTCCAGGCCTGGATTTACACAGTTCCCCCCCAACCCAGCCAGAAAAAAGTGACCTTTGGTACCTACCAAAAAGTGACTTTTGGGACCTACCAAACAGTGTCCTTTAGGTACCTACCAAACAGTGACCTTACAAATGAACAAGGTCTTATGGACCTTTTCAAAATGACCAGGTACAGCCTGGATTTGCAGAGGCAGATGAAAACAAAAACTACACTACCAACATAGTCATAGATTCAACGTCGGCCTTCAAACCTGAAAAAAAGAGCAACAATCTTTAACCACATCATCACACGTACGACCCAAACGGCATCCAACACGAACAGCATAGCTGTATTCACCACAAGCATCATCCAACAAACTGCAGCATAAAGCAACTGCAGCATCCAGCAAAGGAAAAGGAAAAATGACCAGGTAGGACCGTCACAATTATTATTACATAATCGCAAGTACTTGAGATAACCGCAATACTTTTTTGGGGATCATAGTCATAATCGTTTCCATGTTGAAAAATGTTCATATATTTTTTAAACATTTTCAAAAAAATGTGGAAATAGCCGAACTACACGCTCAAAACGCATCACGACGTGATGCGTTTTGAGCGTGTAGCTCGCCTTTTGTTTACGAAGCCTAAAAAAAGCCAGACAAAGTTTTATTCAAAATGTCAGTAATTTAAATAGTAGCGATTAAATAGTTAAATCGCAATTATTTGAGCGCCAATTTATCGCCAAGTTCAACGTCATAATGGTGACAGCCCTAAAGAGGTTCCTTACTTTGAGCCGTCTTCAGAGGAAACCCCCGGCCGACCTGGGTCTTTCGGCGGCGGAAACCAACCGGTGTTTAACATCGAGGTGGATACAAAAGCACAGAACGCACTGTCGTGGATTTATGCATCAACGAAGACACATACACACTGTCGTGACACACTGTCGTGTGCACAAAACACACTGAAGTGGAATTATGTGATAAATCAGCGATCGATACACCGGATGGAGACCACCGCAGGCAGACCAGGGCCAGCGCCGCAGAGGAATCCCCCCCACCCCATGCAGACAAATCCGTGGATATTGAGAGATCTCCAAGCTCTCGATCTCTAGGGCATCCTCGGGTTGAGCCTTCCAGCGGCGTATCCCGTCATCTCCATCCTCCGTCCGTCCGTCCAGGGCTGTCATGATTACAAATTTAAGTTGACGATTAATTGTCATACAAATAATAATACTTCAACGATTATGCAAAATAATTGCGATTATCTCAAATAATTGCAATCAGACGATTATGTAAGAATTGTGACAGGCCTACGTACATCTGGCTAGCTTCACCAGATCACCTCTGCGTCATCATTAGAGGTGGATGTTCTGGGAGGGTGTTATACTGCAGGTGAGAACCTCAGTCTTCTGGGCATTTATGGCGCAACCTCGGCACAGTCCGTCTCCACTCTGAGAAACAAACAAACAAACAAACAAACATTAATTCAAGTGACCGAGAGCCAGATAAATACCAGATATATACGTATACTGTATCCTGTACACAGCATAGTTTATCTAATCAAACTTATATAGCATCCCTATGCTGAGGGGAACATTAGTCGAAAATAGCAGATGGCAAAGTGGTTTTGGGAAAAAGGAGCAAATCAAGTACAGAGCCAAAGGTCAAGTTTACAAAGTGTTGACGGTTTAAGTGGTTAAATGTCTACCATTCATTCACACAACACTGATAGTCAATGAATCTATCGATGAAACCCATGGAAAAAACTTTAATCTGCGACACAATTTTACTCATATATATTTTACATATATATATATATATATATATATATATATATATATATATATATATATATATATATATATATATATATATATATATATATATAAAATGCATTCACTTATTCCAGTCTATTCCAGTTTGCATACCAAAATCCTATTTCAATATGCTAGATCAATTTATTACTTATTTTATTTGGAACAAAATAAAAGTCCCCACGGTTATGTAAAGCAGTGGTTCTCAAACTTTTTCCTGTCAAGGACCCCCAAATTGACACTTATTAGCCCACGGACCCCCATTTGAAAAGATAAGCCAGGGACCCCCATAAGAGAAGATTTTTACGGCTCTAGCAGTGATTCTCAATCATTGTAATTTAAGGACCCCCCCGTTTGACATGCATTAGGCTACGGACCCCCAATTAATGGTATTTCTATCTCTGGGACCCCAATTTATATTGTAAAATCAATGTTAATGTAACTCTGAGAGTGTACAAATGGAACCAAATGGACCCGTTAGGGTCTCAGAGTTACAGACCCATAAGGGTCCATTTGGTTCCTATAAATTATTTAGCTGGGGACCCCCTGGTATCCCCTCAAGTACCCCTGGGGGTCCCCAGACCCCGCATTCTTAGAGATCAAAGAACCTTGGCGGTCTTGCACTACCAAATACACAACTACATTACATTAGAAACATGACATACTGGCGGCATCAACAAAACAACGCTGAACAGTCCACCTGGATACAAATAATAGGCTCTATGCACAGTAGCAGTGGTGTAAAGTAACTAAGTGCATTTACTCAAGTACATTTTGAATTCCAGACTTTTACTTGTAACAAGAGTAGTTCTACATTTCAGTATAGAGACTTTTACTTAAGTAAACACATTGAGTACTTTTTCCACCACGGCATAGTATCCATATTAATTGGGCCCCTGACTTACTTTCTTCACAGGTGTTACCAATGATTCTAATGAAGGCTCTGTTTCATTCAGTGTAGCACAGTGGTTCTTTTAATTTCAAGGACTCCCATAACTCTGAGTGTTCAAATGAACCAGTGAGGGTCCATTTGGTTGTATGTGTACACTCTCAGAGTTACAGATATATAAGGGGCCATCTGGAACCCCCCTCAAGAACACTTTGAGACCCAATGATGTAGCAGAGTGTCTCCAGTGAGCCATCAAACACACTATCAGCACCCTGACTCTGTTTGACCAGAATGGAAAAGAGCTTTAATTAGTATCATTGGTAACACCTGTAAAAGGAAGTAAGGAAGAGGCCCAATTTATTTCCAGTATGGCTTCTGTTCATAGAGCCCATTGAAACATCCATAATGTATCTCATCATCACTGCCAGCACACGTCTTCCTCACTACCTCTAAACACTAAAAAAAAAAAAAAAAATAGCAGATCTACAAGCTCATAGCGTGGCACTCAGTGTCTCAGCATCACAAACAAACACAGCTCAATAATACAACATATTCCCTTCACAAACATCACACAACATAGCTCTTCATCCTTACTATTGTTGCTTTTCCAAAGGAACATCAAAGTGAAATTACACACAATTCCATCAATTCCTTAATGCTGAACAGCTAATTAGCTAAGCTATCACACCTGTAGAATGGCCATGTTTCACATCGCACTCGTCTGTCACAAGCGTCATGGAACACAACTTGTTCCTGGTTTGCGAATTTTTGACATTTACAAGCCGTACATCTACATAAACGTTCACATTTCAAATATAAAGTGCTGACCCCCAAGCCATGGATGTAACCAGTTAAAGTGCACTGGTCTAAGTATCCGTATCGTCCGTATTGTTCAATAAAAAGCTTTTTAATCCGATCACCAGCCATTTTCTCCAATGCTTTCAACTACGCGCCCCTATCGGCTGGGAGGTGTATTGCACTCTGATATATTACAAATAAAAAATAAAATGGCCGCCGATCGGATTAAAATGCGTTTTATTGAACAATACGGAAGATACGAGTACAGTGCGCCCCAACTTGTTACATCAGTAGCTTGAGGGTCAGCACTTTATATTTGAAATCGGAACGTTAATGTAGATGTGATTGTTGTAAATGTAAAAAAAAAAATCGCAAACCAGGAACAAGTGGTTCCATGACTGTCATGGTATGACTCGAGTCATGTTTCTGGGCTACTGTAGAAACTCACCTCAGTTTTTGTCGGTTGGAGATAATTCATTGCGTTTCCACGGTCTGGTTTTAGCAGCTTTTTTTTACCACCCTGGTAAACATTATGAGTTGTTTAGTTCACTCTTTTCACTTCGAAACATTGTAGAGCTGAGTGTGTTTGTCGGTCGGTGTATTTGTGAGAGAGGGGGCGGGCCCGATAATTTGTGGTTCAAATAGGCCCGCCCCTCCCCTCCCCTCCCCTCCCCTCCCCTGCTTCCTAGGGAGCGTGGAGCAATTGGCTCTATTCACAGCAGCCATATTATGAAGACATTCACAGGTGTTACCAATGATACTAATGAAGGCTCTGTTCCATTCTGGTCAAACAGAGTCAGGGTGCTGATATTGTGCATGTTGGCCCACTGGAAACACTCTGACTCTGTTACACCAGTGGGTCTACAGTTGGGGTCCAGGGACCCTCATGGGCTTCCAAATGGCCCCTTACAGGTGTGTAACTCTGAGAGTGTAGAAATGGAACCAAATGGACCCGTCCATTTGGTTCCATTTGTACTACACTCTCAGTAATGGGGATTGTGGACACCACTGTGCTACACTAACCTGTGAAGGAAGTGATAATATGGCTGCTGTGCATAGAGCCTATATTAAACCTGGCTTCTATGGCAGGTTTTCTCAAAGTGGGTGCAGTCAGTGGTGGAAAAAGTACACAAATGTTTTACTTAAGTAAAAGTATCAATACTGCAACGTACTGTGTGTGTGTGTGTATATATATATATATATATATATATATATATATATATATATATATATATATATATATATATATATATATATATATATATATATATATATATATATATATATATATATATATATATATATATATATATATATATATATATACTGTATTTGTTGCTGTCCGGCAGAAACCAGCTAACTCCATTTTTCCACTTTTGCATTTTTTTCCATAAATCAGTGCTATTGAGCACCCTTTACGTCTGTGTGTTGATTAAAAAAACATTGAACCAATGAAAAGTATTAAAAAGTGCTTCTGACAAAACCAGCTAACTCCATTGGATCCTCAAACTGTCTGCTAAACCAGCTAACTCCACCAAAGGGGTTAGCTGGTTTTGCTGACTCCAGGCTCCACCCCCTTGGAGGTCCATTTAGCTGTTCTTATCAATGATGAACAAAACCTCCTGACTTCACTTTTTGTTTTGTTTTTGTCATTTCCTGAAAAATGAACATTTTGGAGTTGGAGCTGGTTGCTGCCGGACAGCAGAGATATATTACAATATTTGCACACATTTTCACAATTTGTCAAAGAACATTTGCAGATCTACAAGCTCATATGAGCTTGTATATCCTGATATTTTTGAATAGCCCAAAGAAATCTTAAAATGACACAGATGCGTTCCCGGTCTTAATGGATTAAGTCTGCTATTGAGCCAATCAAATTAAGTTATGGGAAACTGACCCGGAGCAGGAAATGTGTATGCCACCTTCTGGAAAAGAGAACTACAGTTATTATGCACAGAGTCTATTGTTTTAGTTTGAGCGGGGGATGGACCAGAGGATTCGAACCCTTCTCCACGGTGGCAGACAAAAGTTTCCCCTGCGCCAAGTCAGTCAGATCTCTGAAGCTGTTTAGGAGCTGAAGGGGGAAAGTAGGGTAAAAGTAATAATGCAAAGAACACTAATATGATCTCATAAAATCTGACTTTTGCCTGATTGCCTGACTGGAATTGTAAGGACTTATGTGGGTGTTTCTATGGAGGGCAGATATACAGTATATGTGTTCTGTTATGTCTCAGTTTTTTATTGTGAACATACTGAAATAATTGCCTAACAACCATGGCTCATTTGGCAGTAAAGTGAAACTTAGACCTTGAAACCTTTGTGATCAACTCTCCAAAATGACATTGAAATGACAAAGTGGATCCACAGTCTCAGATTACAAAGCTACCTCATCATGACAGCATGTTCAGTTGCACACAGTCAGTATCACTATCAGGGAATTAAATCCTGCCAATCCAAGAGGACAAGGCCATGGAATGACATTTCATGCTTCTTTGTGCTTAATTGGGTTTGAAAGGTCATATTTATATAAAGATCAAGCCATTTTTAAATAATATGCCCAGGGCTGTGTTGTGTGTAAATTATGAAATGGGTCCAATAAGTGAGACCAGAAACCGCTTACTTTGCTCTGTAAGAGTACTCACTCTATAATGAGAAAGTGCAGAGAACGTGGAATATTAAAATATAGACATTTTATGTCATCATTCACTTCTGTAGAATGGGATAGGATATGGAGAGGTTGTCAGTCATACGATTGAAAATAGGGAGAAGTGGAGAACTGGCTTTGGAGAAGTGCATACGTAAGTGCTGTGGCATTGCCCAGCAGTGAAGACACTTTGGGCAGAAGTGACTGACACACTCAATTCAATTACATTTTTCAATTCACAACTGGTTGAGTGAATTGAAAAAATTGCTCATTATGGAAAAGGATGGCAGCCTGTTAAAGGGATTTTGATCAGGGCCTCACAAGGTGCAGGTTGAAGTAATACATTCAAACTTTTATTCCCACAAATCTTTTAACACAAATGTGTGCTCTATCTAAGTTGAGATCCCACAAAACGTTAAAACTGCTGTCTTGTGTGTAATACCAGGAAGGTTTAAAGGCAAAACTAATTGTCTGTCTCTTCCATGTTATGCTGTTGTGATTTAAATTGTATTATATCCTCACCCCACTCTTTCCCTTTTTATTTTACTGCATGTATGCATGTTTGTGTGTATTATTATTGTATTCATTCAATGTGTAATCATTTGAAACTCTTGTTTTGCACTCTATTGGATCTTATTTGATTTCATATCTTTATTTACACAAATCCCGCTCAGCTCTGTGCTGAATGGTGATGTGTCCAGTGTACAGCAGATGGCACCATAGCGTAAGGTATTCTAAGTACTCTACATGTCCTTGTCCTTAATTTTGTATCTGTTTAAATTCAATTTCAATGAGGAGATAAAAACAAACACACAATTACAACCACACAAACAAATATGGTTTCCTGGAATCCTGTAAAGCAAGGACAGTTTTAGGCTTTGAGTCATTTAAATCATCTGTTGACATCAGTTGGTTGTACGTTTGCAGCCATGTGTGAATGTATGAATGTATCATACTGTACTGTATATATTATGTCCGGACATGAATTATACGTCTTAAGTGAGGAAAGTGTAGAAGAAAGGGAGTCTACTACCGCGCCTCAGCCAAACGAGGCAAGCCCGGTGCGTCACAGGAGCAGGACAACAGCAATTGAAGAAGAGAACACACTGGAGCAGCACAATTGAGGAAAGTGTACTTTCTGTACTTTGCAGACTATGGAAAAATTATTGCTCTTGTAGGAATACTCTCTCTCTCTCTCTCTCTCTCTCTCTCTCTCTCTCTCTCTCTCTCTCTCTTTCTCTCTCTCTCTTGATAGTTCTAATAGAAATAAGACCAGGAAAATAACAGTTTCATATCAGCAGAATATCAGCAGCAGGAATCCGTATTTTGATAATTGTGAAAATCAATTCATGTGGAAGCTTGTCCTAGACATCTTTAGTAGTGATGAGATTCAAAAGTGCATCATCTCTTAATGTACAGTAGTTGTATGTGCCGATCACCTGCCCTTCCTCTTCCTTTCCCATGTACAATACTCAGCACATCTAACAGTCAAGAGGTCAAATGCAACATTTCTTCCTTTCCGATTCTTTACTCTCTTGTACTTGTCCTCTTGCACACGTGCTCTTCTCCTCCCTCTCCCTCTACTCGACCTTCCAGATGGCGATCTTGCCGTCTCGGCATGCAGAGCCACTGAGAACGTAACGGTCCTCTGCACAGCAGAGTGTTTGGATGCTGTCGCTGTGAGCCTGGAGCTCCTTCTGCACAGCGTGGCTCTCTGGGTCCACCACCAACACCTGGCTCCTCAGCTGGCTGTCACACTGGCCGTCTTCACCACTGGTGCCGCGACAGCCCACCCAAATCTGACGACAGAAAACGAGAGTATTGGGACGGTAGATTGATGAGAGAGGTAGGTTCAGGAGATGAGAAGAGGGGGAGGAAGGAAAGAGTACTGGTAACAGGTCGATATTTCTATGTTAACCCTTTAAACAGGGAAACCCTGTGTCAATTTAGACTTATGCGTTGGCTATTCAAAAATAGCAGATATACAAGCTCACAACTTGTAACTTTGTGCTTGCACGTCTGCAGTAGCTTGCACATCTGCTATTTTTGATTTTTTTGGAAAATATTTTAAAAGTGTGAGAACTATTGATATAGAAGGCATTTGTAGAATCGGCCTCAGGTCTTAATGGGATAAGATGATGCATCGGCATCACCGCGGTAACCAACATCGGTTAAATCAGCGGAACAACCCATCGATATATAATTGATAAGACAGTTTATAAACAGTTTGTGCACAAATGGAGCCGTTTGACATTATGCTGTATGTTGGTATTGTGTTGCAGTACCTGATCCTTAACTCTGATCATACAGGTGACACCGGTGCTGCCTGACAGGGAGATCCTCTCAAAGGGAAGGCTGCTGTCTTTAGTGTGCCACAAGCACAGCTCCCCCGAGTCTGCACAGCCTGTCCACAACTGGCCTCGCTGGAACACACACACACACACACACACACACACACACACACACACACACACACACACACACACACACACACACACACACACACACACACACACACACACACACACACACACACACACACACACACACACACACACAGGCGCGCATAAGCTCACAAACAAACCCACACGCCACAGAATTGATGTGGTGGAGGGAATACTTTCTTACTGTTACTGTTTTTCTACGTGAGCGGCTGTGGTCCCAAACATACTCAGTCTCTCCATTATTAATAATTTGCCTGGATATTGATAAAGACTATCAGTAGCAGCCGCTAGACAACTGCTGCCAATAACCCTAACCCTTTGGTAGGTAACCTATCATCATACTGATTCTGCTTCTTAATAATGTGACTGTAAACATAAGAAATCTTATAGTGACTCACACCCTAATCACCTAACCCCTAGTTCTCCAAGAACTAAACAGCTGAATTGAAGCTATTGCCTCACTGGATTGACTGACTAAACAAAACACTAACTGACTACCTGCTCAACTCACTGGCATGGACAAAGTACTCACTGGTGGACAAAAGTACATACTCAAGTAAATACTTGAGTAATCAAAAGTACAAATCACAAAGTCCATTTTCTTAATTCATTATATATGTTTGTACGTTTGAGTCCCAATAGTCCCTTCCTAGAAATGTAGTTTTAGTCAAAAGTACAATATTTCTATTTAAAATGTAGCGTAATGAAAGTAAAAAATGTATAAATACTGTAAATAAATGTATAAATACTCAAGTAAATGTACTTAGTTACTGTCCACCACTGCTCCAAACTCACCTCCAGCACAATGATGAAGCTACTGATGCATCTGGACTCGCTCTGTAGGTCATCAGGAAGCACCACCTTCCTCTGCAGTGTCCCGTTCTTCTTCAGCTCCACAATGCTGTCACCGCAACCTGCACATCCACAAAAATTGCACCCATTTCTATTCAAATAATCATTCTTGTTAATGTCTATTTTGAAAAAGAAAGGGTGTTTCACGTACAGCACCACAGTGTGCCTTCATGGATCTGTATGGACGAGAGGTGGTCGCATTTGACCTCGAACTGCCGCTTGACTTTGAGACTGGAGGAATCCCACTGCAGGATGGTCCCGTCAGAGCTACAGGAGTATGGCTGCTGACTGGAGGGAGAGAGACAAACACAGGCATCTTTACAGCACCACACAAAACATTAAGATTTTAATAATATAACATTCATATTTTGAAAACAATTATGAAATTGTTTCTTTAAAACCTCGAAACGTTTTGTTGTGATACTGCTAATTGTGCTAAATAGGAACTTAATGTTATTACATTAGTTCAGTTGATGAAGCCAGAACACAATCAACTGATTGATCATAACATGCTCTGAAAATGCATGTGGCCCACCCATCTGACAGGCAGCCGTGTTAGGTGGGTGGGCCGAAAACGCTTCTCAGATTTTCAAGTGAGCCCTGATCCAGAAAAGGTTTAGAACCACTGTCATAATAAAACATTCAGTGTTTTAGTATTATTCCAAATAAGATCATTGGACAGACTGGATTCAGTGCTTCGTACCCATTCTGCTGATCTCTGGTGTCCAAGGTGAAGCCAGTGACTTCATGCCTGTGTTCAGTCAGCTGCTTGTTACAGGACATGCTGCGAGTGTCAATGATGTAGATGACAGAGTCCTGAGAGCCAACCCACACCTGATCCTGGTTCAATCCCAGCATGCAATTCTACCAGGAGAGAGAAGCAGTATAAGTACTATTGTAGTGATGGTATCTGTATTGATCTAGCTACTGTATCTATCCATTCATCCACCACACACTTAATTACACTGTGTATGATTGTGCACCCAGTAGGAAGGTACATTCACAAGTTTCCATGTAGCCTTCCATGGAATTTAAGCTGGTAACATATTTCACTTTTTTTTTTTTTTTTGCCAAAACTCAACTGCAAAGCACCTAATTTTCTGCTTGTTTGGGTTGCGGAACCCAGCATTGGCTGAAATTGTCTCTCTGTCTCTCTCTCCCTCCCTCCCTCCCTACCTCACCCTCTCACTCTCCGTCCCACCCTCCTACCCCCCTCTTCCTTTCTCTCCCACACACTCTTCCTCTCTCTCCCTCTCCCTCCCTCACTCTGTCTGTCTCTCTCTCTCTCTCTCTCAATTATTGAGCTCTTGGGGGCCCCAAGTGGGCCGCAGTGACGCTTTCTGTAGCGTGTGAAGGTCAGAAATGAAGTGGAGATCAGATGATCTATGTCTACAGTTTATCTGCTCGTACCAGTTGAGAAGCTCCGACCTGGATGCAGTCTTGCAGCATGGACCAGCTGGCTGCATCAAACACCACCACCCTGCCTCCACTCAGAGCCACCCACAGCTTAGGGTTCCCATCGCCCTCTGAATCACTGCAACTCAACTGCCCTGAGGAGGGAGGACGAGAGAGAGAGAGAGAGAGAGAGAGAGAGAGAGAGAGAGAGAGAGAGAAGGGAGGAGAGTGATGAGGGAGGGAAGGAGTCTAAAGTGTGCACTCATTCATTAAGTCCAGCAGGTGGAGCCAGAGTCAAGTAGCCTCACAGGCTGCTTGGTGCAGCAACTTCATCTGGTACAGTACAGGAAGTGTCACCAATACACACAACTGGAACAAAATCCATTTCACTCAAGCCAGGTAACGTGTCATTTTCTTCATGTTCTTTCCATTTATTCTGCTGTTTAAGTAGGCAGATTAATTACTAATAGCGACTTTTACATAATATCGTTGCTGTCGGGCAGAAACAATCTAACTCCATTCACTCTTTATGTCTGTGTGTTGATAAAAAAAATATTGAACCAATAAAAAGTATTAAAAAGGGCTGACAAAACCAGCTAACTCCATTGGATCCTCAAACGTTCTGCTAAACCAGCTAACTCCACCAAAGGAGGGTGGAGTTAGCTGGTTTAGCTCCAGGCCCCGCCCCCTTTTGACCTCCAACCTCATTGTGAGCTTGGAGGTCCATTCAGCTGTTCTTATCAATGATGAACAAAACCTCCTGACTCCTGACTTTTTGTTTTGTTTTGGTCATTTCCTGAAAAATTATCATTTTGGAGTTAGCTGGTTTCTGCCCGACAGCAGAGATATACTGCATAACACATTGTCTGCGGACACCTTGTTTCCTAACCTTGTTAGTTCCATGTAGTTACTATTTAGTCGCAAGCTCTTGTTAATTGCTTTCATTGGTTAAATAATTATAAAACCCACAGACAGACGTAACCACTTGCAACCTGTGGTCCCGGCTATTAGCGCAATTTGCACCGCACCCCCCACTAAAAAAAACATCTTCCCATGGCTATGGTGTCACTGCCATAATATGGTTGCGTTGTGTACAGACAAGTAGGATAATAACTGTCTTGTGAGAGGCTGACTGTTAAATAATATTATTATTTAACAGTCAGCCTCTCACAAGACAGTTATTATCCTACTTGTCTGTACACAGCACAACACAACAAGGGTTCACTGGAGCATCTGCTGCTGCATGCTGCTGCACTTGCAAGGACTCTCTGAATGCATACAGTATGCAAACACAATCGCATACAACAGTATGCATTATGTGCAGTACAAACACACATGAGAGTATACACACACTGACATACAGTAAACACACATACAGTATGCAAACACAATCGCATACAACAGTATGCATTATGTGCAGTACAAACACACATGAGAGTATACACACACTGACATACAGTAAACACACATACAGTATGCAAACACACTAACATAACTGTACAGTATAAACACACACCGTAACACACTCAGATACAGTATGCACATACTTGCACACAGTATAAACACACTCACATACAGTATAAACAATGACAGAGTAAGCAAACACTTGTATACAGTATAAACACACTCACATACTGTACAGTAAACACACTCACATACAGTATGCACACGCTCACAAACAATAAACATTCATATGCAGTTTATACAAACACTCACATATACCGTAGTAGAAACATACACACGCACACACACACACGCACGCACGCACGCACGCACGCACGCACGCACACACACACACACACACACACACACACACACACACACACACACACACACACACACACACACACACACACACACACACACACACACACACACACACACACACACACACACACACACACACACACACACGGTATAAACATACAGCATGAAAAGGAATAAACCCTCATCTAGACAGTGGAGCTGACTGGGAACATAATGTTCTATACAACACTGCCAACATCCAAAGCCCAGAGGGAAGCAAATAGCAAACATGAGTGAATTCTCTTTATTATTTACAGACTGATGCAGGTTGTGCACATAATGTCCGTCACACCGCTGTCGTTTTCTGGGAAACTCCAGTTGAGTTGTTGGGGATTAATAGTGTCTAATAGTGTAAAAAAAAAAAAATAGTGTCTACCTCAAGGGTACCTCTGCGATAGATAGATAGTTAGTAAGGCCAAGATTCCAACTAGTAACATTAACTTACTCACAACCACCAAAAAAGTATTGTCATTTTACGCAACAGAAACAGATGACAGTGTCACAAAATGTCCATGCAAACTTGTCAACATGTCAAAGACAGACAGACAGACAGACAGACAGACAGACAGACAGACAGACAGACAGACAGACAGACAGACAGACAGACAAACAGACAGGCTGGCTGGCTGGCTGACTGGCTGGCTCCTCTATGAGACGAACACAACAAGTTCACACCAGCCAGCTACTGCATAATGACACACCATCTTGTGACGGTAACACAGAGACAATATGCAAACGTCCACACCATGAATCACAAACAGAGAATTATCCCTGTGACACACTCAAGGAGCAAGACTATATAGAACTGTTACCATGACATCGGACTTTTTCAGACTCCTGATGACCCTAAATTGTAAATGTTCTCTGCTGAAATTAAATTACATGATGGAGGGGGCATATCCTGTGCTTACTATATCAGCAAATCAGGAATGTGGAGCTAATGATTGTTACTAGCAAGCAGTCTGTTAAAAATAAAAAATATACATTTGAGGTGTCATGGGTTACACTAATTCACTTAACATGGACCCAGTTAAAAGACACCATCTGTGTCCATTTGATATAACACCAATGACATTATCACGGCAATACGTTTGCTACCAGCAGTCTAGCGAGGGAACAGACATGGAATTATATAGAAGTCAACATGCCTTTGTAAAGATCAATCTAGCAACCGTTTTAACAGAGATGGTTGACCAGTGGTTATATCATGCAGATAACAATAATCTGTTTTTAGATTTTAGTGGACTGGACGAAAACTTGCGGTCTACCTAAAGCAATTCTCAAACCTTTTCATGTCAAGGACCCTCAAATTGACACTTATTTGCCAACGGACCCCCATTTGAAAAGATATGCCAGGGACCCCCCACAAGAGAAGATTTTTACGGCTCTTAGCAGTGATTCTCAACCATTTTAATTTCAAGGAGCATTAGGCTACGGACCACCATTTAATGGCGTTTCTATCTCTGGGACCCCAATTTATATTGTAAAATCAGTGTAAATTTAACTCTCTGAGTTACAGACCCATAAGGGTCCATTTAGTTCCTAACTATCCATCATTTAGCTGGGGACCCCCTGGAACTCTCTCAAGGACCTCTGGGAGTCCCCGGACCCCACTTTGAAACCAATGACCTAAAGTATGTCAATTGGTGCATTCTCACCATCATTTCAGCAACAATGCAGATGGTGGGATCCCTTACTTCTTTATAATATATATAAATGCTATGAATGTATAATGTTTCTGTAATGATGTATGTCACATCGTATTTAAAGTTGCACAGAAGGGGATGCAGTCTTACCTGGTGTGTACAGCAGCACATGTACAGTCTGAGGCTCAGCCAGGTACAACGAGGGGTTGATCTTGTGTTTCAGAGTCTCTGAGGTGGTCTCGGGCACCATCATGGGCACTGGTCATCCCCCGACCCCCCCACAACACACACACACACACAGCATTTAAGAATGAATTATACCGTTTCAGAGGTTAACAGAATATACCTGTAAATGAGACAGAAATGATTCATGAATACCTTCATGTTTGACCTTATCAAAGTAGGCTAGTTTGGAGGCAGCGTAGATGGAGCGCTGGGTCTGTAGACACCCCACCACGGCATCCATCAACAGGACGTTTGTCAGAGCCTGGGCCATGTACTGAGGATCCTACAGTAGAGACAGAAAGAGAGCTAACAATATGTGCACACCATGTTGTAGGCTTCCCGCTACAGCTCCATTAACCCATTAAGACCGGGAACGCATCTGTGTAACCGCTTTAACCATTATTTTATACTTTTTGAGTGGTGCCAACCACTCCTATATCTGACTTTGTCCGTGTGTCCGTATGTATGTATGTCCAATAAACAAACATTGATGACAACATCAATACGAGGCACCACTCTCTTCACACAGGGTGTGATTTTTTTTTTATAATATTTTTTATAATTCAAAAATAGCAGATCTACAAGCTCATAGTGCGGCACCGAGTGCCGCGCTACGAGCTTGTAGATCTGCTATTTAAGCTAACATTTTTTATTGAAATCTATCAGTCAGAATTAATATTTACTGCAGTGTGTTCAGTTCTAGAATTAGTGATAAACCTTCACTTTTAGCCAACTGACAGGCCTCCAGAGGAATACACAGTATAACAACAGACATCCCTGTGTGTACCTTGTGTTGGTCGGCCATCTTGCGTCCGGCCCACATCTCTTTAACTACTAGATTCCAGAGTTCCGTCTCCGTCTTCAGGTTGGCCTCAAACACCGCAGCCCTGCTGGAGGTACGGATACGAAGTGAGGGGATGCGAAGGAGGAAGGAGGGAGCTGAGGCGATCTTCACCTCCTGGAAGGACATAAAGGGAGGTTTTAGAAAAAGAGGAGATGGAGAGATAGAGGCATTGGCTTGTTACAGTACATCTCAGAGGCAAATATTGCACTTTTAATCCACTACAATTATTTGAAAACGTTAGTAATTAGTTACTTTGTAGATTTTGATTATTATTACAAAACATACATTAACCACTTCAACCCCATATATATTTCAGCCATTTGAAAATAGCCGATCTACAATCGTGCCGCATTGTGAGCTTGTAGATCTGCTATTTTCAAACGATTTTTATACAATTTGAAAACTTGTGAAATGGGACATTCTGCATAATGAGTACTTTTACTTTTGGTACTTTAAGTACATTCTGCCAATACTTTTGTACATTTACTCAAGTAAATGTTTAATACCGGACCTTTACTTGTAACAGAGTATTTCTGCATTGCAGTATTGATACTTTTACTTAAGCAAAACATTTCAGTACTTTTTCCACCACTGAGTACCTCTATGTCTCTGAACTTGGTGATTTCCAGGAAGTCGGGTCGTCCCTCGGTGAGCAGGAACAGGCGTTTCTGTGTCATGGCGATCTTGCCGACGCCATGGGAGGTCTTGACGCTCGATGACAGCTTGTAGACGCATTCGCTGTTGTCCAGATGCTCGATGACCTCGGAGGGCAAGTTTACGTCCTGCGCCTCGGCCTCGGTCTCCTTCCAGAATGTGTAGAAGACTCTGAAGAGCTCAGGCTCCACCTGCTTCTGATGGCCTGGGACACAGAGATGTTGGTATACAAATAAGTATACAGATACACAGAAGTGAGACATGTGCCTCATGTACAACGTTGGTTCTCTAAGTGGGGACCCCCAGGGGACAGGGGTCCTTATGGGGGTTCCAGGGGATCCCCAGCAAAATGTGTTAATATAGCATCACAATAATTTTAACTTTAACCTTTTATACTTTTTGAAAATAGCAGATATACAAGCTCATAATGCGGCACTCTGCTATTATTTAAAAAAATATTGAACATTAGTTCAAAATATTTTTCAAAGCGAACATTTGTAACTCAAATCTGTGGTGGTCCCTGGAACAGAATATTATGACATGGGGTTCCGTTGCTGTTGTGTATCATTTTGGGGGTCCTTGACATGAAAAAGTTTGAGAACCATTGCTCTACAAATTATGAACCCTCTAGTGAGTTTTAAAAGGATTGCCATGGAGTCATGGACATACTTCCCTTCACATTGCTCCTGCTCTGATGTGTAGCAAATATTGTTGCTCTTAGTTTTATATTGGTCACTTTGTAGATTCTCTGTTTATTTTTAATTTCCTTCAGCTTCCTAGGCAGTGGGATTTGTTTTTACGGATGTTATATGTCTGTCAATGTTATTGTCCTGTATTTGTTGTTACTGGAAGAGCTGTGTAACATGTTTTGCTCTTTTCTTGGCCAGTTCACACTCTAGTCTCTCAATGTGTTTTTACTGGTTAAATAAATGTTAAATAAAAACAAATAAATGAATACAAACGCAAGCAGGTTTGACATAGCAAGCAAACAGCAAACAACATAAGCATTTACATACACACATGCGCGCATACACACACGCACGCGCATGCGCGCACACACACACACACACACACACACACACACACACACACACACACACACACACACACACACACACACACACACACACACACACACACACACCAACACACCAACACATAAACAAATGCAAGCAGACGTGAATATACTGTATACTAAAATGCATTATAAACAGACAGAGGCATGCACCTCCACTCTCATTCTACAACACATCTGTAAAGCATCATGCACATCACACACACCAACATACTTTTAGTATCCCAGCAACAGCATGCTATCACTCATAACACTTCGGTCCTGTTACATGCTGTTCTGTTGGTCATGCATGGTCACATCTCACCATCAAATAAACTCACATACCAGGAACGGGGGGGAAAAAGCATGTGAGAAAAAAGCAATATTGCTGCACTCCAATTGATGCTACATGTGTGTGTTCGCTAATGGTATGACAGATACTATAAGACATGTTGGATTGAGCGAGGACAAGATATGAAGATACCTGTATAATACAGGCCTCTTTGTAAGTGGATTCAGAAAAGGATTGCTGTAGAAATTATCTGTAAAGTGAGTAATTGGATGTTTTTTGAGGGTGGCAGTGGCTCAGGAGGTCCGTCCGTCCGTCTGGGAACTGAGGGTTTCCCAGATTGATCCTTGGCTCCTCCTGGCTTAGCATTGACGTGTCCTTGAGCAAATCACTGGACCCCCAGCTGCTCCCTGGGTGCTGTTCAATAGTTTCCCACTCCTAATAAATTAGTTAGGATGGGTTAAATGCAGAGGGCAAATTCCAGGGTATGTTCAAATGGACTTGGCCAATACCCCAACAACTAAAGGGAAGGAGAGAGGTTTTAAATCTTATTTGTGTCTACCGCAAAACAGATCCTGTCCTGTGCAACCCCACCCTGCCCAGACCCCGCTACCCCCCCCCCCACAAAGTGATGCCAGTTCTAAGTAACTCAGATCTGGTTCTCTTGTCTGATCCAGAGCTATAGTTAGAAACAGTTGTAGTCATGTAATAGCTCCCTCCATAACATTAATCACCATCAAATCACATGTTACTTCGTAAAGACATGAGCTCTGGTGGTATTAATATCCCAGCCACTGGTAGGAAAATGAAAATCAGCATGTATTTGTGTGTTTTAATCTGAATGCACTCTGGCCTGATTAGATTATGAAGTTCCAAAGTGTGGCTCTGATGTGGTCTTACCCTCACTGGAAGCTGAGGAGTCAAAGGAAAAGGATGATTTGGAGGAGGGACTTCTCGAAGCCACGTCTGAAGTTGAGTCTCTCTTTGATTCTATTAAAGTCAATTACAGCACCATCAGATGACACATTGTACAACATGACTTTGTGTGTATTCCTGCCGGTATTTATGTTGTGTCTGCAGTGGGTGTGCTCACGTATCTCTGTATGTGCCCTTGGTTGTGCGTGCATTTCACAAATCCTGTGTATTTTGCATCCTTATGTGTGCTTGTGCACCTCTGTTTATCAATAGCACAAGCCATAATAACACTTTCCACTGATGTAATCATACAACAGCAGCAGATCATCTGATAGACTCTTTAAGTTCGCCATGGTAGTGTGACAGCCACTAGCCTCTGAACTAATTGAAGCTGTTTTCATGCATTACTGGTGGAGAGAATTAATAGTACATAAATGGCAAAACAGCATTCATCGTCAGTGCAAACTTGTTCACACATAATAAAAATGGAACAATCCATCTAAAAACAAGACATTGTCTAATAACGGTTAGGCATTCCTGTCCAATCTTTATCTATCAATACAAAGTTACTATGTGTGAGGTTTTTGAAGAAGCTCCATGAATCACAACATGGTGTTCAGTGGCGAAGCAGCACTATACAGTCTGGCTGCTCTTATGAATGTCCCAGTGTAGTGAAGTTTTACGCCTCATTTGGCCAATTGGAAATAGCAATCTTTTACTTAAAAGTGTGGCGCCTAAGGGGCCATCAATAACAGTCTCTATCTCTGTGCATCTCTGTATATGTGTCCCCACAAAAGTAGACCAATCACAGCTCAGCTCAAGACACAAACACAAAAAAGCTAAGCTTCTCTCTGTAACACACACACACACACACACACACACACACACACACACACACACACACACACACACACACACACACACACACACACACATACACACACACACACACACACACACACACACACACACACACACACACACACACACACACACACACACATTCCTCTCCTCTTACCAACAGTTAGAGCTTCAAACAGGCGGTGTATTGTCGCTGCATCCTTAACAATTCCAGACTCCTGGACACAGCGCACAAACTCTTCCTGGTGCAGATGTGTTCTGGGAAACACAAACTTCTTAACGTGGTAATCAGGCTCATCCAACACCTTCTCATTCTCCTTCTTCACCTAAACAAGAAAACCATAACTGTAACATTAACATATAACAACTGTAACATTACATCATCATCATCAACAACAGGAAAACCACTGTCAACACCACCAGATCCATCTGAAGACATCACCAATACCATCATCATCATCCTCGTAATTCGTAAATGAACAGCAGCAAGGAGGACCACAATGACAATGACAAACCACAATGTTTATTAAGAGCAATTGAAACAGTTGAATTGTTTTCAGTCCAAGATGGATGACACATAGTGACACAACAATATGTGTTATGGATATCGTAGCGGTTGTCTCTCGGTTAACTGATTTATAATTAGTCGTAGAGCAGTGTCACTTGTGAAAATAGCAGATCTACAAGCTGGTATATTTGCTATGTTCTGCGCATGACGTCATCGTACGACAGAGTAATAAATCAAGCATCAGAGTTCTGACTGAGAGTAATTAAGTAATGTCAAATACTGCGTGACAAAAAAATATGAGCTTAATTCAAATCCACAGTTTAACAATAGTGGTACCAACGGACCGACCTTGAGGATGAGTCTCTTCAGCTCAGGCCGTCTGTCAGCCTGCTGCCTCTCCTCTTTCTGTAGTGAGTCCACCAGCCAAGTGACCAGCTGGGTGGGAAAGATGGCTGTGTCTGTCTTGTAGAGGTTCTGGAAGTCACTCAAGGCCTCCAGACGCCGTGAACACAATGTGTTGATGAAACCACGCAAATAGTAGTATCTACAGGGGAGGGGGATTATATGCACAAGTAATGTCTCTTGACAATGAGGCACAGCGTGAGAAGCAAAAAGTACATTATTTAAGCTTTTACTGGAGTGGGTGAAGAGAGATTTATTTTCATGAATTTAAAATGTCTACACTAGAAAACATAAGCTAATGAAAACATGAACAAATATAGACTAATGAAAATGAATCTCAAGATTAAATGAAAAGACAGGAATTCGGGAAAGTGCATTTGTGCCATGGCATGCATTACTGATTAGTGTTTTACAGCACTGTGAATGTGTACTGTGAATGACTGTGTTTGGGTCATGTTTTGAGACGGAGCAGAAGATGAACAGAAATAAAGACAAAATGAAGAAGGCTCACAATGAACAGGAGGTAGATGATGAGAAGTATTATTCTGACAACCAGCGTAAAATACAATATTCAATGTCCAATAGTGTACGTTGTCAGAATAATACCTGTTAATGCATAATGTGAATATTTTCTGTAGTCTGAGTCTTTAGATGCTGCTAATGCCATACTCCAGAATCTCCATGCGCACATACATATATTATTACATAATATAACATAATAATAACATGGAAAATGAATAACAATTAAAGAACCAAGAGGATTTCTAAAAGGATGACAGGAGGAACCACAAAAGCAGCATAAGGTAGTGTACCTGGCGAGCAGGGCATAATTGTCAGCCGGGACACAGAAGATGGCTTTGCCCAGCTGTAGGATCAACTCACTGTAGTAACTCTGGACAGAATGCAGGGACAGGGTGGTTGGGAACTCTGGGAGTTTGAACACCTTTATGGTCTTAGGAGTAGTTCTCAACACTGCAGAGAGAGAGAGGACAGAGAGGAGGACAAGAGGAGCAATGCAGAAGGAGGAGGAGACAAAAAAAGATAATTTATGGTTTTGAATGTGCTAGATCACATATCTAGCCTGACACTCCATTATTCATTTTCAACCGCGAAAACCCCGCCTTCCACAGCGTCACCAGACCCTGAATGCGAGGCTAGCGATTCAGGGGCTGGAGCCAGGCTAGTACATATGTATCAGCTATGTTTTAAAACTATTTAATATAGCAACACAAAATTGTTTCGGTATGCACCTGCGTGTGTGTGTGTGTGTGTGTGTGTGTGTGTGTGTGTGTGCGTGCGTGCGTGCGTGCGTGCGTGCGTGTGTGTATGTGCGCGCGTGCTTGTGTGCGTGCGTGCATGCATGGATACAGGGATGTGCTGCCTGTGTAGTATAGGCAAGAGTGCATACACATGTTGTTTATACAGTTATGGGAGTGTGTGTGTGTATGTGTGTGTGAGTGTATAGATTGACATATGTATCTATGTTACAGTATATATGTCTTACTGGGGTCAGGTATGAGGATCTTGGATATTGATAATTTTCTGGTAAAATGTAATGGCCGGTCATCTCTCAGGTTAGGGAGACTCAGCCCCAGTCTCCTATTCAGCCCCATCTCTGTCACTGAGCTTTTTCTCCTGGCCTGGATCTCCTGCATGGTGGGCCTGCGAGGGTTTTCAACCATAGCTTTCATCCTGGAAGACACAAAAATACAAGTTATATTTATTTTGGAGTTAGCATGCAGTGCAGTGGGAGCTGAGTACTAAAGAACATGTACAGGTTGTCGAGCTAGGTTTTACTTTACAACTCACTTCTGGCTCTCTGATCTAGTATGGAGCTCCATGCGAGCGAAGGCATCCATTTTCCTGTTGAGACGATCCTTCAGGAAGGAATGGAAGATGTGGGTTTCCAAAACCTACAACACACCATGGAAATGAACTATCAACACAGCACCTCAAAGTTGCTACGACACACTCGTATTGGATGACTCAAATGTTATAGCATTTGCAGGACTGTCTGTGTGTCCGTCTGTGAACAAAAGAACTTGAGCATGGTTGGGCGAATGTTCATGAAACTTGGTAGATGTTAAGAAGGCTGCACATAACGTGACAAAAATAATTTAACTATACTGGTTCTTTAATAATATTACAGTGATACAATCTTGGAAACCACTGAAACACAGTTTGCAGGTGACATCATTTTCAGGATGCATGTTGCTTTTCAACATGGGGAAGCTCAGCCAATATAAGAAGACAAATCTGTAAGCAAATGGGTGATGTGCACAAACAAAGATTATCGATTGATTGAATACTTTATTAGTACATCAATTAATTAAACAGCACAGACGTAAAATACACAAATAGGATAACACAAAAAAGTCCTTGGGGATTTGTTTCCATCGTGGTCCTATCAATCGATATGAAACCAATCGGTAGAAGTTATAGTGTTTACTGTACCTTCTTATAGAAAAGCTGTTCAGCTGGCTCCCTGGTCTTAAGGAACTCCTCACTATTAAACACTCTGTGTTCATAGTTCAGATGACTGCTCACATCCCTGTTGCACACACCACACATGTAAACACAATACCACACCAAAAAACAAAACAAAAGACCATGCATTTCTGATAAGCAGTATGTTCATCTGTGTTTTTGAACCATGAAAACTTTTTTTCCTGTCATCCAAATAAATCAAATCAACACTATAATACAAAAAGCACACAAATGAACACTGAAACACACACACCTGAAAATGTTAACAATGAGCTCTAGAGTTACTCTTTGGATGTCGTGGTTGAGATTGCGTTGCCAGGTTCGTCTATGTGCTCGCTGCTCACTGAGGTCACAGCAGCTGGCAAGGTGGCACTGATTCAAGTCAAAGTGTATCTGCAGGGACATGCACCTGGAAAAAACACACTCATGAGTCCATTCTTCCTCCACGTCAAATAATATTAGTCTCCTATTAGGATTTTATTCTGGCTAGATTATTCTGGCTGGGTAGTTAACTACTCGTATGAAAATAGCCGATCTACAAGTTCACAGCGTGTTATGAGCTTGTTTGCAGAAAAAAACACATGAAAGTACAGTTCAGAGCTTGTGACAAACTAAAAAGTACACAGGTTATTTTTTTTTCCATTTCCTGAAAAGTAATAGTTTTGGACATACAAGGTTTCAACCGATAGTGACGCTATGTTAATTCACTCAGACACATCTGTACCTCTGTGTGAAACACTCGGCAGCGGCCGGCGGAATCTCTGGCAGGTCAACTGTGTCAGAACAGGAAGTGGAGACGCTTCCGGTGTCAATCTTGATCAGGATCAGATCATCTGTTTCCTGGACGACCAATAATATATTACCCACTTTCAACCTAGCGTCCCTATTTTGGGCATGTCATTATAGGCCAAAAGTGGTCGGAAAATAGCAGAGCTACAAGCTCACGTTATGAGCTTGTAAACTGTGTTGTACGACTGTGTAACACAGTCGTACAACGAAGTATAAGATAGGGCTGTTAAAGGTGCTTGGTGGTCCTATCTGATTGTTGGGTGAGAGCAGCACATGCACATTTTGGCAAAGGCTTTTGAAATCTCTAATGGAGTTTGGTTATTAGTTGAGTTAGCAAAGCCTTTGACAAAATGTGCATGTGCTGCTCTCACCCATGTGGATAATATTACATATATTTGTCTAATATGCGTGAACATATTAGCTCAGCTTCTGAATATGCGTGTTTAGAATCTGTAATGTCTATTCCCAAAAACATATTGAATCATTCTGGTCCTTGGTTGACTGTCAATACATATGCCAAGTTTCATTCACATCCATAGGAGATTTGGCTGTAAATTTGGTAAATTTTGGTAAATTTGGCAGGTGATATTAACTGAGTGAGTACTCACAGCAGCAACTTCTTCAAAATGGCTTATGTGACAGCCCATGAGAAATGCAGTTGGAGCCATAAGGAAGTCCAGCATACCGCTGGCCAGGACAGGAACATAGGGCTGCTGCCATGACAGAGGCTGAGAGAGAGAGAGAGAGAGAGAGAGAGAGAGAGAGAGAGAGAGAGAGAGAGAGAGAGAGAGAGAGAGAGAGAGAGAGAGAGAGAGAGAGAGAGAGAGAGAGAGAGGAAAATAATATAAAACATTTTTATTTCATCTAGTAGAAAATACAAATCAAGATATACTATAAAAAATAATTCAGAATTTTTCATTTTGACAAATGGAAAAACCGATTTACTTGCATCTGTACTATCACATCACCTGCCTTTATTTGCCCAGGTTGATTGATAAAAGGACACAGGCTGATAATATAAACGTTTTTAGCCCTAGGGCTGATACAGCAGTAGCTGACTAATAAGTGCAAACTAAAGTGCTGCCGCGGTGCCACAGCCTGCTGACCTGTCATCAAGAGTGACGTCTCTGCGTAAGGAACTTAGCATGTCATGCATGCTGAGTTCCTGCACTGTTATCAACTGCGTTGATTAGATGCTATTTTGTCAATAAATAAGGTTATGGGTATAAGATAAACAAACTATCAACCGGTCAGGCATTTGCTGTTGCCCAATGTTATACAGGTCTGCGAGGAATGGCCGGGTCATAACGTAGTAACATATACAGTATATCTATCTATCTGATATCTACTATTAAAATAAAGACAGATTCGTAGATTAGATTTTTAGACCAGTCAGAACTTCTGCTCTGGGCAAAAATGTTTTACTGATGTATGAAAAATACTATGTCATTTGTACAATCTTGGAGTTCTATTGTATAGAGACACCGATTTGACATTTAACTGACCTGTAGAAAGTGCCGCAAGCTTTCTGCTACCAGGGTGAGTCTGGCCCAGTCAGCAGAAAATAACACCACCCTTTGTTCCTGAAGCAGACAGGATAGAACCTACAGACAGAGACAGAAGAAACAGACCCTGTGGTTTATCAATGCAAATTCAACAGTCCTTTATGAAAGCATGTCAGTGTGTTACCTGTAGTAATTGCTGTGGTCTGAGGCAGAGCAGAGGTAAATGAAGATCCAAATCTACAGCTGGTTGGTCTTTGTCTTCTCTAGATGGTAACACGATGGTCAGAGGTCGTAGAGTAAACGTCTAGAAATGATCAAAAAGTTTTATCTTAATGCTGGCAGCTTCATTTTTTCTGGAGTCTCTTATTTCTGTCATGAGCCAATGTCTGAACTGACACAGAGCCACACTGAGTTACAATGCAATCACACATGCACCTGGAAACATTCGTTCCTAAAATAACCTAGAAAGATGACAGCAAAAGAAGAGCCATTTTTACCCTAACCCCAACCTTTTCCTGAATATAACCGTAGCTCTAAAAAGAGCCTACCGGTACTTTTTAAACAGAAACATAAATTCCTCAGGAAAATTGGTCTCAACGGCTAATACTAATACTCTACTATACTTGTGGTTACATTTGGTTCTCAAAAGTATAGCAGCAAGACAAGTGTGCACACACACACACACACACACACACACACACACACACACACACACACACACACACACACACACACACACACACACACACACACACACACACACACACACACACACACACACACACACACCATATGCACACCATATGCAGTTGTCCAGGTGGAGGAACGGGCACTAGTGACAGCTTGGTAGCAAACTCCGTCACCCTCTCCTCCAAGTCTGATAAGCGACACGTTTTCAACTGGACCAACAGACTGAAGACAGACAATTATTCAAACAGAGGAAGAGAGAGGAAGAGAGAGTCAGAAAAGAAATACATCGAAAAAGGCACATATACAGTATAATCTATATGGATCATATTGCACTGTGGCCTCTTTACTGTAGCTTTAATGGCAACAAAAGTGAACCATAATTCATTTTCAGATGGGTTATAGCACAACAGGAATGGACAATTTTACAGATAGAGTATGTACAGTTTGTACAGTAAACAGATGAGTCAAAGAACAGTGTTTTTTTCCAGGTCGAACCAAGAAACACAATTCCGTTTGGCTCACATTATGGTTAAAATAAGAAACACAATTTGTGTCCTATAAAAATATCTGTAAATGAATCAAAGAAAACCAACTTGTCTTATACAGTACAATTAAAACATAAATGATTAAAAAAAAACAACGTTAACTGGGCTGATTATTCTCACCATGACAGACAGTCTTTTAGAGCTGTGTAGTAAGGGTGCTTGGATATAACACAGAACGCATAGGCAGAGAACAGTTTAGAAGGCCTCGAGGACCAGAGGCCATTCTGGTAGAAAGATGTCCCTTCCTACAACACACAAGAGAGCAAGTACAGTAACAGAAGTATACTCATTTAACCACTTGAACGGGCATTCCTATTCTGGCAAAGAGACTTGGTGTAGACGTAAAAGAAAAAGCGGTCAGAGTACAGTTGTAACTCAAGTCTGACTATGGCAAAAATAAACACTGGCTAACAAACACTGGGGTGCATCGACGGCTGCAATCCATAACTACAGTATGTCCTACCGAACGGGATTCGAACCCGGGTCACCCGCAAGAGCACCAGCAAATAATGGAGAGTAGCTTTGGGAAGGCAAGTTGAGTCCATTTGAGTTTTATGCACTACCTCTTGATAACCAGTAGTGGTCCTCTCTGACCCACGATCTAAATGTCTCATAAAAGAACAAGGAGATCAACTCCAACTACCACTGCTGGGTTAGTTATTTTATATTAACATGCTCTACAGCACTGGTTCTCAAAGTTGGATCCGGGGATCTCAATGGGTCCTTAAGGGGTTTCAAGGTGGACCCCAAGCAAAACGAGGAACAGTTTAACCATTTTTACCCTGTTTCATATTTTTCAAAATGAATGTAAAAAAATAGCAGATCTACAAGGTCACAATGTGTCACGGTGCGACGCATGAATATGTTTGAGAACCACTGTTCTACAAAATAAAATAACATTTTATTCACACAAAAGAAAGTTATGGATTGCAGCTTTAAAGATAAAGTAAAGCAGTATAGTGCATTCAATCTTAATGCATGCTTGGTATTGTGTGTAGTCTTATGTACCTGTATAGGTCGATGATACTGCATCACTACTCCATGGGTCTGGTTGCCAAACACGTCAGTAAAAACCAGGTAGTGAAACTGTTCTTCTTTCTGGTCTTTGGACAGTTGGAGCCCACCTGGAGCACAGAAACAGAGATGACATTATGTATATGAACAGTGAGTTAACAGTGTGCCCAACTACCCTGTGTGTGTATGTGTGTGTGTGTGTGTGTGTGTGTGTGTGTGTGTGTGTGTGTGTGTGTGTGTGTGTGTGTGCGTGCGTGCGTGCGTGCGTGCGTGCGTGCGTGCGTGCGTGCGTGCGTGCGTGCGTGCGTGCGTGCGTGCGTGCGTGCGTGCGTGTGCATGTGCGTGCGTGTGTGTGCGCGTACCAGGAAAGCAGAGCTGAGGTAGTGCCATGAGATCAATGTCTTTGGGAACAGTGACATCTTCAGTTCCTCCTCCTTTCACCCCTTCAACTATAATAAATAAATACATAATTAGCTACATATCTAATGCATATCTATATGTATACTGCATATAGCTGGAAACCAGCGTTAATTTTTTGACTAAAACTATAAAACTAAGTACACTGACAATTTTGTCAACAGCTAAAAGCTAGACAAAAATGTTACTAGTGGAGAAGAGATCCAGTAGAACTAAGACAAGTCATTTTATGCTTGGTTGTGCACTGGTGTCGTGCTTCGAAAATAGCAGATCTACAAGCTCACAACGTGACGCAGTGCGACACGTTGTGAGCTTGTAGATCTGCTCTTAGCTAAATAGAAATCAGGCATTACGACGCCCTCACGACCCGCCAAGAGACATTCTAGTCGACTAAATCAACTGTATATTTGTCAACTAAAATCTTATGATATTTAGTCAACTAAAATTAGACATGTCAAATAGACTAAAACTAAATGGAATTTTATTCAAAAGACTTTGACTAAAACTACATAAAAATGTTGCTGTCAAAAATAACACTGCAGGAAACAACCCCTACATGGGCTCCAGAGGGTGTAGAGACAATACCACACATCTGGGACGTACTGGTCTGGGTTAACACCAGATACCAGTGATACTAGTAGAGCAGACCTTGGCTAGGGGTCGCTGTGGTCGGTACAGGTGGTTCTCTCTTCTTCCTGATGAAGGAGCGTCGCCGCCTCACAAATGACTTCAACACTCCGTTCCCTGCTTGCTCTCTGGTGACAAAGGGAGGAGCCAGGACATGCAGTACCTCTGGCTCCAGAAGGGGGAGCGCCGGAGTTCCATTGCTTCCACCAGTTTCCTGGGTAGACTGAGGAAGAAAGAGAAGGCCCTTATCCTCAATGTTATTTGCAATCTCAGTGGAATACAGTGCAGGTAATTGAACGCATCACGGCAACATAACAACATATATATGAGCACCTGAGGTACTACGCACGCACGCGCTAAATACCTGGCACAGCTCTCTGAGTTTGTCACTTGATGATCCTACCACCACGCAAGCTTCCAGAAGACCAGGAGGCAGATGGTCTGCCATCAGCAGAACTGCTACAGTACCTTCTAGAACCAAGGAACGCCTCTCTAGATCTCAGGAGAACCACGTCTCCTCAGAGCCGTTGACACACAACCATGGAACTGGAGGAGAGAATGTACATGGATTAGATAGAGATAGACACATATATTAAGGCTGTCAATGAATATTCCATGTTCGAATATTCCTTTGAATATTAAAAAGAAAAGAAAGGCATGAACAAAGACTAACCCATCAATGACATGTTCCTTTTTTCACTGTAAGCAATGCCTGGTAAACTGAATCGGGTTAGATCTGGCTAATAACATGTTTCACTGGTGCATCATAAATGTAAATGACTTTATTTGTAATTTGACTGTGAGATGTATTATGGCTCTATCATAGGTCCGCCCACTAGTGACGTGACCTGTGGCTGTCTATTTATGTGGGTTTATGATATGAAAACACTCCATTGCAGATCCAATCCAACTCTTTAGGGCGGTCCTTCATATTGGGGCAGTGACATGATATATGATTAGTTTCCAAAGCAGAGCCCGTAGTTTTGTTAGCGGCTTTTCTCACCGTTGTTCTAGCAACTACTTTCATCTAGAAATACCCAGATGTACAGTATTTGGTAGGCAAAGATCTCCAATCATCTGGCAATGCAAGTCTTATTCTTTCCTGTGAAAGCCCATGAAGACGCAAGTCCTGAAACCAAAAGTAATCTAGAGAGGGAAATGTAAGTTTGAAACAGCAGTAGAGGTTCCTCTACTTAAAAGTACACATTTTGACCTGACCAACATCTGAGTCATTTCAGCAGTTCTCTGGGAGTGAAAGGAATTCACTTATGTAGTTTTGGTTCCATATGAAGAACTGAAAACAAAAAGGATACTGTCGCTTTGGATAAAAGCGTCTGCTAAATGACTGTAATGTAATGTAATGTAATGGTCAGCCTAAATCTCATGTTCAGCCCAAGTTGTAACTTGTTATGATAAGTGGCCAGTTTCTAATTTCCTCCTCAAAAGGGGATGCCACCTGTATTGTTTCCAACCACAAATGATTGCCATTGGAAAGCCATGCCCATGCAATGATTTTATCATTTACAGGTCATGACTTCACCAGAGCCTTTACTAATCCCCATTAGAGGATAGGGAAGTTAGATGTGCATCAGCAATAGAGTGACTGTCCACTTTTTGAACGGTGCTGGTGAGAATTTCCCATTCATTTATTCCAAAGAAGAAGTCACTGAGTCAAGAACATCATTAAATAAAGAGTTTTAGAACTGGAAATATGCCAACCAGCGGAATAATAAATCATGACCATCGCTACTATATTTAGCAAACTAGATTGACTGCATACAGATGTGGCTTCTAGCCTTCTACAGGAGCTTATAGCATAGTTTTGCAACCACGTCACACAAGTCCACATTGGATTGTTATGACATTATACAATAGCTGATTCTCTATGTAGAAAATGAACGGGTACTTCCTACACCACACTGTTGAGCTCTATCCAAGGACAAGAACAAAAATTAGCACAGATAACTTTGTAATAAGTGCCTCTCTAACTGCACAATAACAAAATTCATAAACAACTGTCCACCGAAGTGTTTGTACATTTCTTACACTGATCATGCAAAGGATAGAGCTCATTGAGTTCCTAAGATTATTGAAGACAACAACTGAATCACTAATAAATGCACTGAACATTACGTGTTTATCAAAGTGGCAAAACAAAGAATCATTCACTCACTGTCTGTCCTTGACTTCCTCTCTTCCCTCACAGTGAGCAGCGCATTATCTTATTTCCCTACTGCTCTGCCCCAGGCTTTAACTACACTCCTCTACAGGGCAAATTAGGCTCATGAGTGCAGAAGAGGGCACTGAGGGCACTGAGCGTGTGGAAAAAAAATGAAACACACGCACAATTACACACAGACACACGCACGCGCTCGCACACACACACACACACACACACACACACACACACACACACACACACACACACACACACACACACACACACACACACACACACACACACACACAAAGAAAAAGAAACAACAAAATAAATCATGAAGGGGCGCTCGGGTGGCACAGTGGTAAAGTGCCTGCCCACCACGGAGGGTGTGGGTTTGAATTCACTGTGGTGCATCCGACTTTGTTGAGAGTCTATACGAACACAATTGGCCTGTGTTTAGGGGAGGGAAGCTGGGCAGGGAGGGAGATAATAGTTACTGCACGTAATCCTACGGGCTGGGATGGCATCTGTCAGCGGGCCGGGGTGTGTTCGGTGGGAGGAGTAGGACGAAGGCTCTACATCCTCACTGGCAGTTGAGTCAGTAAGATACTACAGCTATGACAACACAACATTATGTGTGGGGAGGAATCAATTGGCATGACGACTAAATTGGGGAGAAAAAGGGGTAAAAAGCTAAACAAAACAAAAAACTATCAAGGACATTCATCACCCCAGCCACAATCTGTTCATACCACTGCCACAATTGGAGTATCAGAAGACTTCTTTACAGTTATCACCTGGCAACAAACAAGACTGCTGAATCAACGATGAGCCATGTCACCATGTTGTATCGCCACTTTACCATGCATATGAAACTGTGAGTTGGCCTGGACTGTGGCTTACCGTCTGGGCACCTACAGTAGGCTGAAAAGTAGCCTGACAGCGGATCGTGGGTTCGAGTTCCCGACGATCTTTGCTGTATGTCTCTCCCCATCTCTCTGTCCCTGTTTCCTGTCTATCTCCACTTTCACTGTAAAATAAAAGGCAGAAAAGCCCCCCCAAAAAAACTTTTTTTTTAAATAAACTGTGAGTTAAATACTTGACGCTCTGTTTTTCATATATTTAACCATGTCATTTTATATACCTGCTGCTATTTAATAGACGGAATATGTTTTCCAACTGCACAAGAAGCAATTCTGCATTTTGCAGTGCCACCTATCCATTGCATTTTTTTTCATGCACCTTACATACTGTACGTATTGGACTTTGTACATTTGATTTGTCTGTTTCTTTCTGTTATTAGACTTGTTCTGTGATGTGTGTTCCATTCCTCTCCTCTATGCTCTCTTCCCTCTTTCTATAACTGAAATATTGAAAAAAAGTATATGACCCACTCTTTTATACCTGTAATCATGTGATGTGACAATAGTCCTGATTCTGATTTTGATTCTAAAAGCTGAGCTGCTGGTGATAGGAGTCATAGACGCATGTAAGCCATGTACATATCTAGCCTTCAATGCTGTGTGTCTAATATGCAATTAGTCTACCTACAGACAAGTCTTGCTGCATACCCTTTCAGCATAGCCTACCTTGCTTCAGGACCCGATGAGACTTGTTGCCATGGCAGATACTGACACATCAGTGAGCTGAACAGAGATGTGGGTGGGTGGTTGTGGCAGACTGTCAGTTGAATAAAATCATGTGGCTAATAAACTGCTTTTGTAGTTGAAATAAGTCATGTCAAGATAAAGTTATCATGTCTGTATTTTCGATGGTATTGAAAATCAACTATAGTGGATTTCAAAATCCCCTTGTTTACCGTAATACCCTTGATACCTCCCAAGCGTATTTGGTCATTTTCATTGTAAAGAAGAACAGATTATGCAATTAGGTGAATACTTTTGGTATTGGTGGTCCTAGGAGAGAATTTAAATCCCAAACCCTCCCAACCCTGCAGGGATAGTGGTCTGCAAATTCATGCACATTGACCTGCACGTGTAGCAATCCTGAGACAGAAGCATGGCCTTACAGAACATCTACAGAATGGTAGTGATACATTTCTGCATCATGTCAAAAACAAAACACATGCTGAAGGGTTTTACTGTCACATTTGGTACAGTTTTCAAAGATCAGAACTTGGGAACTTTCTCAACTCTTACATCTCATATCTGTAAGAAGGGTCAACATAAATCGATTGAATTTGAACTGCTTTAATAATCTTACTTTTGTTTAAGGTAATAAAACATCTTACATCCAATCAATACTCAAGGTCTTAGTGACTTGGTTTATCAGCAATATGGTGAAAGTATTGTATCAATTAAATTCACAGCATTCAGCAGACTCACTGAAACACCAGCAGACGATATTCTTTAAGCCCAGAATATTGCAGACTGCCCAAGCCACCCCGTTGTGGGGAGACCCACTCCCTTCAAGTTGCATGTACAAACATATACTGAAGTCCTCATTTATCCCACATGCCACACACTTGCTCAACTCCAATAGACTCTCCACCCCGTTTCCTCACTTACATTATAATTTACTGCAATTACTATCGGGAATCCTCTGCCCAAGCTGGCTTTCTGTTATAGCTCAACAGTGGGATTTTCAGCGATCACACGGGGGACCCAAGGTCGATTACCGGGTAGGACATAAATGTTATGGACTGCAGTATTAAGATATCGAGTCACAAGAAATTATTCACAAGCCCTTCTGAGTCAACAACTACTTAGTATTCCATTAGTACTGTACATCACATGATCTACAAATGTCCCTCCATAACCACCATAAAGCCAAGGACATGACAAGGTCATTATGATTTAAAGTGTATAATCATGTGATCTCTACAATAGTGCTAATTAACATGACTATTGTATTGATACAATAAAGAGTAAAATATTTTCAATTATGAGGACTGACCCTAAAGTTCATTCTGGGGTGGAACACAAGTATATACACAAGCACACACACAAATGACAGAAAATAACCCTGGGATCTGCATGCACACACACTGATCATTAATAATATTGTTGATCAGTTTCACTGAAATATAATTCATATATTGTATGAAGAAATGGCTTAAGTGTTCACAACACTATAGGTTATTTCACTGGCCACTGACATTTGACTCAAACATAGAACCTATAATAACCAGATCAAGAACGAGTCCAGTCCAATATCTTGACACATTATCCAAGGATACATTCAGTAGATCTTTGGGTGCTCAGTTAAGAACAGGGGTTCTCTCAGTTGGCAAGTGAGTGAGGTGGGTATTTAACTCTATTATTGAAGAACATTAATTGTTTTCTGTATGTGATTTGGTTGTTTTCAAAAAATAATTTCACTTTGTGTTCTCCTGTACATTTTTGTTTGTAATTTTGGTTAATGAATGAAGACAATGTAGCTGTGTGGAGAGGAAGCTTTCATGTTAACAAACTTTATAGGTAAAGCATGGAAAACGAGACCGGAGAATATGTTTGAATACTTAAGTCTGCCTAAGGTAGCCTACTTGCTTGCTAATGATAATCTAAAGGTTTATTTGTATTATCTGATGACTTGTGGATTACTTTTATTTGATATTTGATCATTTGTATGGGTTTTGGCTTAGCAAGAAGAACATTGTTGAACTGCTGAATGTGCTGTAAATTGCTTATTGTCTAAGCAGCATGTAAGGCTAAAAACAAACACACACACACACACACACACACACACACACACACACACACACACACACACACACACACACACACACACACACACACACACACACACACACACACACACACACACACACACACACACACACACACACACACACACAGTAATCTCAATACTTACTGATATATTTACAGGCAATACGTTAATGTGTTGTTACAAACTAAATGGTATTCCTCAATATGAGACCAGTACTGTGGTCAGAATGATCATGAGTCAACAAAACAGCAGAACAGAGTCTAATTTCATATGGCATAAACACTCAAATTCAAATTAGATAGCTAACTATTTAGTAAAGGAGCTACTGTTCAGCTCATTTTAGTGGTCCAAAAATATCTAAAATCATCTCGGTGCTTTCTTATTCATTCACAAAGTTAATCTCAGAAGATTGCTGCTGATTACTTTAAGTTGTTTACATTCAAAACTGTTGCCTCTGCAGCATTGCTTAACTCATTATAATTGCACGTCTAGCTTGCACATGTGAAATCTGAACCACCTCAACAGTGCAATAAGATACAGTTGACTTATCTCTCTATCTTTGCATGGCAGGCGTTTTGGTCTGCCTCCTTGTACAGTAGAGTAGTAGGGGCTGGGTGATATGACTACCAATCAATATCACGATTATTTCAAACTTTTTCCTTGATTACGACTAATGAACGATTTGCACCGGTAGATCAGCTATTTTCACTATTATATTGTACGCCAACATTGTACAACAATGGTTATAATCAGTCTAATCGATTTTGTTGATTATAAACAATCTATTAGATTTCGTGTTGATTCGTTGATATATAATGGGGGGGAAAGTATCATTCTGTTATAAGTCAGTTATTGGTTCTAAATATCTTTTCGATATATTTTTCATTATTTGCCCAGCCCTAAGTAGTATTGCTGGCTTATGCCTCTTCTAAGACTAATTCACCCAGAACTATTATCATTGGATCAATAATAACTGGGTTGATGTGCACCTGTTAGTTTCAGTCAACTTTGTAAAAAATTCCTACACATACATCCTATTCCCAATGTAAGAAACGTTGCTCCTTCCAGTTTACAGCTTTATAAAATATACTTGGCTGGGGTGTGCAAAGGAAAATAATTCACTTTTACTAGTAAGTTTACTATTCCATATTTACACCCATTTAAGTACAAATTATTGAGGCCAAGATCAATATATCAGATAAATGAAGGCAAACAAAGCACTCTAGCACTAGGCTTACATAAGTGTATGGGCTACAATAAAATCTTTTCACAGAGAACAAAGATTGTTGCACAAAATGTATCAACTGTCCTTTCCTGAAAGATTAGCTATAGAAGATATCACTCCTTAGGCTGTTTCCAGATGTTATAGATACCCTGTCCTGTTTATGCAAACAAAAAGGCATAATAACAATTGCTGAAAACAGGAAAATTAGCTCAACTATAGGCTTTATGAAGGACACTTTAGCTCCTGACCCTAAATAGGACCATTGTCAATGACAACACTTGGGTGACAAAAACAAAACTGTTTATCTCAGTGCCACTTTCTCTAATATTTTATGATTCTTCGAGACAGCGGGTTGTCCACATTTTTGGAATTTTTACTATACTGGATTATTTTCAATTTTCAGTACTTTTACTTCTACTCCACTACATCTCAGATGCAAACATTGTACTTTTTACTCCACTACAATTACTTGAAAACTTGAGTTACTTTGTAGATTTGTATTATTATTACAAAACATGCATTAACCACTTGAAAATAGCAGATCTACAAGCTCCTAATGCATCGCTTTGCAGAGCGTTGTGAGCTTGTAGATCTGTAATCTTGTTTTCAAAATATTTGTATACATTTTGAACACTTGTGAAATAGAACATTCTGCATAATGAGTACTTTGGTGCTAATACCAATACCCTTGTACTTTTACTCAAGAAAATGTTTAATTCCGGACTTTAACTTGTAAAAGAGTATTTCTACATAGCAGTATTCACTGCAATAGTACGTTTTTTACTTAAGTAAAAAATGTGAGTACTTTTTACACTGTTGAGAGGTACTGTAGCCTAGCCATGTCTGTGATTTAAATCAGATTTGATGTATTACCTAATATAGCCTAGTATGTAATACATAATATCACAGCCATTCAGGGCAATTAAAGTTCAGAGGAATTTCAAACCATATTTTACAGCATGACACGTGATTCTTTCTAGGTGATCAAGTTCCAACTCAAGCAGCCCATATCACAACTGTCACGAGTTGCAGGTAAAACAGAAGGATTGTGCAGACATGTGTTCATTTACAATCTAATATTCAATTCAACTGATCAACCCAACACATGGCAGGATGCAGTTAGTGTGTATAGTTCAGTATCTCTGTAACATTCAAGCGTTCATCCTATTCCTATGCATAATATATCGAGTTTCAGAAAAAGTTGAAACTCTCCGTCTAGTTGTCAAAGAAAACTTTTAGTCGCGAATGTCATGAACACTAACCTCATGACAGTCCAAACTCCAAAGTCATCCGTTCGGTTTCTCATTCATTCATTCTTATCATTAGTCTACTTTTTAACTACTATGATGACTACAGTATCCTGATCCTCAGTACGATGCCATGCCAGGTACTCGGATACTCCAGTTATCCAGTGATCAGTGCTCAGTGGTTTGACAGACAGTCTGCTCTGCTTCCTGTATGAACACACACACACTGCGCATTGATTGATTAAGACAACCACGCGCTCTGCTCTGCCAGCCCCCCCCCCCCCCCTCTCAAGACAGAGAGCAGAAAATGATCTTTCTCTCCTCTCTCTTCTCTCCTTCTTTCTCTCTGTTGTCTCTGACTGTGTCTCTCTCTAACACACACACGCACGCACGCGCACACACACAAACACACACACACACACACACACACACACACACACACACACACACACACACACACACACACACACACACACACACACACACACACACACACACACACACACACACACACACACACACACACACACACACACACACACACACACACACACAAACTTGTAAAACACAAAAATAGTGGCCAGGCTCCAAATATTGCCCTAGATGAGTTCCCTCAAGTGCCCAGTTCTGATATAAAATATGAGTTGCCAGTTTTTGTATTTTTGAGACAAATAGTCTGCACATACAGTATATTTTTGTATATTTTATTGCAACCTTTACCTTTATCATATATTTATTTATAAACCTTTGTAACACTACTGTATGTCCTGTGTATAAACACCAGTATATAGTCGGCCCTCCCACTCTTAAAGAGGTATCCATAAGCAGGTGGAGCCAGGTTATCAGACTGGCAGATCAGATAAGATCTTTGGCCAATCCAGTTTGGAATCACATCATGGAAACAGATTGTTGTGAATCAAATTTCAAACAAATTCCTAAAGCTTGATTTACTTCGTTTCTAGTCGCAATGCAACATGTTGTGAGGTTGTAGATCAGCTATTTTGGGCAAGCGACACCATTGTATGACCGAGTATCAATTCAGCATTACTATATTGTTAAATTGTTACTACAGCAACCAATACAGATAGGTCAATGATATGATCAAATGTGACTAATCTGATCGGACCACTTGCACATAACAGTGTGGACAGTCAGTCAGTCCTAAGACCGGGTCTGAGAAACAAATTGGATTTGCCTGCAGTCTGGACAAAGCCTCATGAATACTGCTAGTTGTTGTCCTTTGTTCAATGAGTGAATGTAATTACTGAAAGTTGAACCACTGAAACCTTCTGTCTTTTCCAGAATAATTATAGCCGTTTCTTTTCTCCGATACAGTGTTGAATGACATTAGACAACTTTGTGCAAAATTAGTATGCAGTATCAATCACCTTAATGACTGACTGATGCATGCTGTACTGTAGAAATGGCACTATAAGCCTATACGGGTATTTTCTGTTTAGTCAGTCAGCAGCATTCAAAACTGCAATGAACTTTTACAAAAGCATGTAGCCTACTGTACTGCCGAACCCACTTCTAGTAAACTCTCTTATGGTTAAAACCTTGCAAGGCTAAACTCAATGGCTTGTTTTCTCAGTGAAGTTGGACTCTATAAGATGTATTTATTTTTATTCCATTTTAGAAACTAATAATATATTTTATTTTACATTTAAAGTTGTTTAACTGACCTCAAAGATAGGTTCTACATTTTGTAACATTTGCATACAACACTGCCATCTAGGGAAACAGTTATAACATGACTCAATAGCTGCTTAGTGCATAGTATACAGTACATAGGTCATACTGCTGACAGCTTTCTATTAATGTTGATGAACTCTGCTATACACAAAGCCCTGGCTTAAGTGCAACGGAAAGGGGCTAGTGATGGATTGAAATGGATGAATGTGTAATAGCTTGTCAATGAAGACACAGACACACTTCACAGTTAAAGGTGAATTCATTGTTTTCATGGAAGTCATTGGTACAAAAAACCTTATTCTCAGGGTATAAAAGTATGTACAGCAGCAAAGAGAAGGCCATAAGAACTTGCTATATTTTCTATAACAAATTCAGTTATTGACTTTCAAATCAAAATGTCCATTCAATAATGAAGAAAACAAATCAACAGCACACAATCTATAAAAGGAAAGATTATTCACAATTTAGAAAGGTAAATAATTCACTCCTGTAACCAAAGCTGTGTATAACTTCAAATAAATAACAATCACAAACCATATAGTATACTATAACTCAGTCAACTCAGTTTCATTCGTTGATCATCAAAGCTACAGCCCAGTTTTTGACCTCGATGTGGAAGCTCCTCTGAAACACCATTTAGAAAATATAACCTTAGCCCCGTGCACTGAAACAATACTGATCAAAAGATTTGCATTGGTGTTCCAGCTCCTGTTGTCTTTTGTAGAGACACAAGTATAAAACCAGCACTTCTTAAATTATCATTGACATGATTATGTTTCATTTAGGTGTACTGTTTTCAAGGCTCAAAGCAGTTGCTGTGTGTTAACCACTTAAACCCCAGCATTCGTATTGTGGGGAAAGCTTTCGCTGAAAATAGCAGATCGACAAGCTCACAACCTGTCGATCTGCTATTTTCTAGTAAAGCTTTCCCCACAATAACAGAAAACAGAACATACACTAGTATAGAGCCCTATATAGGGTTTAAGAAGTAGTGAATTGGCTGTACTCACACAGCCATTTTGGTTTGCGGGATATTGAGTCTGTTTGAGTTCCAGGTGCATGGTAAAAAGTTTCAAAGGACACCATGACACTTCACAGAACTTTCCCACAATAGAATGTTAAAAAAAGGAAGAAAAAAAGAGGAAAAATAAATCTATATTGGCACTTAAATTAATCCCAAAGGCATATTATCACTAAGTAGCTTAAATGAATAAGTCAAGGTCTCTTTAAGAATGTTTGGCCCTCAGTCATTGGACATGTGCAGCAGTCATAACAAGGTGCATTTTGAAACCTGGGTCCAAAAGCATCCATGGTTAAAATAATAAATACTGTGGCAAACAATGCAATGTTACATTCACAATTACAACACTTGTATTGCATAAAGGGACAAGCTGTGGGGCATTGTGGAATTTATGAAAAAAAAACAATATGTGTAGTGTTTCCCTTTTATGTTTAAAATGATGCAGAGTGACGCTGTTCCCTTTATGTAAAATGAAATAAAAGAATCACTTAACTTGAGACATTGTGGGTCCTGAACTACTGAAAGTCCAATACTTCATTGAAGTATGCAAATGGAATGTACACTGTAAATGGAAACTATGAAGTCAAAGTGAAAGCAAAGGACTCAAAGACTAAGGCGTGATGTGTTTTTTTCTCCATTTGGTCATGATGACTGTGAGGGCATCTGAAGGCTTGCATAGATAAAGTGACTGGTCTTGTAAAGACATGGTCTTATAATCTACACCATTTATATGCAGCATTAGTGGGATAGAGAACCAAATGTTTCACTGAGAAAAATATAATTGTGAACACACTGTAAAACAGTGTTTCCCAGAGAGAGTTTCCATCGCAGAGTAGAGAGGCAATCGGAACAGGCTTCACATTATGTAATAATAAATATTACAATTGCTATTCTTTTAGGCAAGCTAACAAGCTTCTTGTGGTACAGTAGCTCGGACTATTAAACTTGGGGAAATAAATGTACACAAAATAAATAGGCCGATTCAAGAGAAATATGAACAGGAGCACAGCACTCGGTAAAGAGGAGCTACTGGAGGTAAAGCCTAGTGTATAACAAGGAATGAATAAGGAGAAACTATACAACACTGTGGTTTATAGTCACACTGTAAACCATAGCCTGTAGGTACATTGTGCTTAACAGTATCTATGGGTTACTGTACTGTGCTCTGGGAGTTAGGCTAGTAAATATAATGTACAGCTCCACCGCTATTTGTAACACTATTGTGCTCAGTGCTGTAATTTATCCGTGGCAAACAAAGCTAGCTGTAAACTGTGTATATATCTACTTCACTGGACTAAACTCAATTTCACCTGAGTCAATTAATCAGAAAGGCACCTCAAGTTAAAGCTGCTTTGTGTAATACGCTACCAATAAACAAGGGGAATAACTACAAGCTGCTGTGTTTCAAAACAAAACAAGCCAGTTACTTTATGAAGTTCTTGACTGGGGTTAATTAATTAAAGTTAATGGTACAACTGAGTGGAGGGAGGGGTTCACAGGAAACTAAAAGGATGAAACATTACATTTTATTGTCAAATGGGGTGGGAATTTGTCTACAGAGATGAAAAAATGTCATCAGGTGGTTAAATTCTAAAAAATAATCACATGGCTGAGTGAAGTAGCACATTTGCAGAGGTCGTGGTGCAGCATCGCAAAGCCACCCAAAAGAACAACGCAGGGTGAAGGAATAATCGTGTTTATGCAGTGTTTGAAGCAAACAAAAGGAGTGCCTGTCAATGTGTCTGTTTTCTGCAAATGAAAGGCATGCAGCCTTGTTTAGCATGCAGGCTGGTTCATGGGGAATGTGTCAGTCTAGCTTGCTTTGGCAGTTGCTTAGAGCATGTTGTGTGCCACACCTTAGTGCCTAAATGTGAATGCCTTTCGTTCAGTACAATAAATCAATTACGATAATAATCTCTTGACAGTTTTATCGGGACAGGTATTCAACATTGATGGAACATCAGATTTAGTCAGTAAATGGGGTGAGCTTCTTGTCGACACCTATTTTAGAGGACAGGTATAGTAATGACGAAAATGTTACCATCAGGTTAAATTCCACAGAAGAATAATAAATTAAAGAATAATGTATAGTGGGATTTTGATATTATCACAAAAAGCTATGGGTCCTCCTCACATTGATTATGTGGAGGTCAAATCAAGACACCTAAGATGTGACAAAAAGCTGTGGGTCAGAAGAAAATACAATTCCTGATTTGACTGAATATACAGTAGCTCTGGTGTATGAAATGTGTCTCCCTTCTCCCCGTTAAAGTGGAGTTTGTCCTTGCCCCTGCTGCCAAATTTTGCTCAGGGTGAAAACTTTGGATCTCTGCTCTGGTCTTGAGACATCTTACATTTCGTGTAAATGTTGATTTACAAGATTACTTTAACTAACTGGGGGTAGTACCTGGGAAATAGGATAAGATAAATCAATCAAAATATCACATATTAAAGAATAAATAAAGATTATGATTCAAATAAATCTAATCATGTGGATCTTGGGATCCACATGGGAATGCCGTCTATGACGTATTTATGACACGACTCCAAATTGGGCAAAGTTTCAGCCCGATCCGCGCCCCACTGACTTCCATTTTAAATTGTACAATAAAACATTATGTGAAATAAAATTGGTGGAGGTACTAAGTTAGCCAACTGGCAGGGTGTACAACACATTTGGAGCTGGCCGGCCCAGCGGTTTACGATCAGCTTCCACAGGCACAAAGACAGACATATATACACACAGGCTGACCCTCTTATAGATGGCTAGCCTCCTGCAGAGCCACGCCGTAAAAATACATGGTCATATTTCTATCTATATTGCAAAAAGTATTGATTGTATACCATCAACTTGAAAGGACACCTTGACAAAATTAATTTTAGTCTATTGATTTCCTAAATCATACAGTATCTCATACTGTAAATGAATCAATGAAAATACCAATTACTTAATATGTGGAGATTCTTTGGTGAAGAAAAAATGACTAATCATTTAACTAAAATGAAAAATGTCAAGATATTCCATCGGCAGTGAGTGGAATATACATTCATGTGTCTATTAATGCGTCTACAGAAATAGTACATAAAGTATAGCAGGTCACATGTATTTTTCAGCATTTGGATAGTGTTCTTTGAGCTTTATGCACAATGCCACTGTGAAGTGAAATCATTCTCCACAGAGGAAAAAGTGCTCTATGTGCTTTTCACGTACTGCAAAGCAGTGGTTCTCAAAGTGGGGTCTGGGGACCCCCAGGGGTCCTTGAGGGGGCTCCAGGTGGTCCCCAGCAAAATGTGTTAATATAGCATAAACATCAGTTGGGAAGATTTACAATCTTCACAACATGTCGCGTTGTGAAGCTTGTAGTCGAAGATCTATTTTCAAAACGTCTTGAAATATTTTTAACAACAAAATCTTGTATTTGGGGTCCCTGGCACAAAATATTTTCAGATGGGGGTCCGAGGCCAAATACATATTCATTTAGCGATCTTTGACATAAAAAGGTGTGAGACCACTGTTGTAAGGTGCGTTCACACAGGAGGTGAAGATTCATGCGGCGCGATTACATATATAATCCAACTTGACTGAAGTTCGCTTCACAAAGCAATGTGAATATTCTTTTGGCCTCCTGTGTGAAGAACGCAACGTAAGAAAAGCAATAGGTTGCAAGGTGTACTTCAGTGGATCACACTGACACCACCCTATAGCCACTTAGTATTTATTTGCAGTACTTTACAGAGTAAAATACTAGATAAACTGAAGTCGTCCCAGATTGTCATTATGTGACTGTGTAAATGTAGAGAAGAGGTTCCTTTGTCTCTTGTCATTCTCCTCTTCCTCACCATAAGAACCGTACTGCATACTGTACATCTACAGATGTGTTTAGCTACACTTGTTTTCTCTCCTCTCTCCTTTGTAGACAGAATCACTTAAGCCACTTAACCACAGACTGAAAATCTGTTTTAAACTATGTGGGTTTGATCAAATAATTGATGTGATGGAGAGGGCCAGTTTTGTAAATCAAATTAATTTGGTATATCTCCTATTATAATGGATTAAGCACCCTGAAAAACGTAGGCCCAGATTCCCTAACACTGCATTACGAAAGCAGGTTCTTTTTGCTCCCCAGTAGCTCCCCGGTAGAGCACACCACACTTCTCTTATTCAATATGAAATTAATGCAAATTAGCTTGTAGCTCAAAAGCTACTGAGGTTAGCTTTACACCATCAAAGAGTACTTCAACTCCTAGGGCAAATTGTGTACCTCAGCTTAATTCAGCAAGGCTGATGACTAATAAAAGAATCAGCTCAATACATCTATAAATGTGGCCTGCCAATTCAGTGCTGTTCGGTGCTCTCTCAGGTCTGAACCACGATGCCAAACAAAAAGGAACAAGTGCATTTCTGAGAGCGAGATTGAGGTTCTGATGGCAGTGGATGGAAGTTCAAAACTATTCAGGACATTTGAGATCCGACCACAACAGAACAAAATAACATTTGGAAAATATAGAGAAAAATATTAGTGTTGTGGGAGTAGCACGGCACACTGGAGATGATTGCAAGAAACGGGGGAATGAAGCCAATCTGATGGCCAATGTCTGTGACTCGCAGAAATAGAAGCCACTACTTGCTGGCCTGATATGCAGCGTTATTGCTTCCAAGGGTTTTATCTGTACAAAATTGGTTTGAAGGAGTTACAGTAGCAAAGTATTGGTGAATAGGGTGCCTTGAGGCTAATTTATTATTGGACAGAGAAGTGGTGTGTGACATGTCGCTCGACAAGAAATGACATATTTTCAACTGAAAATGAGGCCTAAGTGTACTCCTTGTCAGACAACAGAGTGGTACTCTGCCTTTATACAACTCTCCTTGGCTTTCAGTCTCAGCGGAGATGGCTCAGGGTTGGTCCTTTCAGTGTTAGGGCCTGGCACCTTAGCCTGATCTGAGCTGCTGGCTTGCCCGTCTGGGTACATGACTAGGAAACAGGCAGTGAGAAAGCCCAGGAAGGACCCACCAGAGGCCACCATGGGAATAACTCGCACACTCCCCACAGCATCAACCACAGCACCCAGGGCCGATGCTACCATGATTTGGCTGATATAGACCTGTAAATAAAAACAAAACAGAAAAAAATAGCCATGCTTCCCGCTGATCCCACAACAGCACCCAGCATTCAAACCATCAGGAAATTCCAGTATTATAAGCAAAATAATACAATAGACTATAAAGAAACACAGAAAGCCTAGTGCCTACACTGCATGAACCTCTTAGGGGAAGCAGATTAAAACCAATTTATCAGGCATTAGTGGGTTCTATTGCTTTCTAAATCAATAGCTTGTGGTCAATTTAGAACTAACAGGGGAATACCCTTCACAGTCTAATGAGTGAAAAAACAAATGCTTACCTGGCAGGATAAGATGGCACAGTCAATACCAAAGCCTCTTCTAGAGTTTTCAGGGCTATGGTGAATGTACTGGAAGAATAACAAATACAAAATAAAGTCAGTTTTCTAGATTATGTAACATGGTACTAAATCATGTGTGCAAAGGTCTGTGTCATTAAACAATGTGTGCAAAGAAAGGGCAGTGTCATTTGCAAGGAAGTTTCCTAGGTTGGTACTTGGTAGCATTTTTAGGAAATATGGTTGGTTAGGTCAAGGATCCTTCATTTAAAAAGACAGCCAATCCCACGTCTTGCCATTATTATGAAAAACGGTACACAAATGTTCTCCTAAGTGGGCACGGTCACTCCACTTCTCCATCCTGTGGGTGCGTTTGGAAATACGCTCAGACCTTTGGAGCTCACCGCATGTGCTCTCTAGTCGTTCAGAAATTCAGACATTCATTCTGTAAGGCAATGCCTTACATTATTCTTTATTGTTTATCGTTTCATGATAACTTCGCTTGCCTCAGCTTCTCCTTCCAAATAAATTACAAATAAAATCAATAGTTCCAAAACGTCATCCATAGCATTTTTAATTGTATGCATGTCAACGTTGTTCGTTGTTGTCGGTCCGTTCATTTGTTGTGGGTCTGTGTACTCTCTACTCTGTGCGAGTACACAGACTGTGCACAATGGGTTTGATTAGTATGGAAACGGGAGGCACCATGCTGCATCAAACTTTAGTCACATGACAATTGGAGCTAATGGCTAATAATGATATTAGATACAGTAGAAATAGCCTAATATTCCTGTAAAAAACTGAACGGATGATAAACTACATTTATCGCCTGTGGAAATATTAAATGCATCATACAATATGACATTATTTAATCAAATTGATTGAATTTGAACTGCTATAATACATACAGATGTTAAAACAAGTTTGTGCAGTACATGTTTCCCCTATGTGTACTCAGTTCGGTGTTTGCGCATGTGTGTGTTCTTGTGGTGCACTGTCCACAGGATCTTCAGACCATCCTTGCAGTCAGGGCCTATAGCAGGATGGGGCTGTCTGTCAACACCACTAGAAGTGGTCTGCCGCTGGAGTTCCAGTACCCAACACACTCAGCCTGTCTTCGCCACTGAACACAAACCACTACCAATAACTCCATCCTTCAAATATCTGGCCAGTATCCTTTGTGAGGACTGCAACATCGAAGATGAAATCCAAAATCGGATCATGCAAGCGTGCAGCTGCCTTTGGGAGACTACGGCACCAGGTCTTCCAGAATAATAACCTCCACCTGCACATCAAGGTTGTATGCATCACCACCCTCTACAGAAGTGAAGCATGGGTAACATGCAGCCATCACATCAAGTCTCTGGATAACTTCTATATGGGATGCCTACAACGTATCCAGGGGTTCACCTGCCATGATCGTGTGCCTCATACTGAAATACTTGCAAAGACCAAGAAATAAGTATTAAAGCCATGATTAACCAGCACCAATTCCGCTGGCTTGGACATGTCCACAGAGTGGCCTGCACTTGGAGGGGGGAAGAAGAAGAGGTATAAGAACCAGCTTTAAGACGTCGTTGAAGTCAGAGAAGCTGGAGGTTGCTGCTGCAGTGCTGACCGTGACGTCTGGCATCAGCACTGCCTAGACAGAACTCATAGGCTGGAGGAGGAGAGCACTGCCAGAAGACATCACAAAGACTCAAGAGGAACACACCCATGGTTGCCAGTCCTACTACTGTACCACCACTACAACCTACACATGCCCCACCTGCAATACAATATGTGGTTCCAGGATTTGGTCTTCAGCCATCTAAGAGCCCACAATTAAGGACATCGTTTCATATCGTCACAGGACGTCAGTGGACAACCATAAGCAAGCAAGTGTGAGCACGTGAGAGAGAGAGAGAGGAAGGGTAGAAAGTGATTGCATTCTCTTACTGATGTCAAGATGCATTTCAACCTATGTCCAAAACATAGTAGTCTTTTCCATCTGTTTAGGGAAAATGCCTTGATAACATTGCTTCCATTATTGGTGGTGACACAAACCAGCTGCTCCTCTTAAACCTTCAACATCTTATGATCTCCTATTATATGATGTTTTGGTGCATAGCTTGTCTGCAAGCATGTACTTCTCAGCTCCCAATCTTCGACATAGTGTTCATTGATTCTCAAATACGGTTGCATTGTGCGACTAGACCACAGGACGGTCATCATAGAAAAGTGGTTTACATGAGGTCCAAAGGGAGTCGTGACTCTCTAATTTGATAGATTCATTGTACTCGATATCATTTTGTATCTGTTAATACAGGACTACGGTTGTTTGAGCGGTATCATTTTGCCGGTAACTGAACCATTTCCAAGTGACAGACCTGAGTGACAGAAAGATGTCCTTTTTTATTGGAACTAATTTGGACTCACTCTCTGTCATTAGTATCCTACGAGAGGTACAGCATATTCAGCAGCAGTGGAGGAGTCTCTGCCCCTTCCTTGTTGTTGTCTACACGCAAAATGAGGAGCGCTGCCGCGGACAGAAAGCAAACAATGAAATCTTGTGTGTAACCTTGAAGTAGTTTACAAAATAATACTCATTATTTCCTTTTCCATATCAGGCATGAAAAAAAATATCCATCAAATTGAGGTTCACCGTATATATGGTGACAATCTTTCTAGGTTGTCTCAGTTTATGTAATCTTTTAGACAAAATAGGAACCTAATAAGGAATTTTCCTATCTTGGTAGATAGGAAAAATGAGAGGGAGCCTGTGTGTGCAAGTGTGTGTGTGTGTGTGTGTGTGTGTGTGTGTGTGTGTGTGTGTGTGTGTGTGTGTGTGTGTGTGTGTGTGTGTGTGTGTGTGTGTGTGTGTGTGTGTGTGTGTGTGTGTGTGTGTGTGTGTGTGTGTGTGTGTGTGTGTGTGTGTGTGTGTGTGTACGTGCGTCCATGCGGGCGTTGTGCGCGCGTGTATGTGTGTGTGTGTGTGTGCGCGTACCTCTTTGATTTCATGGTATTGACCCAGTAAAGCATAAGGACAGTAGGAGATACTCATGGAGATGACACCCATGCTACTGATCATCACCATGGCAATGTAGACATTAGGGAAGATTGCCATGACAGCAGTTCCTGAGAGGAGTTAGAAAAGCATTTTTAGATAAATTACTTCTTTGGTATACATCAAGACGGTACAAAAAGTGTCCTTGCTCAGAAATCAAATCAAAATCCCTCTCTGCAGCTATTCTTCTCTATTCTACAGTGGTGCCTACCTATAGAGAAGCCCAGGGTTCCCAGGATGTAGATGACCTTGATGCTCAGGTCAAAATTATCCAAATACTTCTGAAGGAGGGCTGGAACAAAGAGAGAATAATTAACAGCAGCACGGTAAAGGGGTGGGATGGGGAGGGGAGGGGGGTGGATTGCACAGACTGTAAGATGCCGGTGCAAATGTGTAAAAGACTGATCACCGATGCTGACAGCCACGTCTCCTAATATAGAATCCTGAAAACAAAACAGAGACAGAGACGAGGTGTTCTAACCAGAGCAGACAGCAGCAGTAGCAGCGTAGACCACCAGTCCCCAACAACCCATCTGCACTCCTTTGTTGTAGTTCTGGAGCTCAGTGGAATTAGCTGGTGCCTATACAGGAAACAGTTAAAAAATCAGAGTAGCACTGTGATAATATATTTAGTCTCACATGGTCAGACCCACTGTCTTCCATCATCAATTCCAGCAAATCACACGTCAACATGTCTGGGGTTTACCACAGAAAATGTCAGGTATGTGTTGGACTGTACAGTATGTGATTGATTGGCTGGGCTGTGGTTGAGGTCCATGGTTGGTGAATTAACCCATTAGACCTGAGGCCGATTCTAAAAACGGCTACTAAATCCTGACGTAAGTTTTCTGAAAAACTATATTTATTCAAAAATTACAAAAGATTTATGTTGCTATATACAGTACAGTACTCTACATATCAACAACAACCCCAAAAGGGTTTACCGGCTTGAAAGGTATAGTTACGTATAGGGGTCCCCGGTCTAAATGGGATAATATGTCTTAGGGCTTTTTTTTACTCCCTTTTCTCCCCAATTTGTCGTTCTGCCAATTGATTCCTCCCCACACACATTTGTGTGTTGTCACTGCTGTCGTATCCTACTGACTCACCTGCCAGTGAGGAGCCCCCAGCGGGAACGGAGGACGTAGAGCCTTCGTCCTATTCCGCCCGCCCAACACTCCCTGCTGACAGGTGCCGCCCCCCCCAGCCCGTAAGATAAGTGCAGTGACAATTATCACCCTCCCTGAACACGGGCCAATTGTGTTTGTGTAGACGCTCGACAAAGCGTCTACAACCACTGCGCCACCCGAGCGCCACGATTATATGTTATCTTTTGACTTAGGATGCAGTCCTTAAGCACTTTTTAATCCTTGTGCCCTACAAGTTAGATATCTATGTAATTGTATGGCTACAGCGAGGCTATGTTTATCAACTCTTAACCAATGATAAATATTTGACATCAAATGTCATTGTGTGTGTCGTGTGTGTGTCGCGTGTATGTGTGTGTGTGTGTGTGTGTGTGTGTGTGTGTGTGTGTGTGTGTGTGTGTGTGTGTGTGTGTGTGTGTGTGTGTGTGTGTGTGTGTGTGTGTGTGTGTGTGTGTGTGTGTACCCTAGGGTCTCCGTTGTAGATAACTTCTCCCATGAAGTCAGTATAAAACACAGCCTCAGCTATAATAGAGAACCACGTGAGGAGATGACACACACATAACCGCCACAGTTGGCTCGGCATCTGTGGAAGAGAAACAGCAAGCAGCCATCAGTGTTACTGCCTGGATATGAAGAAGCACAACTCTCATAAGCCGCCAGTCTGCAAACATAAAAAATGTCTTATCTTGATACACATTTCACCATATAATGCACACCCACTGTTGCAATATATTTGACGCTTGCTTGACCCACACCTCATTATCAGTACATTATATAACTATCGTACATAATCACTCTTACAGTAAGCTGTGCAAGAATTGAGATGTGTTTGTGATGCCATGTGCTCTGTTTGATCAAAACACTGAAGGCCCAAGGATACAGTATGTCACTGCTGTTTAAGTACAACATATCTGCTTATTAGAACATCTTGTCTCTTGTGTGCCTCTTCATATCCCATCCTTCTGTGTCAGTTATGACTCGGTCACGTAATGCTTCTTGTACTAAGAATCTCTTATTTGTTTAATGAACTTCAGAATATGTCGTGTGAAACTGTATTAGTGTCATTATTCTGCTTGAAAAGACTAATGCAATTGAATAACTAGTCAATCACCACCTTAAAGGAATATTTTAGCCCAAAATGATTTTTGTTTCTATCAATTACTCCTGAGAAGCCTTGAATAAAAAAAGAATTGGGTCGCATTCCTTTACAGTGATTGAAGAATCCAGAAAACAAAAAAAAATGGATGAATTGAAAAACTAAAAGGAGGGGTCCAATATTTATTGACAACAGCTAAACTATGTCAGAAATATGTTCATAATGAGTATATTATACTCAAACACAGCTTTCAGTAGGTGTCCTCATTACATCCAAAACACAGCATTTTCGCTCAAATGTTATTGTTTCAAATACTCCTTGGCTAAACAGGCTCATGCACGAATGACACACATACCTGGGCGAGCAAGTGCCCGTGAACTCAGATCACGTTGCACCACACGTGCACGTCCAGGTGCACTCCTCGCTTGTGCATGAGATTGTTTACAATGGACGTGTTTAAACAATAAGGTTTTTGGATGTAATGGGAGCTTATGCAGATTTTTGCTAAAGTTTTGCTGTTGTTAATTTCTTAATTGAGGTATTCTCTTTTGGTTTTGGATTCTTCATTCACTGTAAAAGAATACAACACAAACATTCTCCATGAATGCAAGGCTTCAGGGGATGCGTAATTGATAGAAAAATACTTTTTGCCAATACTTTTGTACTTTCACTCAAGTAACATTTTGAACACAGGCCTTTTACTTGTAACAGAGTATTTCTGCATGGCAGTTTTGAAACTTTTATTCAAGTAAAACATTTGAGCACTTTTTCCACCACTGAACGTATTACCTTCAGCATTGAGAGCCAGAGCAGTCGTACGGTGGTGCCTCCCTCCGCTCCCCCCTCCAGGTCTGAGCCCTCAGACGACAGACTGCTGGCCGACAGCTGCAGCTCCCGCCTCTCCGCGCGGCGCTGGATGTCGCACAGGTCGTTAAGGCTGCGGGAGGAGGTGATCGCACGAGGAGCCCCGGACGCCGGCTTTCGCAGACGGTAGCGCTGCGATCCCACCCGTCCGTAATAGGAGAAGGTGAAGGAAGGCTGGAGAGAGAGAGAGACGGGGACAAGGACCAACCTCATCACGTATAAGCCATCGAGTTGACATAATACTGTAGGTCATTGGCTCTCAAAGTGGGGTCCCGGGACCCCCAGGGGCAAATTAGTTAATATAGCGTCACAATCATTTTAACCACTTTAACCATATTTTATACTTTGGCTTTTCAAAAATAGCAGATATACAAGCTTATAGCGCGGCACTGAGTGCCGCGCTATGAGCTTGTAGATCTGCCATTTTTGAAAAATCCTGGCATAAAAATATTTTTTGAGACAGGGGGTTCTGAGCCAGAAACATCATTCTGGGGGTCCTTGACATGAAAAAGTTTGAGAACCACTGCTGTAGGTAACAGAGTTTTAAATACGCAGCCAAAAATATACATATATACCATATTTCTGATTAGTACTACACACGTATTAAAACAAAGACGTTGAAAACCATACTTGTCTGTAGAAGGTGTGTGGGTGTGATCGGGATGGCGTCGACGTGCTGAAGAGGCGGTTCCCTTGCTTGGTGGAGCCGCGGCCTCTCACAGAGCGGGAATGACCCGGAACAGACACCACCGCTTTTACTCCGTTGACAGCCTTACCCTGCTGGACCTGGAGGTCAGGGGAAGAGAAAAGTGAAATCACAGTATAAAAAAAGAACTAAATCACTTTTTAAAAAAAAGAAATCCCACGATTTTGCAACCCATTTTTCACCCAGTGCCAATGCCTAAGCTTGTAATCCTGGGCGCTATTCTCCCTCTGCCAGCCTGAGGAGAGCCCCAAACTGAGCTCATGCTTCCTTCAACGCATGAGGAGTGAGCAGGCCGCTTCTTATCACCTGACAGGAGGGAGTTTCCCCGGTAGGACGTAGCGCGTGGAAGGAACATGTTATTCCAACCAGTTCCTTTCCCCTCCATCAGGCGCCCCGGCTGACCAGGGGGAGGCAGTATAGAGACCAGGATTACTGCATATTTTTGTGAGGGTACCTACCCTAGAGGACACAGGGAGAACATGCAAACTCCACACAGAAAGGCCCTTTCGCCAACCCCACCGAGGGTATGGGCACTGATGACGCGGAGGAGAGAACACGCCCCCAGCGCCCACAGTGAATCAAAGCACTTTTCATTTCTATTAGGATCTTTCATCATTGCACCTCCCCACTAGACTTCTTATTACCCTTGCGTTTGTGTTTACAGTGTCCTCTGTGCTTGGGCTGGTCTTTAGAAGCGGAGGTTGCGGGCCATCCATCTGGTCTTTGATCTGAGGCTCCAAATCCACCATCTGACCAGCAGGGAGAGAAGTCTCACAAGGAGGAGGATGCAGAACAGGAGGAGAAAGAGGGGGCGAGGAGGAGGCGCCATCGACGTGGTTCGTCGATGAGAAGACATCGTCGAACTCGTCCGGCGTCTCCGCGGGTAAGTAATGCACCTCGGGCGGGAAATGATGCGAGTCCGGGTCGAGATCGGGATCCAGTTTGATGTCTGGTATGGCTAAGGCAGAGTCGCTTTTACTCCTAACACGCTCCACATCCAGGAAGTCCATGTCCCCGTCCACAACGTTTAGAGGTTTGTCCTCCTCGTACGTGAAGGCGTCCTCCTCTCTGATCAGGTCGAGGCTGTTGGGCTTTAGGGAGGCCTGACTGCAGGAGTCCCCGTCCGCTGTGGCCTCGGCCTGCAGGGACGGGTTGTACGGCCCCTCTGGAATACTGAGCATGTGCAGCGTGACAGAGATGATGAAGATGATGGCGGCGAAGAGGAAGAGAACCTGTTCCTGGGACTTGAACGCGCGGCCCAAAGCGGTGTCGGTCCAGTCTAGACCACCTAACATGTAGCCCACAGCGCCGCCTAGCCCTGAGGGAGAGAACATGAATAATACACCCACTTATTGAGTTCAAGAGACAACAAAACAAGGACAGCATGCGTTTTTCAGCGAAAACTTTCATTTTGAGAAGATTATTGATTGCCATTGGTAGCATATGGGAGCACAGGGCTCTGAACTGGTTCAAGGAACGGAAACAGAAACATTAATTTGAAATCTCCATTACCGGTTAATTATCATAAACCTTTTATCCTACAATATTACAATAAGCCAATTCTGCCAATATGTGAGATTACTTTTCTTTGGCATCCGAAAATGTATACAAAAATAGTGCAAAGTTGATATCGCAGAATACTAGACCACAGTTTGGAATCCTTTGGAATCCTTGTTCCCAATTGGTGCTTCCTTTACATTATATATTTGAGTTAATATTCAAGTAATTTAATAGTTAATTGAGTTACTTAAGTTATCAAAAGGGGAGTGATGGAGGGTGAATCTCTCATGCCTGCAGCTTTATAAGATAAAATCTGTATCACCTGGACAGGAGAGATTTCTCAGTGACTGAGTGGTAAGTTCAACTGAGTATGACACGCCCATACTGAACTGTGTCAAATGGCAGTATTATTGGGTTTGTATGCTGCTGTTGTTGTTGTTGTTTTTTATCCTACTTTGGCAAGACCTCCCATGGGTCCACACTGCAAGGGTAATCTATAATAACATAATAATAATAATACAAAAATGAGAGCTATCCTGTTTAATTTGGAAGTCCTGCAAAATGTCTGAATTGTAAATTGTACCAGTCAATAAATGTGAAGAAAGCTAAACATGCGTCATTAATCTTTTGATCCTATCTGACATCAGCTGTGTTAACAGTGGCACTTAAATGTGCACAAGTAAATAAGTAAGTGAGTGAGTAAAAGTTAAAATAATGATAAAAAATAAATAATAATAATAAGCTCGGAAAGAACTGATAGAAAAAGATGACGTTGAAGGCCATCTCTCGCTCTTCCATTCTGTCTGAACATGTGCTTTATACGTTACCAGCAGCAAAAGCGTGGATATTTAGAGCCATGTCTTGCTCCTCGGTATCGGCCACATCTAGAAGGTAAGCTCTGATTGGTCCCTCGGATGCGTCAGCACAGAAGTCCAGCACCACCACGCCCACCACAGTAAGGATGATGCCCAGTGGCTGGCTACCGGGGGTGTCGCTGATAGACAGACCTACAGTGGTGGGGAAAAGTACTCACATTTTTTACTTAAGAAAAAGTATCAATACTGCAATGTAAAAATTACAAAGAAAGATTTTTAAAAAGTAAAAGTCCGGAATCAAAAATTTACTACAAAAGTACTGGTATCAAAATGTACTTAAAGTACCAAAAGTAGAAAGTACTCATTGTCAGAATGTCCCATTTCACAAGTTTTCAAGCGTATAAAAATCTTTTGAAAATAGCCGATCTACAAGCTCACACTGCGTCGCATCGCGATGCATTGTGAGCCTGTAGATCGGCTATTTTCAAATGGCCAAAATGTATATAGGGCTGAAGTGGTTAAGTTTTGTAATGATAATCAAAATCTACAAAGTAGATAAAGTTTTCAAATAATTGTAGTGGAGTAAAAGTACAATATTTGCCTCTGAGTTGTAGTGGAGTAGAAGTAAAAGTACTGAAAATTGGAAATACTCCAGTAAGTAAAAATACCTCAGAATTGTACTTAACTACAGTACTTGAGTAAATGTACTTACGGTAGTTATTTTACACCACTGCAGACCTACATTAGCACCATGGCAGGTGGAAGACACAAATTCTTTGCACTCAACAAAGATACTGAATGTTCAGCACTTTCAGTTCTTTTTTTAGATCCTTTTCACTCACCTAAAGGGCTGCAACTATCCATTATTTTCTTTGCGATTATTCTGTCAATTACTTTGATGATTCATCAAATAATTTATATTTGTAAATTATTTATATAATATATCAACAAACCGATTAATCACTCAAGTGTTATTTTATACTTGGTCACACAACAGTGTTACGCAAGAATTGTGAAAATAGCCGATCTACAAGTTCACAAGGCGCCGCGATGCAACGCCTTGTGAACTTGTAGATCGGCTATTTTCACTATTTATTTTAAAAAAAATAAACATTTCACCGAAATATATTAAAAGAAATATTAAATAATAGATTTTTTTTATAGATTAGTTTGATTAGCTGTTGCGCCCCTACTCACCTATCATGGATCCGTTCAGGAAGAGTGCTACTCCCAGCAGCACGCCCACACACAGGGCCAGGATGAAGGGTCTTCTCCTCCCCCATCTTAGAGTACAGCGGTCACTGGCTGAGCCAATCCAAGGAGTGCAAAGCAGACCCAGTATAGGGCTGAGGAACCAGGTTAAACTATAGTACTGCTTTGGAAGACCTGGAAATAAGAGACAAAATACTGTTAGTTACACACAGGCAGGCAGACAGCAATGCAGCATTCAATTAGGTTAGGCCCAAGATGGCATAATCCTTTTTATGTCTAAATCACAACAAATAAATACTCAATTCAGATTTCATTTAACATTTTTAGAAAGATATTTATTGATATTCCAAAATAAAAAACAAGTCTGAAAAACGTGCGCGCACACACACACACACACACACACACACACACACACACACACACACACACACACACACACACACACACACACACACACACACACACACACACACACACACACACACACACACACACACACACACACACACGTTCACATTTTAACAAGAAATTCTTGAACACAAACAATAGTAGATGCACAAACTTGGCAAAGCTCAACAACAAGTATTTCAGGATACAGATCACGGGTACAGGAAGCATCGCCTCCTCCATATATGGTGACTGCCAATTATCACAGACACTGAACAGAATTTTGCCAATGCCTTAGCTCTTGGCTTGGGCATTCCTGCAATCTACAGGCCTCTCACAACTGATTTATGGACATACAGAGGCTTCCAAATATGAACACAAGCAGTTTACATTTGTAACCAAGCTGTATAATAGCATCCTTAAGACGTTGGTACTTAAGCACCTTGGTAAGGAATGCCTCTTCCAGGCTGTGGTCAAATGTACATGCCACTTCCAAAATGGTCACTTCTCTACTGTCCTCATCAACAATAACAACAGCTGGTCTATTAGCTGTGACATCTGAAAAGGTATCATTTTCATTATTGCACATGAACATAGGTAGTATGAACGTATGAACTTACAGTATGTCCTTGGCTAATAAGTCAACAATTCTGTCGTGCCTAGCAATGTACATTCCCTTATATACTGTATGTAGCAGCCATTCAAAATATGTGACAGAGTTTCAGTAACTGGAGTGTGGTGGTGCAGACAATGAGAACGAAACGTATTAGGGTACCACAGAGAAAGATTTTGAGTCTGGTTGGAAGGACCTGTAATCTGGCTTTGACTGTAAAGGTGACTATATCCTCATCAACTGCATAATTATTTTATATTGTATGAGAGACGGTGTGATCTGCAGCAGGAAGGCAAGCTAGCTTGCCTTGTAGTTTTAAACCAGTCCAGTGTTGTTGTTGTTTCTGCACACACACACACACACACACACACACACACACACACACACACACACACACACACACACACACACACACACACACACACACACACACACACACACACACACACACACACACACACACACACACACACACACACACACACACACACACACACACACACACGCTGTTGGGTAAGGTTAGTATGTGGGGAACACTGTTTCTATTGCTCAATATAATGTAGTATGTTCAAATGGAGGAAGTCATTTGTTGAAGTTGTCTTGCTTGGCTCAATAGGAAATTATTAAAAAATAAAAACATTTAAGTTTTTTCTAAATATAGAAAATACATATTGTTAGTCAATATTATTGAATATGGACCAAAGCCTAGTGGGGTGTAATCATAGGTTTAAGGTTACATTCTCAGAGTCTCTACACAGTAAAACCCTAAGTATTCATTTTTAAAATATATATTTTTACAAATATATTATATTTATATATTATATATATATTGGCTATGGGTGTTTCAAGTAAGCGTGTAGAACTTTTTTAAAGAATTATTAGCACGTTAACATTGCCGTTTTTAGTCAATAACAGACAATTCAGAGAGATAAGTAACTACTGTATCTGATCTGGGACTATATGTGTCTAACAGGAAGGCCCATTGTAAGTACAGGGTACACAGGGCAGCCATCTGAATGGGTAGAGAGGCCATCTGGGAATCAGAAGGTCCCCTGTTTGCCCACCGGCCCCGGCCTATTATGTTGAAGTGTCCCTGAGAAAGACACTTAACCCATTCAATCGCATATGTGTCATTTTTTTTGCTATAACCATTATTTTTATACTTTATCTATTCAAAAATAGCAGATCTACAAGCTCATACTCGAGCTTGTAGATCTGCTATTTTTTTAAATCTAAATAAATTTGTGTTGAATAATAATTATTTTTTTAACATATTTTTTAACTCAATAATCTTTGCTTCTTTGAACAGCATATTTTGATGGGGATCGAAGGCCAAAAAGATCCTTGGCAAGAAAAAGTTTGACCACTACTGATAGAGCAACAATAGTTTTTCTGAACAATTAAGACATTTGTTGAGACATTTGACAGTTACAAATTATGCTTTAAAAATATATATATTCAAAAATTTGCACAAATGGTCCCGAAAAAAAAAAGAAGCAGATACTCATATGAGCTTGTATATCTGCTGTTTTTGAATGGCCAAAGAAATCTAAAATGACAGAGATGGGATTGAATGGGTAACCCCTAGCTGCTGGGCCTGGGCGCTGAATTGGCGCACACTGCTCCTAATAGTCAGGGTGGGTTATACTGTATGAAGCGGCCAGATTTCACATAGTGCATATGCAAATGTTCTGTGACAGAAATACCCCCTTTCCCTACTGGCATGCCTTCAGTTACTCAAGACGGGACATGAGTTTGAGGAAGTGGAGTGGACATGTCTTTACAGGCCCAAACCACACCCTGACAGGAGGGTTTCTTGCATCATGGCTCACAGGCCTGTGGACCAGGTGAAAAGTAAATAAGTTAGGTAATACAGTGCACCCTTTTAAAATATCATCTTAACTACAGTATGTCCTGCATCTGCTACATAATGAATACCCAGTCGTCCTGGATAGAAGAGTCAAAACAACACTACAGCATACAGCAATCAACCCAAAATGCAAACTCAGTGGGTGACTTTCTCTGATATTGTTCAATTATACATTTTCGAATATGGAAAACTCTTTGACAAAGCTACAAACCTGAAAATCAAGGCCTGAACACGATCAAAGGAATACTACACAGGATTAGAGGAATGGCAAACATACTGTATGCCATTAAAATGTCTGTATCCCCTGGGTCGTACCCAAGAGAAAATGTAATCTCCCCTTGGACCGAGGCTTGTTAAATCACCCTATTAATAGCCCTTACAAAACATCCCCAGCATCCCTGTCCATCACTAAAGAAACACTGCTTTCCAAAAGCCTTTCTCTATAACCAACTGTATAGTGAATGAGAACACACAGTGAGGTCTGTTGCAACTTCAGCACAGAACAGAATGTGACTACCAGGTCGAAGGGTCAGAGAGACAGAACAAGGGACAGAGAAAGAGAGAGACAGAGTGAAATGGAGCGACTTGCACCCCAACAAAGACGTTGCAAAATCCTCCTCTAGTTTAACCTTTAACAACCAAAACTCAAGAGCTAAAACCTCAGCATGGACAGAGACGTCATCCGATTGATTAAGAACCAGTGGTGGAAGAAGTACTTAAAGCACCAAAAATAAAAGTACAACATGTTTGAAAATATCCGATCTACAAGCTCACAATGCGACGCGTTGTGAGCTTGCAGATCTGATATTTTCAAATAGCCTAGGTATAAAATGGGGCTAAAGTGGTTAATTCATGTTTTATAATATAATAATTTATATCTGCAAAGTAACTATTAACTAAACTTTTCAAATAATTGTAGTGAAGTAAAAGTACAGTATTTGCCTCTGAGATGTAGTGGAATAGAAGTAAAAGTATTGAAAATTGGAAATACTCCAGTAAAGTAAAAAAATACCTCAAATACAATACTGTACATAAGTACAGTACTTGAGTACATGTACTTAGTTACTTTACACCACTGTTCATAACGAATTCAAAATCACGTGAAATAAGCTTTGCTGTAGTCACGATGACAATACAGTCTACATGGGAGACAATATCTACATGTGAGACACAATGTCAGTGGTTAATCTTAGATTCAAACAAAATGCAGCTACAAGGACTTTCCATTTTCCTTAAAAAAAAAGAAAAAGGGAAGGTCAATAGATTTCAATGGAAACTTCTCATGGAGTGCCTTGCTGGTTCTCAAGGGAACAACATGCATGATGTTACCCACGCTGCCTCCCTCTCCTCACTTTTCTCTCACATAATTCAGATAGCTTAGAGTTTCATGGAATCTGGGAAATGTTTAAACTTTCTGTCTCTCCTGTCCATTCGCTCCGTGTACAAAGTGGCTGCGCTTTGGCTAGAGAGTGACAAAAAGATATGACATGGATTATTAGTGATAACTCATTCAGTCTGGGAACGCATCTGTGTTACTTTACATTTGTTTGGCTATGCAAACATAGCAGATATACAAGCTCATAGCGTGGCACTGAGTGCCGCGCTATAAGCTTGTAGATCTGCTATTTTTTGAAGAAAAAAAAAATTGAATATATATATTTTTAAAGCGAACATTTGTAACTCAAATCTTTGTTTCTGGGGGGTCCCTGGAACAAAATATTTGACAAATGTTCGCTTTAATAAATATATATTAAAAGAGTTGCATCTACAAGCTTGATCTACAAGCTCGTAGCGTGGCACCGAGTGCCGCGCCACAAGCTTGTAGATTTTTAATAGCCAAAGAAATCTAAAATGACAGAGATGTGTTCACGGTAAGAATGGGATAAGCAAGCTAAACAATGCTAAACAATACTAAACAATGCTAAACAATTCTCCTTCTTGGGACATCATGAGATAGGTGTTTTTGTTCTGATTGGTGTGCTCCTGTTTTGAATCAACAAATCCTGGGTGTTGTCTGTTCATTTCATTTGGTGTGTGTGTGTGTGTGTGTGTGTGTGTGTGTGTGTGTGTGTGTGTGTGTGTGTGTGTGTGTGTGTGTGTGTGTGTGTGTGTGTGTGTGTGTGTGTGTGTGTGTGTGTGTGTGTGTGTGTGTGTTTAAAGTGGTTTCTGAAGTGCAATCCATTAAAGTGTACAGTAGTTGTGGTTGAGGGGATTCAGTTGTATTTCATTCAGCAGAATGTATATTCTGATCATTAAAACTACCCACTCTATCAACAGAATATGAAGCATAAATAGTGAAATATAAAATGTGAAATTACATAAACTGATGCTTGATAGGTGTGGTAGGATAAATAATAACCATATACCATGATTTGAAATATAATGTCTTGAACAGTTAATTGTCAATTTCACCTTGACCTACAGATAGTAATGGGGAACTGTTCCACAGCTCCACAGCTAAGAAAAAACATTAATATCTGTAGGTCAAGGTGAAATTGACAACACAATGACAACATTTAAAGTGAACTTCGATCTTTAACCAGCAAAAAATCTGGGACCACCCTAATTAAAAGGACAACAGACAAAGTTGCAGAAAGATGAGATTGATGAACTTTCTTGCGAAATTCTTGTAAAACAACATTCTTGTGGTAAGATTGTTATTAAAACATGTTTTAATTGGGTTCAGTCTATAATTCTCATGTTGCCATATCTGGTAACTGCTTTATCAAAGCAATAATTCACTCCAGGACATGATGTATTGGGATTAGGCTACTTCACAGATTATCACACCCCTTAGCTGTGATATAATCACAATATGCCATGCCCTGGAGCGAATTATTGCCTTAACATAATTCTGACCTAAATGATATGCACCAATATTTGTTTTATGATTCAGGGGATCATTGACTTTAAAAGTCAATCACATTTTCCTTCTAACAAACATGTAATGAATGAACGGTTAAATCTCTGGCCAGCCATGTGAAACCTAGCCATGTGTAACAAACCACTCCTGCAAAAACACTGTTCTTCCCTTTCTGGTACACTTACACCTGATCTGGCAGGCTAATGTGTCAGCGGATGATGTTGTAAGAAAACGTTGCTAGACAATTGGATGTTAAAAGCTGGGACTTTGAAATACTGAATTTTAATTGGAAAATACATTGGAAAATACATACTACACTTCTTGAAACATGGGGCACAATTGTCATTAGTCTCAATCAATCAATCAACTTAATTTAGTGATTAAAATCTAATGCTATGCCAGTGTACAGTAGCTTTTGACTGTTCTTCACACAGGGGAGGATATACAGCAGCTTATCTGAAACGTTATCAAGATGTTATTTAAACCCTTCAGCCCATAATCTAAAAAGAATACATTTTTTATCCGTTATCAGGATAATCAACAATACATGTGGGGAAAAAAACAGAAGTGGTCACACAGGCCTCTTTCAGATCCTGGTCCATAGTTAAAGAAACCATTCAGCAGTATGTCAACACATTACCCCTATCACCACAATGGAGAGCCTAAGAATATGAACAAAACAGGAAATGAGTGTTTGGGAGCAGCGGAATGTTTCAAAATACCTCTTGATGGATTTTTGAAGGAGACTTTACAAACACACTTTTTTTCCGACAATATTCTAAGCGGTAGGAAAACAGTGCGTGAAATGTGCTGTGTTAGACATTCCTGCCATACCTAGCCAGGAGTAGAGGCCTTTTGTTCCATTTCTGCTATGGTGGCAAACCTGGTCGCTTCATACCCTCTGGCTGGCGACTACTGGACACAAAGGCTCACATAACACCTTCGGTACGACCCAGAGCAGTTGATAAGACCAGTGGTCCTCAAACTGTTTCATGTCAAGGACCCCCAAAATGATATGCATTTGGCTACGGATCCACCCATCTCAAAAATATTTTGTGCCAGGGATTTTTTCAAAAATAGCAGATCTACAAGGTCATAGCGCGGGAGTGCACCGCGCTATGAGCTTGTATATCCGCTATTTTTGAATAGCCATAGTGGCTAGCTATGGGTTAGCTGGGGACCCCCTGGTACACCCCCCCCCCAGTACACCTGGGGTACCCAGACCCCACTTTGAGAACCAATGGATAAGACAATGATAGTGTTGCAGCTATTTTTTTTCAGCAATTATTTTTCTATCGATTACTTTTAATTATTTTAATGATTTATTAAATATATTTTACATACTGTATCAACAAATCGACATGAAATTTTGTAATTGCAAATTTGTTTTATTCATCTATTAGTCTGTATCGGCTTATACAGCCCTATTGGACTTCACAGTGCATCTATTCTCTGCTACTGTGTTTAAAGATACTGTAGGTACAGGATGTCATTTATGTGTGTGTATTTTGTGTATATTCAACGGAACATTATCTGTAGATATGTCAAGTTCTGAACTCTAAATTATTGCTAATAATCTGGGATACCCAAAATAAATCCTCTGTTCACCCACTTAGGGATATTTCACTTTCAAACATGATCGAGTTAATTTTTACGTCTACTCTGGCTTTTGTGAGCACCAGACAGTTTTTACGTTGCTTGATTCAGTATTAAGATATTTGATATTCATTTTATCAGACACACCCCCTTCCTATACAATCCCACTGTAACTTCAAACTCCATTTTGATCATGATAGATGTATTTATTTAAACACATGTCCTTGGTTCTGGTGACTGATTGTCACCAGATTGTGGTGACTGATTGTCCTTCTAATAAAAAATAAATAAAACATTAAAATAAGTTCTGCCATGACCAGGAACTTGGTTACAAAGTTTGTTCTGTACTTGTATGGAATAACAATAAAACTCCATGAACATTGAATATGTGAAGGGCCGTGTTTTTTCAATAACCTTTTTCATTTATTTTATTTATTTATTTTTCCATAAAAAAAAATAAAAATTAAAAACATGTTTGAAAGTGAAAAAATCCTACAAGCTCACGTACAACAATTAGCTAAATAACCGATCTACAAGTTCACACGTGTTGCATTGTGAAGTGTTATAAGCTTGTAGATCTGCGATTTTTTAAGATTTGTCCCCAAAATCTGTTATTTTATTAAAATCAACGTTTTATTTATAATCGATTAAATGTAGTAGTGTGATTAACTATTGCAGCCCTAAAGAGAATAATGCACATCATTTCTACCCCTGCATGTTACAGTAGCTCCACAATCCCACTCTTGTTCATGCTGATCTTTAGGATCATGGCCATTTCTCCATGTGATGTTTTGTCCACTTTGTTCTAGAAAGGTGGACCGCAACGTGGCCTCCTAGTACACAATATGACCACACACATGGCATTCCTAGTACACACACCATGACCACACAGTGCCTATCTATGTATAAGACAAGACACTGCAACTTGGCAAATCGGCCAGGGCAAATGCAGCCAACTACACAGCAGGAGTAAATCCAGTTCTGGCATAGAGCTACACCAACAGATTTCACCAGCCTACAGCTATGCAACCTTCTCAACACATTGTGAGCTTATAAATTGGCTATTTTCAAATGGACGAAATGTATATAGGGCTGAAGTGGTTAATGTATGTTTGGTAATAATAACCTAAATCTACAAAGTAACTAAAGTTCTCAAATAATTGCAGTGGAGTAAAAGTACAATATTTGGATCCGAGATGTAGTAAAGTAGTAAAGTAAAGTAAAGTACAAATACCTCAAAACTGTACTTAAGTACAGTACTTGAGTAAATGTACTTAGTTACTTTACCCCACTGGATTTTGTTCATATATGAGCCCATTACCAATCTGCAATAATATAGGCCTATGTCAAACCAAGGCCTGCGCAGAGTCTCCCTTCATCACCTTGTGCTTATGTGCTTGATGTTTGCCTCCTAGTGTCTCACCTATTTGCAGCAGCACTGGTGTTACCAGAGCCGTTTCCATGGCGTAGCAGAACTCTCGGCCGAACATCACCGCCCCGTGCATCACCCAGCGACGCAGCGGTATTCTGTGTCCATCCTCCCCCTCCCTGGGTCTCCTTTTCTCAGGGAGGCTGGGGACCTCCTGGTCCACCGTCTCCTGCTCTTCTCCTTCCATAAGTGGCTCTTTTGTATTAGGCAACATTCTTCCGTTGTAAGGATGGATGATATGACTACTATTTATCAATTTCCTATAACACTACAGATAGTCTGCTGATATGACAACATGTGGTATCCATGGTCTCAAACATGTATTGGTGAAGAAATGCGAGAGGTAGGATGGTTGACTAAGATGCTGTGACAAAATCCAACTAAACTGATAGTGAATCCATGTCGACTTTTTTTAACTGTAGTTTCAGAAAGAAGAGGGATGTGATCAGGGCGAGAGGTTTGGCAACAACCTGTTAAGACCCCATCCATGGACCGCAGCGTTCTGCATTTCACTCTTTATTCACTAGGACAACCTTTATACTGCCAAAAAAACAAAACTCTCCCAAAAAGAAAGACAAAAGAATTCCACTCAGCGTTGACTGCAAAACAGGTACATGGTGACTGGTCTTCATGTCCTGTAAAAGTTATAGTAGGAAATCCAATTCAGTTTGTCATCCTGGTAACAGGGTACCTGGATATTGCATCCTGTGATTACATATGATCAAAGATATACCGGCACGCGTTGGCTGGCTTTTGGCCCAGAAAGCTACAGTATGGTGCTCTTCACTGTCTCTTCTGTTCAGTCAGAATCCATGCGACATCCATCCGACAGAGTTCAGGGCAACTCCATAACGGGGTATGTGGTAGTTCTGTGGTTGGAACCAGTTTGGTCGGGGGTTGGCAAGGGCCTGGGAGACTGGTGGTGAGTATGTTTGTGTTTAAGTGTGTGGGGGATGGAGGGGATGAGTGTGTGTGTGTGCAGGTGGACAATCCTTGGCACGGCCCCATGAAGTCACATAATAACCTACAGAGAAACAAACAGTCAGTTAGCCAGTAAGCTGAAGCTACACTATTATAACTGAGGCATAATGTCCTATTTGGGCATTTTTTTAATGTGAATTTGAATCAACTGTTTCATTGCATATTCTATAGACCAGATCATAATGTCTGAATGTTTGTAAACAAAATGGGTATTTCAGGGTAGAATGTCTACAAAACGTAGAACGTTTTCACAATATAAAAAATAGGTACTGGACAAAGTATAATTGTGGCACTATTAGCCTAATGACACTGAAGCTGGTTTGGAAAACACAAAATGATCTTGTGCATGTATTAGTAATTATTTTAACGAGTAGTAAATCATTCTGAATATAAAAATGTCAAGTTTAGGTCATGAATAAAAGTTTCTATCCATGATGGAATCATAAGTCTCTTTTTTTCCAAATTATGGCTTATGATGTTACATATCCGATCCAGAACCTTTGTTAATCTGCTCCTTTACCTTAATTCTATGGTTGAACTATAAGAGGAGACCCAGTTCTGGTAGGCCAGTAACTGTAATACTCTATGTACAGTGGTATACTGGCAGAAATAAGAGAGTGTTTTTTATTGCAGGAGAATACATGATTATGCAATAGGAAAACCCGCATGCATGAAAGAAAAGCCACACCTTATAGCTGTTCAGAAGAACAAGTTTGCCCTGTCAGCTATGCATTTCACAACTGATTGGCATTGTGGCATTGGCACAGCAACATTTATATATTCACATGTAGTTAGATAGCCATGGATCCAAGACGGCCATCATGTCCTGACATGACAGTCATGTATCAGGGCTAGTAGTTAGATAACCTTTACCTCACCTCCAGTCATATCAACCACTCTCACATATCTAGTAAGCAAAATGAGGTAGGATTGAAAAATGATCTTTTTTTTTTTCATTTTTTCATTTCCCCTTAGGGCCTTGATTAATTCACTTTCATTTCAATCATAATTACTGTTATTGTAGTTAATGTAGTTATAGTGGTTGCCTAGAGTACAATTGTTACTTGACAGATCTGGTGTGAAAATTGCCAGAAATCTTGCAACATTTTAATTTAAAACAGATACAACTCTTACAAACGCCCATGTCAAACTGAAGTAAACAAAGAATTCAATCAATGCTACAATAACAGAGACAAACCAGATATAGTTCCTACCAATATATGTCAGACCACCTCAAAATAGACAAGACATATATCTCTTTTCGATCATGACTCATACATTAGACACTTAAAAGTTCAGTTTCAGTTTCCAAGTATAAATCCCAAACTTACAATCATGGTGCTGCTATTACGGTCGTAGAAGCGAAAAGAACACGATGGAGCGTCTGTCCCATAGAGTTATGGTCTGTTCCCAACATGCAGATGATCCGCAGCTGAAAGTATTTCTACAGGAATCTCTCTCTCAGGACAGGACACGTTTTACACACAGAGGTTTAACAACAGTATACCTGCTGCTCTTTCTCTCGCTAGCGAAACACAACAGGCGATCCCATGTGTGACACCAATAACTCGGTCCACACAAAACCAAAGCTCAGGCTAATGCTATCTATTCCTGACCAGTTAAACTTCCCAAATAATGTCGATATCCTGCACATCATCAGCAGATGATGATGAGACAGAGACTGGCAGGTGTAATTATGTCCAGGATGATCAAAACTATCAACTCTTGTTTAGATTCAAAAAGATCAATCCAACTTCAGTTGTCGCTAAAGCTAAGATGGCTAAATGTACCATTAAAAAGACTGATACCTCATACCTGAGCTTGATCTGGTAAAACATCCATCCTGCGGGACATCCGGACTACAATAATGATGGTCTCTGCATTATTAAATTAGCTGTGTGTGGCTAACACTAGCATGCTAACTGACTGACTGACCATCTGGTTAGTTTGACTATATCACTCTCATTGGTTGCCACAGTAACAAAGCGGAGGGCAGATGCTGACATCATCAGCATCTACTCAGTGGTTCTCAACCTGTGGGTCGGGACCCCCAGGGGGGTCCCCACACGACTTTGGAGGGGGGGTCCCCAGATGACAGAGAAGTGAGAATGTAAGGACTTTTAAGACCTTTGTAATACCTAAAAAAGAAAAAGAAAAACAATGAAATGAAATGAAAAAGACCATTACTGCATCAAAAGTAATCAACAAACAATACTATAAATACTGGTCAAACATTGGTCAAATTGTCAAATAATGTAAGAAAGAGGCAAAAGGTGTGAAGACAGCTCCCGAGGCTTGTGAGCTTGTAGATCAGCTATTTTCACAATATTTATCTGTGGAATCGAGTCAAACTAAATGTAATGCCTCAACTCAACTATGATTATTTTGGGGGGATTCTTACATTTTGGGGGGTCGTGGCCTGAAAAGGTTGAGAACCACCGACTGACGGAGAGGCGGGCTCAATCTGATAAAAGGTCAGATTTCAGATTTGGTTTAGTTTTGTTCCCAAACACGGTCCTGTTCTGCTTATAACTTTGGATGATAATACACAGTGTCTTTTTGTTTCGTGGAGAAAACAGGGCTAAATTATATAAAACAAATATGTTCTTGCTGTGATGCCATGTGGTGACCACCACACCACTGAATAAATACACAGTACACAACCATACATCTACATTCAATTAACTCAAAAGAGCAGTCTAACTTTCTGGTGCTTGCTTCTCACTTTTTATTGGTACATTGATACATAATGCATCAGCTACTGTATAGCAAATCATTAAATAAAGAAAGAAAGGAAGGAGCAGGAAATAAATGGCTCATTGCTGTCATGCAATAGTGTTAATGGTAATTATTCAATATAGAACATGACTTGAAGCTGAAACTCTTTATTGTTTCATTTCTATATTCTTGATTTATTTGAAACATTATTCTAATGGGAATCCCACTTAGAACAACACACCCTAAAGAGTCTTATTCACAGAATATTTTCAACATAATTCATACAGTATCTATTGTATTTCAATACACACCAGAATTAGAGGCCATCTACCAAACTATTTAGAGTGAAGTTGTCTTTCCATTTGGATGTCATTTGGAAGCAAAGTTTAATTGTTATAATTGTTTTCAATGTGAGTGTGTAAACACTGGGGCGGAAAGCCAAAATATCTATCTGCAGGTTTGAGGTGTTTTGAGATAGACCTACCCGAAGGGGTAGGACCTGATAAGTTTTCACAAAACCTCTTCCTACTCCTTTTTCGAACATGGAATATAATTTAATATGATAACTTTGGCGCTGTTTTTTATTAATTATTTTTAATAGCTTCCTTTTATTTCCTTTGTCTTTTCTCATTAATAACGTTAATATGTTCGAAATAAATAAATGAATGAAAAATGAAATCATGAATCAGTCCTTGGATTGTGTCGAGACCCTGAAGGCAGCAAAAAGCTGCCCTCTCCTGGACAGGATAGTCATTACAGTCTTTTTCCCTTCATGTTTTTCCTCAATACCCATAGGACCAAGGCCAATCCCTGGCTCAAAATGTCTTACAATCCAAAGCCGATGATTCCCTCGACCGTTTTACAATATGATTCCCTAGAGGTGGAGTACGTGGTGGTCACATACTGTACTGTGCATGTATGTGTCAGGTTGGTCCTCCTCATCATTGCTATTACTTTGACAATCATTCCATCAGTTGTTAATGTTGATTGCAATCTCAGGTTGGCATGAATGAATCCACAACAGTCAGCCTCTACCTTTCAGCTAAACTGCCTCTTCGCTGTAGTCTCTGTGTAGAGTGTAGACCAGAGGTTCTCAAACTTTTTCATGTCAAGGACCCCCAAATTGACACTTAATAGCCCGCGGACCCCCATTTGAAAATATATGCCAGGGACCCCCATAAGAGAAGATGTTTATGGCCCTATAGCAGGGATTCTCAACCATTTTAATTTCAAGGACCCCCAGCTTGACATGCATTAGGGCTACGGACCCCCATTTAATGGCATTTCTATCTCTGGGACCCCGATTTATATTGTAAAATCTATGTTAATGTAACTCAGAGAGTGTACAAATGGAACCAAATTGACCCTGTGTTAGGGTCAATTTGGTTCCATTTGTACACTCCCTGAGTTACAGACCCATAAGGGTCCATTTGGTTCCTAACTATGTATTATTTAGCTGGGGACCCCCTGGAACTCCCTCAAGGACCCTGGGGGTCCCCGGACCCCACTTTGAGAACCAATGGTGTAGACTAGATGGAAGCTTGGTCAGCATCATTACGTTGACACTGAAAGCATCAACTGTTCCGGGCCACCATGCTGCATGCTGATGATGTAACCTCTGGTGGCGTCCAGTGAGGCCAGGTATGTCCAGCCTTCTGTCCAAAGCCCAGTCTGTCATCTATAAGTGACCTCTCGGGTCATCCCCGTCCGTCCCTATACAGCTATGTGTGAGAGGGGAGCTTAGAGAGAGTGGCTGTGCTCCAAGTCAATGTCTTCCTGCAGTGATGGGACAATGTTGGTCATCATGATCACGTTATTGGTGATGGCATTGACCATCTGACCCCCCGAGGCCTTGTTGGAGCTGTGCTGCATGCTGATGATCTCACCACTGGTCTGCTCTGCCTCGGCACGGCGGAAAAGACTCCTCATAGTGGCCTGGGGGGGAGGGGGAGAGAGAGAGAGACGAGAGAGAGAGAGAGAGAGAGAGAGAGAGAGAGAGAGAGAGAGATGGGTGAAAAAGGTCTGGAAGGTAGATGTATTTAAAAGATATGTGGTCAAAAGATTGAATAAATGATGATTGATTGATTAAGTATTTGGGGGAAAAGAAAGAAAAGGGAATAAAAGTGGAAAGAAAGGTAGAAGATGGAAGGAAGATATCTCTCTCTCTCTCTCTCTTACACACACACGCACGCACGCACGCACACGCACACGCACACGCACACGCACACGCACACGCACACGCACACACTCAGCATTGTTACCTGGAAGTTATTAGTAACAAAGCAGTACACCACAGGGTCCATGCAGCTGTTTAAACTGCTGAGAGTCACAGTCAGATGGTAAACGATCACACGGTGAGGCATGTTGGGATAGAAGTACACCAACACCTACAACACACAGCACACATGACCCATCATCATCACAGATATTATTGACATGTTTATACTTTTTGCTGAGTGTTGCAATCCAACATTTCACCAGCTTCTTATTAACTCTTAACCACTTAAACCCTCTATTCTCAGTAAAAACGGACTTGAGTACTGTACTTGTACCGCTTTATTCCCTGTCTAAAGATAATCTCTTTGCCGAAAACAGCTGATCTACAAGCTCACGCGAATGTTTCCCCAAAAAATAGGAATGCTGGGGTTCAAGTGGTTAAATCATATACAGCGTGTCTGGGTTTTTGACATCCCTTTAAGATGGAGTGTCACTCACCTGTCGGATGTGGAAGGGTGTGAAGCAGACAGTGAAGATCACCAGCACCGTGGTCAATAGTTGGACAGCTCTCCTCCTCCTCTCCCTTAACAGACACGCAGCTTCAAATCACCCACTGTGACATTCAACCCACCATAACCATATTTCACTGCTGTCAAATAGACACCATAGTTTTTATAAAAAGGCTTTCTTTGTTTTGTTTTCTTCTTTGAGGACAACACGGGATTTATATGGTCCAACTTTTTGCTGTTTTCATGTAGCTATTGAATGGATGAAAATGCATTTTAAACAGATACTGGTTATTATGCATGTGTGAAGTTTTATCCTGAGTATTTAGGTCTTTGGGTCTCTTTGTGTCATGAAACTTGCTCTACAGAGTAAAGCCGAATGTAAGCATTCATTCCAAGTGGCATCACAATGTAATTTTTTTTTTTATCTATAATTTTTATCCCAAGATTTGTACAACCCATTTTTTCCCCGAACTGAGCTCATGTTTCCTTCAAAGCATGAGGATGATCAGGCCGCTTCTTATCACCTGACAGGGGGGAGTCTCACCGGTTGGACGTAGAGCATAGAAGGAACATGTTATTCCAACCAGTTCCTTTCCCCTCCATCAGGCGCCCCGGTTGACCAGGGGGAGGCAGTATAGAGACCAGGATTACTGCATGTTTTTTTGTGAGGGTACCTACCCTAGGGGACACAGGGAGAACATGCACTGTAATGTTGACATGAGGTGAGTTATACCGGCTCTGCTGCATCAGGCGGCGGTCAGTTAACGCCCACATGATCCGCAGGGTGAAGACCACGATGATGATCATTGGCAGGAAGAACTCTGTGATGGTGAGGAAGAGGAGCTTGGAGAGACAGCAGCCCGTATTCCGAAAAGCAGAAGACAGGAAGGAGTAGGTGAACACGATGGCAAACAGCCAGACGGAGATGCACACACACTTGGCCACGCTGGAACTACGCCACCGTCGGGATGCTTCAACCTATGAGACAAAACAGGATGAAGTAGCCTGTTTGTTAGTTTTTTTGTTATGTTTTTTTTTAGTATCCTGCTAGTAACATGGGGGGGAGAGATTATCATTAGAAATTAACCAAACAAATCACTAAAACCTAATTTGTACTTTGTGGCAGGACCTGTTATTTATGGACGTCACCTGACAAGGTATACATTAAGCCCAACAAAACCTGTAAATATATATGGTTAGTCCATGGTCTAAACAAAAAAAAAAGAATTGTCATTATTTATTGTCATTATACGCAAGCATTCAACAAAATTATATTGCCATAGAACCTTGATCTTTGAGAGTTTTAACGCAAAAGTGAATCATCTCTTTGGAGCATCCATCAAGTTTCATGAAAAATCTGCTCATGCAGCCAAATAAGTTTGTTCAAAGATGTTCACACACAGACCTGACTGATTATAATACCCTGCCATGCATGCATGCTTGCGGGCTGTTTTGAAACTAAGTGACACGCCCACCTGTACGATGGCGAGGTAACGGTCGACACATATGCAGGTCAGAAACAGGATGCTGCAGTACATGTTCACAAAGTAGCTGAAGATGTGCAGGTAAGAGCAGGTGAGACATTCCCCCCCGCTGTAGTAGAGCAGGATACGAGTTGGCAGAGACAGGTTCACCAAGAGATCAGACACTGCCAGGTTGATGGTGTAGATCACCGAGGTGGTCTTTGGCTTGGTCCGGTAACAGAAAACATACAGCGCCACTGTGTTTAGAACCATGCCCACCTGGAGAGAGGAGGAGGAGGAGGAGGAGGAGGAGGAGGAAAGAAGAAGGGAAGAAAAGGCAGGGATATCAGAAGAGGTTGGGAGAGGAGAGGAGGCAAAGGGTAAAAATGGGAAGAGATAATCTGTTCATTGAAGAAAGTGAGTTAAATCGGAATGCAGTGACAATTGGCAGCTGTCAAATACAACATACATTTAATTAACGCTTAATTAATGATGATCTCATACATGAATTCATCATGAATTTATCATGAACTCATCGTTAATTCCTGGTCCTCACCATCATTAACTAATGGTGAAGTCACCATGACCAAGTGTAATACAGTATATCTTTAGTTAAAGACAGTTCCAATTCCATGCCCAGGATGAGTGCTCATAGGCGGGGAGGAGTAGCAGGGAGGGTTGGTCTCTGAACGACCACCAGAGACCAACCCTCAACCAGAGACCTCACTGATGAACACTGATGGTCAGTGGTGCCTGAGATGGATGGACGGACGGACAGACAGACAGACAGACAGACAGACAGACAGACAGACAGACAGACAGACAGACAGACAGACAGACAGACAGACAGACAGACAGACAGACAGACAGACAGACAGACAGACAGACAGGGGCAAAAGTCTTTGCCTCCCAGCCTGCCGAAGACAAAAAGAGCAGACCACGTACAGAGCCAACTCCAGTGTTAAGTCACAAAAATCTGGACTTTGCACTTGATTTGGACTTAAAACATTTATTATGTTCTCACGTATGGCTTGTTACAGGATACCTACAGAACAAATGATGAGTGTCTGAAGAATATGCTGTAAGTATAGGCTACCTACCAGGAATATAAGAGAATTTATGACCATCAAAGCAATCCAAAGGCTGTAGAAGTCATAGTAAAGGCCCTCATCTAAATGGGCCAGTCTCTGAAGGTATGGCTCCACAGCGCCACTGTTACTAGGACCGCCCATCACAGGCTGTATGGAAAATGTAGTATTGACGTACATCCAGGAATCAGAAGTGTTGGAGTACATGATGATGATGATGATGATGTGGGGGATGAAGCGGACAAAGATGACAATTTGGGATAGGAGCTGAAACTCTGAAAGGCAAAAATGACATAATGCTTTCATGAAGACCTGAGACCGATTCTACAAATGCCTTCTAAATCAGTAGTTCTCAAACTTTTTCGTAATTCAAAATGATTCAACATTGTGCAAACAATTTTTTTTTTCAAAAATGTAAAAGAAAATTGTAGATGTACGTAACGCGCTACAAGCTTGTATATCTGCTATTTTTGAATAGCCAACACTAAAATCTAAAATGACACAGATGCTTTCCCAGTTTAAATGGGTTAAAGGATACTTTGAATATTAGTCTGACACCATGGTACGGTAAGGTTTTAGTTCAGGGGAATACTAAAATGCTGAGAAGTCTTTCTCAGGTAACAGGAGTATTATTTTTCTTCATGTAACAGTAATCACGAACAGAGAAAGAAATGAAATCTATTTTATTAATGCTGTAAACCCCTGATTGTCAGTTATGGATCCAGTGAAGTAACAATAAGAATAATATGACAACTAGTTATTTTAGCTAAAGAACAAGCTGTTACGTAATTCAGATGTTTGCATGACAATTCGTCATGGCTTGATACTTGATAATTTCTAAATAAACCTCATGCAGGATATCCAGGATTTGCCACGATATATAACCTCATAAACTATAGTGACAGTGAGCACACTCAAATTGGACACACACACACACACACACACGCATGTTGCATGAGCGCACACACACGCACACACACGCGCGCGCACACACACACACACACACACACACACACACACACACACACACACACACACACACACACACACACACACACACACACACACACACACACACACACACACACACACACACACACACACACACACACACACACACACACACACACACACACACACACACACACACACACACACACACACACACTGGTTTCCAATTCCATCAGGGGAAAAACAGAGGGTTGCTCGCACCCTGTTCACATTTGCGATCTAACATGTGAAGAAAGGAAATGGTGAGCATTCTCTTATATGCTGGATTGCTGATGAAATGGTTTTACTGTCCAAATGTTGGGAAACCATGCAAAGAATGGAGACGTTCCATAATTGGGAAGGAAACTGAAATCAACCCTGTTAGTCTCAGTATGTAGCCTATCAGTTTTATTTTGGACCACAAAGGTTAAATTACACCAAGTTTCATTGACATTCAAGTGAATTGGCATAAAGCCTACAATGGGAGAAGGGGGGGAATTGGCAACAAAAAAAGGGGGGGGGGGGGGGGGGGGGGGGGGCTAGACCCTATAATAAGACTTATTTATCATTGTGTGCCCAGTTGGAATCTGGCATTTTACCACTTGTGGAAACAGAACATTGCTAAACTTCAGGAGGAAAATCCAATCTGTTCAGTGTGCCAACTCAATGAAGTATAAAATTAATATCAGTATTTTGCTTAACAAAGTAAAAGAAAAGTGGCCTTAAGTCTGGATGCCGGATGCTGCATAAACATCGGGTTGTTTATCACCTCTGCCACTGAGGTCGTGATGATGTCCGTATGTGTTTGTCTCTCTGTCTGTGACCATGACCATCATATCTCAAATAGTAATGGTTGGATTAGCATGGAGTTTATTGTGCACTTTCACGCTCCCAAGAGGAAACCTATTGATTTTGGTGATCCCATGACCTTCCCCCTAGCACCACCATTAGGCCAAACTGTCAAATGAACTGAATTGGCTTTTGATGAGGTCTGCACCAGGGTCTAGTCAATTGTTGTTTAAATATATATTTTAGTTGGTTAGCTAAAGGCTACTCAGAGAAAACCTGGAAAATGTATGGCAATACAGAATATTTCACTTTCGTTCTAACTGAGGGAACTGTTTTAGATAAATATTGCATGTAAGTTCATTTATGAAGGTACCTTTGTATTGTTAAAGTATATGCATTTGTCATTCTACATGTGGACATAATAGTATACAATATGTTTCTTTGGCTATGAATATGTGTTTAGTACTAGAGTTTGTCCTCGCACACATACAGGCACACGCACGCACACACACGCACGCACGCGCGCACGCACGCACGCACGCACGCAGTCACTAAGGGCCATTTGAAGCATCCATTCATTTTAGACTGTCTATTTATTTATGACTATACAGATGGGCTATCTGTTTACTTACAATTATACATGAAGAGAAGGTCTGGTTGTACCCTTCTGTGGTACAGATCTTCAGCATCATAAGTCCATCCTATGAATTCAGGGTTATTTATTTATCTTCTATTTTTATTAAGATGGGAACTTGGGAAGTGTATTTATTTACGACTGAGAAAATTCTGTGATGGGAAAAACTGAGCAGAATACTTTGTGTTTATGTTTTGGTAATTGTGTATGGGTATGAGATTATTGACAAATATTGGCATTTACAAATAATTTTGTTATTTGTAAATGTATGAGCCAGCTGAGCCAGAAGTCTACAGGTCCCTGAAACGGACCATCTTTTAAAATAATGTTTTAGTTTTTCCAGCGTTTACAATGATCTGTTACCATGTCTTTAAGAGACCTGATGGGGAATGGATGATTAAAACAAGTTATGTCAACTGACAACTACAAAGAACAAGCCGATATTGCGGTAAACGTCTGATATTATTTTTGGGTGTGTGTATTTTCATATTTAATGAGTGATGATTATTCCCTACCCTGCACAAACAAACTCTTATGAGAATGTATCAGATCAATCACATTAGTTATAATGGTTGCTACCCCTCTACTAAAGTGTATGTGTTAATAATAATAGGAAAATATACAAACTCAAATGTTTACAAGAATCTACCAGAATCTTATAGACAGCAACAGAAAAAGACTGTAGATGTCTAAATAGAAAGTAATTAAAGGCAGAAAGAGAGACTGTACTGTGAGAGCTAGAGTGAATTAAAGAGAGAGAGAGAGAGAGAGAGAGAGAGAGAGAGAGAGAGAGAGAGAGAGAGAGAGAGAGAGAGAGAGAGAGATAGTATAAATACTTAATGTGCCCTTTGTATTTCTTCCTCAGAATGGTGCAAAAGTGAAACATTAAGCTAAAACAAATTATATTTGTCATAATAAATTCAAAGATTATGCACAAAAAGGGGGAAAATGTGGTCCTGTGTCACAGATTCCACTGGTGCAGTGTCAAGCTGAACAGGGAGCCAGAATGGGTCAAGGGGCCGTAACTATTGGCTCCAACTTGGGAGCTTTATTTCCCATTTAGGTCCCGAGATGAAAAGGTTTCAGAACCCCTGGTTGTTGCGCTATGTGTACCCATTGTTCAGAATTAATCTTCCATGAGCAAAATAGCCATCCGGCCAATGACAAATGTATTGGATTCCCACTAATGAGAATAACATGCTCAACTAAGAGTGGGACGTGAATAATGTGATTCATCAACATAACAAGAGCAGCCCGGCCATACAGCTGTAAGGGCAGTGAGGGAAATGAATGGGTATATTCACAGTAACATCCCCTGATATTATTCACTCTACTGCTGATAGTTCATCATCATTAGCAGCACTAAAGAGTGTTAAAAGCATCACTGAGGGGAAATTGTGTATTAAACCACTCACTGCCTCTGTAGCCATAGAGATAAATGACAGAGCCTAGTGGTTCAGCCTATGGTTTTTCAAAGTGTGGGTTGGGGACCCACCAGTGAGTCTCAGAAAGATGGAGTTTGATTATCGAATCTTTCAGAGGAAAATGCTGCTGGCTGCTCACGCAACCCAAGCACCTCATAAATTCTTTTTATGTTAATCGTTTACATAAAATTCCACAATCCAGCACAGTCGTAACACCCTCAGTAATAACTGGGCTCTGCCTCTGCCTCCCACCCCGGCCAATATACGTTATGAATAGGGGGCTGCCACTTACGCCACTGCTGTGATTCTTCATATCAAGTTCTTTTACTTAACCACCTAAACCCCAGCATCCGTATTGTGGGCAAAGCTTTCACTGAAAATAGCAGATCGACAAGCTCACAATGCGAGGCAACTTGCCTCGCATTGTGAGCTTGTCAATCGGCTCAATTCAGCAAAAGCTTTCCCCACAATAACACAAAACAGAAAATACACTAGTATTGAGCCCTGAGGGACTCCGGTTACCAATATGAGGTTTAAGTAGTTAATTATAAGTTAATTATAATTGTAGTCAATTATCTGTCAGTGTCCAGACAAAAATAAATAAATATGGTACTGAGAAATTGGCTGATTTTTACATGACACCTAAATAGTTAGGAATTAAATTCTGACATTTTCTAAAAAAATAAAATAAAAAAAAAGTAATAGTAAGAGATCTTCCCATGATTATAATACATACCGTGTTAAAGCTTCTACAATAACCACAAAGCCATTTCAGTGCATCTTCATTGCTACGGTGTCATTTTGTTGTTCCTCCGTGCCTTTACATCAAAGCCTGTAAAGTGATACAGACAGGAGAGCAGAGGGCTCTGAGGCACATCACAAATAACACTGTCCAAATAAACCCCGGCGATGTGGGAGTCCTCTGTGTGTGAACAGAGAGAGTAGGGGCTGTGAGAGACAGGATGGAATAGCTCTAATCTCAGATCCCACGCTGTCTGAAGCCAACTTCATTGTACAACGGACCATAAATTAGGTATTACAATGTCTCTGTAGTCATTTTTAGACAGTTCCCTCAGGCAAAGGGATGATTCCATGGCTATTCACCGTTTTTTTTTGTGTGACTGCAGACTGCAGACAGAAGTTTACATGGTTTAATTGCTATCTCTAAATCTGCAAAAATGTTTATTTTTACCCGTCAGCTTCTCACATTATGACTGACGTGGACTTATTTGGTAAAAAAAAACAATCCAAACAAAGTCTAAGGGTTGAATTTGAAAAGTTGATTCAGTCACCATTTATAGAGCCAGAAGGAAAAAAAATGACTTACCTCAATAAGGGGAGAGGGGACCAGTCAAACCTCCTGTTTTATCGTTATACTCACTGAATCTGGACCAGTCAGTCCTGGAGATAAGGTTGGGATTCCCTCAGTGTTATCTTAATCCACTCAGTAGCAAACCAAGTGATGCAGGGTCATGCACCAGCCAAGGGATGTTGCATCTGTCAGATGTGACCTTCACCCTCTTACGTCATCACCTCAGGACAGTGACTTCCACTTGTTAAGTGTGTTTGTTCTCTGTCAGGTGAAGTTACAGTAGTCATCTCCCTGAGAATAGTTCCTCTTCTCTTTTTCTGTCCATCTGGGTTGTTGTTCCATTCAGGTACTTATTCCATTAAGAGAAATAATTGTCTCGGTCTCTCTATCAGCTATTATCAAATCCTCCTATGTAGTAGCTTTTGGTCTCTTTATCTTGCTGTGTGTCTCTTTAGCCCTCCAGTGCGTCTGTCTTTCTTCCTATTTTCTCCTGCTGTCAGCATCCCTATTTTCTTATATTTTCCATTTTGGTGTCTTTTATCTTGCCTCCCTCGCTGTCTGTCTGTCTGTCTGTCTGACTGTCTCTCTCTTTCTAATCTCACATTCTGCTTTTCAGGCAGGAAGTCTTACTGTCTGTTTACATTTTGTGAGACATACACACGCACGCACCCGCACCCGCTTGAGCTCATGCACGGTTATTGCGCACGCATAAGCTCTGTAAAACAAATCTTACGCAATGAAAACACAAATGTTTCTTTCCATAAAGACCCCTTTCAAATGTTGTCCAGCAAGGTGAGACTAAGGTAAGAAAAGGTGGTGTTTCACATTAAATAAGAGAAATATATTGGGTTAATCTTACAGTAAACTATACAGATGTGGAAGAAGAACAAATAATCATTACTCAAGTCAACTGCAAATAATTGGTTAAAAGCACATCAAAATACTTAAAGTATAAGCCCTCTAAAAAGGCATTTCTAATGTTGGCTACTATAAAAAATATAGTGTGTTCTGTGTTGAGAGTTAATATGTAAAAGTAACAATCATGGAGGCGGAAGGAGTCTGAACCTCAAATCGCATTTCTGAAAACTATTAAACATTGACAATTCAGACTATATAAATAAAATAAAATCAATTATCCTATAATTCTGTGCTCAATCGAGCATCTACAGAGCCTTTGAAAAATCATCACACCACTGGATCACATAATCACATCTCTTTGTTAAGGCAATGCGCTTGCATGTCGGTGTGCAAGCAGCCAAGTATGAATAATTGACATATACATCGACCCCTCTGTACTCTTGTCACATCCATTAGGGTTTAGATTAGTTAGGAGTTTGGAATTTGATGGAAGAGGTCTGATGCAGGAAAGAAGTTAAGAAAATAAATAAGCTGATGATCTCCAAATAACTGTTATGTGATGTTGTGTAGTCTAAACTTTTGTTTTATTCCCTGGCCTTCTGTAGCCTTTTTAACTTTTTATTCTCTGTATTTTCTTATTAAATTTGTTTTGTTTTGATTGTGTTCTGCTTAGCTTTGTAAAGCGACTTTGAGTACTCAGAAAAGCGCTATATAAATTCCAGGTATTATTATTATTGTTGTTAAATATAATTACTGTGCATGCAGCTTATGGACTTAAAATGGCACATAGGTGAGCTATCAGGTACCCCCTGCTATATGAATTCTAAAGTAATGTTAAATCTGTAGAAAGAAAATATAGTGGGTATGGGTAAGGTTAAGTATAGATTTGTCTTTTGAAATGTAGTGAGTATACAGTAAGTCAAAAGTCTGTCGTGAAACAAATACTCAAGTACATAATTGGTACGGTAGCCTATAGTACCAAAGTACAATAGTAGTAGCCTACAAACAAACTGTTGTCCTGCGCTCTAATCTAAGTCACAGGATCCCTTGGAGGATGAACTGGAATTTTCCTGAAAAGGTGACAGTGGAGTAGGGTAGATCAGGGGTTTTCAACTGATTATGAACCAGGGACCACGACCCTGACTAAGAATCAACCTGGGGACCACAGCTGTGTTGGGAGGGGGGATATGGGCGTGGTGTAGGGGAAATTAAATAATGACTTAAGGGCTTCATTTAATTTGTTAATATACAGTCATGCCATTGATTATATGGGTACATTTCCTAATAATGATGACTCAACCAGGCAATCCGGTACACTTTCCCTTGAGATTCTAATTGACTTTTCTGTGGAAGTTCGTGACATCCGACTTCCCAGTAACTGACAACATTGACGTGTCATCATACTGTATGTCACCAGGTCATTTAGTGCACTGTTTCTCAACTATAGTGATCGATAAAAATAAAAAGTAAAAACTCTTTCCTCCATTACTAAATGCATGGTCAGGGATCACATGCAATACCTTCACGGAATAACATAGGAATGATTAAATTGAGTGGTTTCAACTATACTGTGATACTCATTCAGTGCCATTGACATCGCCGACGTCCACATTTTCATAAGCTCAGAGTGCCATTGACGTCACCGACGTCATCCTGTATCTCGGCTCCTGTGTACTTCTTTTTTTACTATGTATTTTTGGCCGAGACGTGCTATTTTCAAAGGTGGAATAAAGGGAACGGGAGGTCGCAATGACATTATCTTTTTTTTTTTGCAGAAGCACAGTGAAACCCTCTGTGATTAGCAACCATCAGGGGATCGATCATACTGGAGATAAATATTCCGTGACTACTTGAAAATCTAAGAAAAATCTAAAAATCTCTGGCACTGGGCAAACACAGCTAGAAATAAGTCTGGCACTGAATGAGTAACGAAAGACTGCTGGCAAATAAAGAGCAGATCCTATCTGTTAAGTGTGCTATATTTGTTGTGAAAATTAATTCAAGTTCAGACTTGGGCTGAGCTAAATTATTAACTAGAATGAGATAAAGTGTTTAGTCTAGATTTGGCGTTTCTTGGTGAGTAATTGATCAACATCCCCAAACAATGAGACGGAATCACAATATTGTGTTCTTAATCATTGCCTGAAGAGCTAAATCTAACATAAGCCAGGAAAACTGGGAAGAAATACCGAATTATAGGGGACGTGCTCACAATAACTCACAATTTCTCCTCTTTAAATCTTCATAAAAGATCAGATTTTCCATTTGAAGAAAATGTCTAGAATGAATTACTGACCAAACTTGGCATGAACTGATCAGCATCAAATTTCTACGCTGCCAGCAGGCCAAAGAAGTAAAATGCATTTTGATACATTCACTGTAGCTTACATTTTATAATGGAAGTCAGTCTGGCTCAGATCCGAATGAAACCTTGCCCAAATTTGGAGTCATACATCACAGATATGTCATATACGACTGATGTCATGAACTGGCCACATGACGTCCAAGATCCACATCCACATGGGAGCCATGGCGTTATTAGACCCCCGTCTTGTTATATAAGTACAGCGGTCACAAGTGTAACTGTGCAGAAAAAAGTTGAATTTAGACCTTTGTCTATTTTCATGCAGGTGAACCCTGTTGCTGCAGCTTATCCATCTTCCAGAATGGGACAGGTTTGTGTCTGCTGGTTTCCTGTCTGGACCATCATCATCACTCTCAGCCTGTCAGCGTTCCCTTGGAGAGATCCGGAGTAACGGATGTCAGAAGAGGGACTCATGGATCAACCTGTTACTGAGGATGAGCAGGACGAGGGTTGAAGGTGGGACACTGGGAGGGAGGGAGAGAGGGAGAGAAAGAGCAGTGGTGGGAAAAGTACTCAAATGTTTTACTTAAGTAAAAGTATCAATACTGCAATATAGAAATGCTCTGTTACAAGTAAAAGTCCGGAATTCTAAATTTCTAGTTTTAAATTCTAAACAAGTTTTAAATGTATAAACATCTTTTGAAAATAGCAGATCTACAAGCTCACAATGCGTCGCATCGCGACGCATTGTGAGCTTGTAGATCGGCTATTTTCAAATGGCCGAAATGTATGTAGGGCGAAGTGTCTAATGTACTGTATGTTTTGTAATAATAATCAAAATCTACAAAGTAACTAGTAACTAAAGTTTTCAAATAAATGTACTGGAGTAAACGTACAATATTTGGATCCGAGATGTAGTGGAGTAGAAGTAAAAGTATTAGATATTGGAAATACTCAAGTAAAGTACACATACCTCAAAATAGTACTTAAGTACAGTATTTAAGTAAATGTACTTAGTTACTTACAGAGAAAGAGAGAGAGAAAGGAGGAGACTGAAAGTATGAGGGAGAGTGAGACGGAGAGATAGAGAGGGACAAAGAGAGACAGCAAGAGAGAGAGAGATGGGGAGAGAAAGACAGAGGGATATACTGTATGAGAGAGAGATGGGTAAGCACCAAGGAACAGATGATTAGGCTTAATTTATACTTTGTCACATGACACATTCGACAAGTGTCGTTTTGACGGAAATCCTGCGTAAATGCGAAAATGTGTCAATTGTGTCGAGTGAAAGGGTAGTGTGACAAAGTGTAAATTAGCCTTCAGGGAGAGTGAGAGATACACGGTCTGTGTGTGTCACAGATGAATCAACATGTGACAGAGTTGAGGAAGTGTCAGCCCGTATGCTCACGTACAGTACAGTACAACAATGTGTACGTATGCATGACTGTGTGTATGATTATAATCTGTCTGTGTGGACACCAAAAAGTATGACCAGTGGTGTAAAGTAACTAAATACATGTACTCAAGTACTGTACTTAGGTGCAAATTTGAAGAATTTTCATTTTACTGGATTATCTTCAATTTTCTGTACTTTTACTTCTACTCCAATACATCTCAGAGGCAAATATTGTACTTTTACTCCACTACAATTATTTTAAAACTTAGTTACTAGATACTTTGTAGATCTTGATTATTATTACAAAACATGCATTAACCACTTCAGCCCTATATACTTCAGCTATTTGAAAACAGCCGATCTACAAGCTTTTTCAAAAGATTTGTATATTGAACTCGTACTGCACATTGAGTACTTTTACTTTTGGTACTTTAAGTACATTTTGATGCCAAATTGCCAATACTTTTGTACTTTTACTCGAATGAATACCGGACTTTTACTTGTAACAGAGTTAGAGTATTTCCGCATTGCAGTATTGATACTTTTACTTAAGTAAAACATTTGAGTACTTTTTCCACCACTGAGTATGACAAAGTATGACCGAGGGACATGGAAAGCTTTCTCTTTTTGCCAGGAAGAATCTGATGAGAGGTGACAATGTCTTTTACTCAACTCCTCTGCACTCTCATGGGCTTGGCTTATTTGTCAGGGGTGACAGGAGGATGGATGGGGGATTACTGCTGTTCTCAACACCACAGTACAACGTCTGCCCTCTATTTGACGGCCCTGTTCTTCTTCAGATTAGAGGGAGATATAATGGGGGTGGGTGCGGGGTTGGTGAAGGGGAATTATCCATACATTGGTACAAATGATGAAATGTGCTTTGATATTTAAAGGGATTAATATGAGGAGAGGCAACGTGCTGCCTCTACTATCTCCATTTGTAGTAGAAGTTACAGTTTCACAGTATAAGCCTGATTAATACTCCACTGTATGATGGATGGTGTTGCACAACCAAAATAACTGATCTGCAAGCTCACGTAGCTCTCAATGCAACACATTGAGAGCTAGTAGATCTGGTCATTTGGAATTGCCTATAATGACATGCACAAAATACGGTTATTGTTATTAAGGTACAGTAAAGTTTGTGCAGTGGACACCTATATTGGGAGAGGGGATGTGTGATACCTATTAAAGAGTGTGTTTTTAGTTCATGAAGGAAGACAGGGCACGACTGGACTCCTGGACTGGAGCGCGTCAGGCGTCACATCTCCAATCCCTGAAGCAAAGAGATGCCTGTTTAACCTTTCATCGCACTAACAAAGCACACATGACACATAGAGAGACAAAGATGGGGTTCCCAGTAACTCCCTTTGGACCACTGTTTAATCCAGTGTCAAACTGACAAAGCACAGATTCGCAGGGCTGCCCTCAGATCATCTGATCACACATATGCGCGTAAGCATAGCTTACTTTCTCTTTCTCCCTCTCTCACACACACATAAATATATAATAGATTATTATGCCTATTATATATATAATATACACTATATATAATAGACAGAAAGCGTCTCAAACTGGAGTGGTCTCGGACTGCACTATTTCTGTCAGAGAAGGGAACTATAGGAGACCATTTCTATCAGTCACAGTCGCTTCAGGCTCTCTGCCTGTCAGCCTCTCCTCCAACTCTCTGCTCCTCTCTCCAGTTCACTCAACTGTCACTAACTTTACAGTGTGAAGGTTGTTGTTGTAGGATTCTTCGTGCGGGCAGAGTGGCCGAGTGAACTGCGATTGTACAAGCCATACAGTATGGGATATTTTGTGAAAAACTGAAGGGGGCTTGGTATAGAGCCCTGAGAGACTCTGGTCAACTTAAGTATATACGGTTTAAGTGGTGAAGTTAGATTTTCACCACCGCTCATTTCTATCTGCCTCCCTTCAATCACACAGAGTTACATGACTGTCCTGCATACTGTAATTATTATAATTAAAAAAAGTGCAACGTTTTCTCATGTGCAAATAGCTGTGTTTAATATGCAATTGAATCCCCCACACATTATTACCCATCTTTTTAGACTACTTGACCATTCATCCTGTATGAAGAAAAAAACATAACAATGCAGAAGATTAACCTGGCCCTTTCTCACCAATGCATATATGAAGTATAACTTTAGCCATTCAAACAGACCCTGTCTGTCTCAGGCAAGTTAGATCTTTACTTTACTTTTCATTCATTAGGAATCTTGACTTGAGTCAGTAAATTCAATATTTGCTCAAATAACACATTTGCAGTAATATCTCATTATCACAAAATAAGCCACAGGCATTAACAAAACTGAAAGGTACACTTTGTATTTCAGCACACTGACATAAAGAAACATGGAAACAAAGGGATGGTTTTAACTATTGCTACATTACTTTCTTTAGGATTTCATTATAATGAAGGAAACAGACATCATACTGTAACAACATTCTAAAAAAAAGATTTTACAGAGTACCTGAGATTCATTCAGTGATTTTGCATAGTCTACGTCTTGGCAGATGTTTCAAAAACAATCATTACAAAAGGCTTAAAAAAATGTAACGCCATTGTACACGACACTTAACCTGAACATAATGCTGGTTACTGTAGTTTTACTGTGCCAACACCAACACTTATTTACATACACACAGTACAATCTCCAAGTAATATTCCACCTCATTATAGAATGACATTTATTATAAAAAATATTTATCTACTTTATTTGGCCATCGAAAGTTATGGCATATTCACAAAGAATTTTCAATAGCTTGAATCATATCATGTAAAAAACCTTTTAGAGCATTAAAATACATTCTCTTCATGAGTCTTGTTTTGGCCAGAGCAAAAAAAAACTCTTCTCAGGAAGTAAACTATAGTCAAAATATGGTGATTCCATGGAAGTGACGTTACTTGTTTTTTTTTTACCAAGAATGGTTAAGTCATTTCCTACTTGTTACAAAAATCAAACATGAAAAGAGACTGACCGTGAGATAGGGATGACTCACACACACAAACATTTTAATGTGGCTGTGTTGAATGAAATCCCTGCACACTGTAGTAAATACATTTTACCAATCAACAATCGTTTATAATAAAGTAAATTGTTTATCAAAGAGTGTGTGTGTGTGTGTGTGTGTGTGTGTGTGTGTGTGTGTGTGTGTGTGTGTGTGTGTGTGTGTGTGTGTGTGTGTGTGTGTGTGTGTGTGTGTGTGTGTGTGTGTGTGTGTGTGTGTGTGTGTGTGTGTGTGTGTGTGTGTGTGTGTGTGTGTGTGTGTGTGTGTGTGTGTGTGTGTGTGTCAAGAAAAAACAAAATACTCTAGGCTCTAAAATATTCTGGCCTAATGTTGCATTACAACCACTACTGGCCTTGTGGTCAATATTGCAAACATTTATAATCAGTAGTGCTTTATGACAGCTGTTTCTTATAGTGCACTGGTTCTCAACCTGTGGGCTGGGGTCCACTGGTGGGCCACGAGGATATATTGCAAGTGGGCCCCCAAATAATTGGGGGCACATTTGAATGATGATAATATAACATTAATATTAAAAAGTGATACCAATAAATAAGAACTTAAAGTATACTACGTTAGTTCCATTGATCCAAGGTGGAACACAATCGATTGATTGATCGTTAAAATAAACATGGCCAGAAAATGCATGTGGCCCACCCACCTGACCACTTAACACGGCAGCCGAATGGCTGCCGTGTTAAGTGGTCAGATGGGTGGGCCACAAACGCTTTTCGAGATTTTCAAGTGGGCCCTGATCCAGAAAGGATTGAGAACCACCGTTATAGTGTATGAAGTAATTCACTTAATATTCTGTTTCCGATTAACATAGTTCTAGCAGAAGGCATTATGTCATTGACCATCAGCACTGCTATTCTCAGATGGCCGATCTGTAAAGTGACTTTGAGTACTTAGAAAAGCTCTATATAAATCGTATGTATTATTATTTATTATTATTATTATTATTATTCAGTGATGTGGATGTTGAATGTTGTAAAGTCAGTACCAAGCTAGGAGTGAACAGTACCTGTGACTACTGCAGCCTGTGTGTGTGTGTGTGTGTGTGTGTGTGTGTGTGTGTGTGTGTGCGCGCGATGTGAGAGTATTTTGTGTGATTAATTTGCATTAATTTAAGCTGAGTGTGTTATGAGCACACTGAGAGTGATTATAACGAGGCGATGAAGGGACCCAATTCTTTTTTGAAACGAGGTAGATTATTCAGCACGAATAAAATCCTCAACCTGAAGAACGAGAGATCACCACGATTAAAGTTTGATGGGAAGTAATCGCGACACATTTTCCTATGATTTATTTGCGTTGCTCCTGGTGTGTAATGACCTTAATCCATTGAGACCGGGAAAGCATCTGTGTCATTTTAGATTTTAGCCAAAAATCATTATTTTATACTTTGGCTATTCAAAAATAGCAGATATACAGTACAAGCTTGTAGATCTGCTATTAAGGGTGTGTGTGTGTGTGTGTGTGTGTGTGTGTGTGTGTGTGTGTGTGTGTGTGTGTGTGTGTGTGTGTGTGTGTGTGTGTGTGTGTGTGTGTGTGTGTGTGTGTGTGTCAGTCAGTGCCCTGCCTGTAGTGCATAACGTAGTAGTCATGAACATACATCAGTACAGCAAATGGTTGACCAATGATGATGGAAATCCATACCGCTGCGTTGCCATAGTTGCCGCGCAGGTAGTGACCAACGAAACATGCCAACGGGAGCTGTTGATTTAGTAAACAAATTAAAAGAAATGTAAGCAAGAATAGTTTAAACTCCCCCTTGTTATAAATGTTTTAACTATGACGCCTTCCTTACAATGAGTCATTTAAGCTCATCCTCTGCTATGCGTTGTAGCATGCCTTGAGCAAACTAACATGAGATCAATGAAAGATCTTTTCTTTTTCCACAATCTCTGACCTGTATTGTAGTTCATGTCATTTTATTATCCGCGAATCTTGCGCATTTCTCCCCTGTTTATCTTTTGCTCATTTTAAAACATTTAAACAGTAACTATGATTATAATTACGTAAGAATTATAACCGTGGTTATCACAAATACAATTGCAGACAAAGTATTGAAAAGCACAACAGTGTCAGTGATTTGAGGTTAAAGAAGCATAATGTGTGACATGTGTGTCTCACCTGAGCCATCATGCCCATGAAAGCCCAGAGTCTGAACATCCTCAGAGGAACGCTGACCAGGTACTAAGACACAAAGACAAACTATCATTCTATATATCAGAATACAACACAATTACAACTTCCCCAGAGGAGAGACACAAACACAGTAGCATGTTTGTGATTACTGATTCTACTCATCAGCACAATTTATACTTAATTGCACGTCATGCCTCACACCGAAAATAGCAGATCTACAAGCTCACGACCGGTGTGAGACACACCGGCACACAACTAAGTATGAATCAGGATTCACAGTAAGCTACTCAGCATAAGAACTTCGGTTGAATGCCTAAAATGGTAATTTCATATATATAATATATAATCCACATTAATATTATGATAAATTTATGTTCCGAGACAAAGACAGTGGAATCAGCCTAAAGTCTGACAGAATCGCTAGGCTACACCATCAGGACATTAAGTATTCTGAACTCCCCAGCAGTTCCATTACTATGGTTCATTAAGTACTCTCTATTCAGTAAACAGTCTGCCCATCTCCAGAACACTAAATGCACAGTGTGGAGCAGTTTACTGGCTACTGAGCTCAATCTTTTACCTCATGGAAGAAGGCAGACAGAAAGAAGACAGCTGATTGGCTGGCAATCTTGCTGAATCCACTCCTCAGCAGGGGTTTGTAGAAGTGGCTACAAGATGGATGGATGGATGGATGGATGGATGGAGAAAGAAACAGAGCAAGATACAGAGGAAGTCAGCCGTGTATCAGAGTCCATTACGTCTGTCTCTATGTCTGTGTGTAAAACTGTTATTCCCTTTGTCCAGGTCTGCCAATATCAATCTTTCTGCTGAGCGTTAGAACAGGGTGTTATTGTGTGTGTGTGTGTGTGTGTGTGTGTGTGTGTGTGTGTGTGTGTGTGTGTGTGTGTGTGTGTGTGTGCGTGCGCACGAGCATGCATGTGCATGCATGTGTGTAGAATAACTCACCGTAGGCACCACTTGTGAACAGGGATGTTCCAGTTCTGCCAGAAATATGTCACTGTCTCCGAGTTCCTGAAGGAGAGGAGCCAGGAAACAGTGCAGTTTAACTGTAAAGGGTCACATTGCAGACATGACAACAGAATGAGCAGGAAAAGTGCTTTAAAAATGGAGTAATGCTTCTGCTTCAACTCCTTTAGCAGTGTACTGTCCTTGAGGACAGACGTTGATCCTAAAACAGCACAAGCCGCAGGAGCTTATCGTTGTGGTCTTCATCCACTTGCAAACAAGTCTGTTGTAGGACTAGATCTCATAGAGCCACGATAAAGGACTTAGTTATCTGGTCTTGCACGCACGGCACGCACACACGCACACGCACACGCACACGCACACGCACGCACACGCACACGCACAGACACACACACTCACCACCAGTCCTTGTAGAACTGCCGGTCCCCAAAGCGTAGCAGCTCAGCTGAGAAGTTCATGGAGGAATGAAAGAACCAGTAGAAGAACATCAACCAGAGCAAGTGGTTAGGAACCTAGAAGAATGCGAGAGGAAAGGAAACTAGTGTCATGCTGTGTTCATCAGCTCAATAGCAGTGAATAGTTGTTATTTTAGTTTGTGTGCCTTTACTCACAGCTAATCTGAGGAGTCTCTCCATCATTCTGGATAGGTCCATATCCTAGAGGAGAGGAAGAGGAAGATGAGAGGGAGAGGAAGATGAGAGGAAGAGGAAGAGGAAGAGGAGAGGAAGATGAAAGGGCGAGGAGAGGAGAGGAGAGGAGAGAAAGAATTATGGCCAGTGGTGGAAAAAGTACTGATCTATAAGCTGATCTATAAGCTCACAACGCGTCGCGATGCGACACGTTGTGAGCTTGTAGATCGGCTATTTCCAAATAGCCTAGGTATAAAATAGGGCTAAAGTGGTAAATGTATAATTTATATCTGAAAAGTAACTCGTTTTCAAATAATTGTAGTGGAGTAAAAGTACAATATTTGCCTCTGAGATGTAGTGGAGTAGAAGTAAAAGTATTGGAAATTAGAAATACTCAAGTAAAGTACACATACCTCAAAATTGTACTTAAGTACAGTACTTAAGTAAATGTACTTACGGTAGTTACTTTCCAACACTGATTATGGGGATATACTGTAAGGTTTCTGCCCGATAATGATGCTATACTATGGGTTGTGTACAGTATGTGTTGTGCTTCATGGTCATTTGCATTGTATAAGCAGCATAAATCATTATTCTTCTGTACCTCTAGTGGTTTCATTGAGCTCTGAATGATGGGGATCATCCACTGACAGATAGAAAAGGAAGAGAATATGGTTAAAAAACTAATACCAAATTCATTTATACTGTATATACTTTAACATGCACCAGCACAGACAGGGAGTAGAAGAGACACTGTTGTGAAAATAAGTAGTATGAATAAATTAAACTTAAAGTGAGACAATGGTTTATTGGTGGTCATCATTTAAAAAATATCTAGATTTTTTCATTTTTAACATACTGTAGAAGGGAAACGGCATGACATAAATAATTTACTTTATATCCCAAAGTACCGTACCAATTTAATCAGTACCCATATATTTTAATGCATTTTAACAGTGTAATTCTAATTTTAAAATACATCAAAACTGATGCCAAAGTGATATCCAACTACTCAATGTAAAAATGTGAGGTAACATCTGAAGGCTGTACCTGTTGAGTGAGACCAACTAACATCTGTGTGAAGAACATCTGGGTAGAAAGACAAAATGACAGGGTGATTGATATATCCTCCATAACAAAGCTTGTTTAACCCAGCTTTCTTCAACACAAACTATGGTGAACAACAGAGTTGCAGTAAGAGAAGAGAAAGTCATTCTGTTTTCATCCAACCTGAAATCAACTGATTATTTTTTTGACGGGTGATAGTAAGAAGGTTACTGTAGTAAAAATAAGAGGTTTCCTTCAGCCATGACATGTGTTTGCATTAAACATAGTGATGCATCCACTTAACGGAAGTGGTCTGGCATATTTAGCACATTAACTACGTATTATAATAATAATAATAATAATAATAATAATAATAAAAACTATAATTTTGCCCAATCCCCAACATGTATACACAGAAAATAGTCAAATAAGATTAAAAGAATACTGTGTGTTTGCCTAGAGCCCTAGACAAAGAGTGAAAGAGGGAGAGAAACAAACGTACAGTATGGAGGAGAAAGGCCACATGCCCCCCACCACAACCTTTAGTTTCTTCTATTTTTCTATGTTTTAAAGTTACATTAATGATAGGTTCTTCAAACAAGCATATATATCCTGTGCAGACTCACACATGCACTTGTAGCGAGCCCAGCCCAGGTTGCTTTGCTTTAGTTGTCATGGATTATCTCCTAATGTTCACTGATTTAAAAAAAGATCCCTACTCCGCTCCCTGCAACACTGCTGCTTATATTAACACCTTACTGTATATTACCTCAAACAATGCAAAAGCAGCTGCAAAATAATCACAAAAAATTGCAGTGGAATCCTGGTGGGATTGACGAAACACAAGGACACATTTTATGTATCCAAATTTGAGGTTGAGTGAGTAAATTCAGTGTTTGTAGTTATTTAGTGGAATTAACCTATTGTTTACCTCGGGCCGTATGCTTCATTTTGTGCAACCTCGCAGGTTGTCATATAAAAGACTAATTGGAGGGCAATAACAAACATTGTAATGGTTAGAATATCTAAAGTGTTGAGCCTGAACACCAGGTTCTATTGTTCTGAAGACATTTAGAGCAATCACATGTGCAACATTTGTTTCAATATGGTTTTGATTGGACTGCTTAGTGAGAGGACAGAGGCACACATTCACACATGGTACACAGAGCTGTTCTTTTTAATGCCAATGGTAAATAGAAATGCCCTTAACTCTTTTCAAATTACTCAAATCAACGGCTTATGTCCTCCCAAACACCAGAGGATGCTCCATTACCTCTGACCCTGGACTATTTACAGTTTAAACCACTTAAACCCTTCTAATTCAGATTGGACAGGCTTCAACACCTTTTTTATGGAGCATACTGATGCTTTGACAGTACAGATCCAGTAAATGTGCACTGGAATAGTAATTTTGCGCAATCAGTCAGAAAATCAAAACCAAATGTATTTTCTTTTTAAATGGAAGCTTATAGCAGCCACCAAATGCAAACATTAGCAGACAGGCAGTGATAGAGGGCCAAGAATGAAAGCCCACAGTTACCACTTCTAGCTGGCCGACCTATTAGAGACCTGTGACATACCATCTCAAATAGTCTCCTCAGCAGGAAACTCATGCGAATCTTGGAAGAACGAGGGAAGTTGAGCTCGTAGCAGAGAGTGGGAGCAAATACAAAGTAGTACAGATCTATTGAGGAGAGTGGAAGAGAAAAAGAGTCAGTCTGAACTCCAGGCACTTACTGACGACAAACTGCATTGAAACTAAAATCACTGTTGTTTCCATAAAATTCTATTTCATTTCAATTCCATACTTTTTTTTCCTTCTTTCTTTTTTTTAATGCATATAAGCTTTTATTTTGTTATGACAATGATGCAAGTGAGGATGTAGACAAGATTTCAATCATTTCCATTCTTAATTTGCAATCTGGCGTTGTAGTGAAGACACTTTGGTAGAAGTTTGTGTGTAATTACCTTGCCATGATGTAACTCTGAATACTGGTGAGATATTTTCAATACTTGCTCTGTTATTTACAAATTGATTAGAATTATTTTATTTTTTACTTACAGTACATAGTACAGTGAAACAGGTCACTCTTTTAGAACATAAACGAATGCAAAGAAAGCGGATTATGCTACAACACTACATTTTTATTTATTTCTAATCGAAATGTCAACTTCCTGTAGATTTTTCACATTTGAAGATCCCAATTCTGATCTGCGGATCGAGTCTGGATCTTCTTCCAAATTCAAATTGTAAAAAGAACACAAGGTTGACATTTTTATACATGTCCAAAAAGCCATGTTAGGTTTTGTTATGTTACTTTGACAGAATGATTATTTATTTACAGTATATGTTTATTTGGAAGGAACAGCACCTATTAATGAATACCACATATACAATGCTGTGTAAATAAGAGTGACTTTGAGACCTGTGTCACTGTTGTTCATGTATGTCAATGTGGAAACAGTTTTGGAATATCAATATCTGGCCAAAATGTGGAGTTACATCATGACAAGGTAACTATACAACCCAACCCTCTATCTAAGTGTCATTATGCTTGAACTAGTTGAGCTTCCAGTCATTGTGGGCCTACTTCACCATTCACTTGAATTCAGCTCCCTTCAGACACAGTCAGATCAGTTCACTTTATTGGTTCTCAACGTCAGGTTTGGTGATCACCAGGGGTCCAAATGGACCCTAACCGTACAGGTCTTTAACTCGCAGAGTAAAATGAACACTGAGGATTTTAAGAGTGTAGATTGGTCTCATTTGTCTCTGCGACCCCAATCGACACAGTAAAAATCCTCAGTGTTCATTTAACTGTGAGAGTGTACAAATGGAAGAGAACCTGTAAGGGTCCATTTGGGCCCGCTTTAATCCTATTCATTTCGGTACAAATAACCGTAGCTTACCTCTGATAGTGAGGTTTCCAGGGTAACAGACCAGACTGGGTCCTCCACTGAAGTGAGGCGATGAAGGTGAAGGACCTGCAACAGGAGTTACAGACAATAGTTTTCTTTATAATATTTTTATTATGGCATGGCTCTGCAGGAGTCTAGCCGTCTAAAAGAGGGTCGGTTTGTGTCTCTGTCTGTCTGTCTGGAGCTAATCTCACAAACACGCCAACTTTCTTGTGCACGTTGACAACAGGCCACAGAAGTACCTCCACTAACCTTTTTTTTGTATGTGTTACACTAATTTAAATTAATGTATTCATTTGATGACATGTATTTGGCTGCGGACCCCCAAAATATTTAATTCCAGTTTGTGTTAAATTATTTGCAAAATTATCCAAAATTGTCAAGAGAAGTGTTCAAGAGACGTGTTCAAAAATAGCCGATCTGCAAGCTCACAACGCGTCTTGCAGCTAAATTGGCTGGCAGGCTAATTTCGCTGGGGACCCCCTGGGACCCCCTCAAGGATACTTAGTGTCATGAATTCATGAATATTTAAATGACAACCACTCTAAGACAGCAGGAAAAAAAATCTAGCTTATCTGTAATTTATAGTTGGAAGTTGGATGTTGAAAATCATTCGGACAATTGGCATACATGCATATGTATCACATCATTAGCACATGTTAAGATATATTGGCATAGGTTCGGAAGGATCTACTCATTTATTCATTGCTAAATACTCCATGTTCCCCTAAGGATTATTGAATCAAGAGTCCACCACTAGATGTCACTGCAGAAACAGGGGAAATAAAGGATGGACTCATTTGGGGTCGAGTTCAAGTCACTTTGAATACAATCGATTAAACCAAGTAAACAGAAACTGCAGTTTATTGACAGAACATTAACTCTCCATGAATTCTTAAGTGGATCGGATAAATGTGTGTATGTGTACACTCATTCACTTGCATGTTTGTGTGTGTGTGTGTGTGTGTGTGTGTGTGTGTGTGTGTGTGTGTGTGTGTGTGTGTGTGTGTGTGTGTGTGTGTGTGTCACTGCTGTGCTGAGCTGCATACACTATAGGGACCGACAGTTAAACAAGGATTGGTGGTGGTGTGTGAGTGTTTATGTGCATGTGTGTAACTTACAGGACAGAGATCGGTCCAGTTTCTTGACTTTAACGGCGCTCAGTTCTCGACACCACTTGTTGACGTCCTTATAAGAGTAGAGCTTCAGGAACAGAAGGGTATAGATGCCTAGAGCAAACGCACCACCAACTGACAGAGAGGCAGAGACAGACAGAACACAGAGAGAGAGAGAGAGAGGGGGGACAGGGACAAATGGCAGGAGAGAGATCATGTTTAACTACTTGATTAAAGAATCTTTTATGTAGCTGTAGACAATGACCCACAAACCTACTGAGAGACAAGCAGAGAGGGACGATATGACTTCAAATCCATATCATGATTATTTCAAAGCTCAAACCCTTGCCTAGATTATGATCGAGGCAAAGGTTTGAACAAAGCTAAAGTAGCAGACCTACAAGCTTGTAGATCTGCTACTTTTGTACACCACCATTGTACAATAAAGTATAATAGACGGTAAAGTGGTTAATCATACTTATCAATTTAGTTGATTATTGAAAAAAAGTTGATTTGTTCATATGTAAGAAAACAATATATATATTGAAAAAACGTGCTTCTCTATTATTCAGTTATACGCCGGTTAATTTTTTTTCTAAATATTGGTTTTGTTATATTTTCGGTTAATTGTCTAGCCGTAAGGGTATGAGGGGAAGATAAAAGGAGAAAAGATAGCGGGAGAGAGAGAAAAGAGAGGAAGGACAAAGGAGAGGGGATGGAGAAGAGATAAGAGTGGTGAAGAGTGAAAGAGGGAAGCAGAGAGAGAGAGAGAGAGATCGAGTGAGAGGTCATCATTTTATCATAAACAGAGAACAAAGTAAATCCAGAGAAATAAATCATCTCAACTCAGTACAAGCAGTGTAAATATGCCAAGGACACAACACTATAGTTCTAATGTTGTTTACCACTGCGCGCGCGTGTGTGTGCGTGTGTGTGTAAAAAGCTTTGATGTGAGGTTAATCAACATTTCTTTGCCAGTAAATAAATACACAAACACATGCAGATACACAAAAGGCTGTGCAAGTGCTCTGCCTACGGTGACTTTATCAATAGAAACCATATGGTAGACAGACATACAGTACTGCACACAGTCAGTGAATGGCTGACACAAATGCACGATTTACACACACACACACACACACACACACACACACACACACACACACACACACACACACACACACACACACACACACACACACACACACACACACACACACACACACACACACACACACACACACACACACACATTTACAATGTAGGCATTTAGCAGATGCTTTTCTAAAAGTGACTTACAAGTTCAAGATCAGAGTAAGCAGAATAAACATCAACCCTAGACTGAAGAGTCTGAAGAGGTGAGTCTAACCATCAGTTAGTTGAGTCGTAACGCGTTCCATTTACAGCCTCAACCTTTTCTTAACCTTCTCAACCTTTTCTGGATCAGGGCCCACCCATCTGACCACTTAACTGTCAGATGGGTGGGCCGCGTGCATTCTCAGAGAATGTTATGCTATATCAATCGATAGTGTTCCGGCCTGTATCAATGGAAATTACATAGTATACTTTAAGTTCTTTGTCGTTTTGAGTCGTGAGGCACTCACTATGGGAAACAGCGCCATCTGGCGATGCAACAGAGCTACACAATACGCTCCCGGGGCCCATTTCATTGGGCTAGAGGGTATGTCACGTGTCCGGCTGTCCCTTCCCCTTTCCGGAAGGACATATAAGGCCCGGTCGTGACGTAGTACTTCCTCTTCAGTTCCTCTGTTCGCAGATGTTACAAGGCTACACGCTTTTAAAAACTGAAAACTACTTCTATCGACGGATTTATCGGAATTTGAGAGAAACCAGCTCTAACCCTCAAAGCGGAGACTCGGATTAGTCACCCACAGGTTTTCTCTCGCACCAGGATTCGTTTTTCTACAAACTATAAACAACTCTCTACATCGTGGTGAGCCGGCGTTTTAGCCACTGTTAGCTGCTATTAGCTTCCTAGCCGCTAGTTGCTAACTAGAGAGCCGTTAGCTTAGCTTTCCCCTCACCTCACGATGACAGCTCCTAAAAAAGGCCTCAGAGGCGTCCCGTTTTACCAGGGCCCTATGCCAGCGAGACAGTGCGGACTCCCCGACTGCTCGGCCACTATTGATGGAGACGACCCGCACACTATTTGTGTTGCATGTCTTGGGGTTGCGCATGCTTTCAACGCGCTCTCCGACCCCGTGTCCTTCTGCGACGGCTGCTCCCGGTACTCGGAGAAGTTCTTACGCGCCAGATACGGTCAGGCTAGGGCCTATGCCGGTGATGCTAGCGGCACCCGCCTAGCACACCAACGACCCTCCCGCCCCCCCATCCCGACCCCAGCTGATGCGAATGGTGGTTCTCACCGCTCACACCGCCCCGCTGGAATACTCATGCCTCCTCCTGCTGCACCGGGCCCTGTGAACAGTGGAGCTAACGTCTCACAGGGCCACATGGGACAACCGGCGACCCCCGCTGCCTTGGGAGCTGGATCTCAACCCCAACAGCATCTGGCTAGCCCACCTCTCCCAACCCCCCCACCCCATGTGTTTCTCTCCAGTGGCGCGCTGCAGCTGGAAGACGATCTACTGTCTACAGCCAGGACGGATTCGAGGAAGACGATTTCGGCGAGGAGGAGGAGGAGGAGGAAGGCGACGACGACGATGTCGAGGCTCTTCCCTGCGCCCAGGACTCGTCTGACGTCACCATGCTGAGCCCAGCAAGAGGAAGCAAGGCTGCTTCCCCCAACTCCTCCACCCCCCACCCCTCTTCTCTCCCTCTCTCTCTCTCTCTCCAGGCCCCCTTGGACCTGGCTGGTGAGGTCCCAAAGCCCAAGCTCTCTGTCGCCACAGCTCTCGAGCGGGCGGTACTCAGATGCGGTCAGCAGCTCCAGATAGAGGAACCACAAGCCTCCACCTCTGCAGCTGCACCCTCCTTCCCGGGCATGGCCGCCCCTGAACCTCGCCGCCCGAGGATCAGAAACCTGCCAGTGGCCAGGGGCTTCAAGGAGGCTCTCCAGTCCTCCTGGAAGGACCACTCTGACCCCGAGAAGCTGCACTTTGACATCAGCGTGGCTGGTAAGGAAGGACTGGGGCTCAGCCTTCCTCCCATGGACTCAGTTCTAGCCACCAGTCTGGGGGGAATGAGCACGGGACGTGTCTCCCTCACCTCCAAGCCCACCTTCACGCAGCCGAAGGAGAAGGCTGCCTCAGGAGCCACAGCGAGGTCCTACAAGGCGATCGGCACGGTCGCCAGGAACCTCAACGCCAGCACGCTTCTCCAGGGCTCGATGCTCCAGGACCTGAAGCCAGCACTGGGCGAGCACGCCGAGGAGATTGAGCTGGTGATGCAGCTGATCATTCAGCTCAACAAGCACTCCACTGAGTGGTCGGGGCGGTCCTTGGACCTCTGCGCCTGGCAAGAGCGCACCAGGTGGCTGGACCTCGTCCACTTCCCAGGCGAGGCAGGCCAGGAGGCCAGAAAGCAGCTCTTGACCCTCGTCCTGGACCCAGAAAACCTCTTCAAGGACGGGGCCAAGTTCATAAAATCTTTCACTGATGAGAGAAAATCAACTCAGGAGGCTGCTTCAGGAGTCTTCGAACCAATCGCCTCCTCCTCCAGCTCCAGACCTCGTGGGGAGAGACCTGCTACAAGAGGTGGGCGCTCCTCCTCTCGCCAGTCCAGGTCAAGTCGCCCCCCAGACACACCCTCATCGGGCACATCCAGGGAGAGGACACATGAGGAGGCCGGTGCTCGGCCTCGAACCTCTCGCACCACGAGCAATACTGCCCGGGCACCACGTCGCAGCACCAACCGCTCCCGTCGCGGGCAGGGAAAGTGACATTTGCCCCTCTGTTCCTCCCAGTGTCAGGCAAGCACGGGAGGACACACAGCACTGCCAACCGCTCCACCCAGAGCTGCTCGGTCAGCCTGGATTTACGCGGACCCCCGCGGGGAAGAGACAGGGACCCCTTTTTGCACCTAGAGGACAGAGTCGTGGACCACCCCTCATCAGCCAAACAGCGAAAAATGTCGAACATTTCTGTAAGGTCTGTTGTGCAATACCCTGTAATTGTTCCAATAAATTTGTTGCAAGTTACAAAACCTTGTCTTTTCTCGACCCCGCATATGGACCAGGGAGAACGGGTGCCACCTATATGGCGGCCCCCCGTTCTCGGTGGTCCCCCTATGAGCCCACAGTGCTCGGGAAACCCGGTTCTCGGTTTCCCGAACACTTGTGGGACAAACCTACTGAATATATCCACACCAATGCAGGTATTAAATTCAGTGGTGAAACCAGTGCCACCTTTGTCCGCCAGAGGGCGCCCAAGTTGCACCTTGGCACAGGGGTCACGCCGGTTTCACCATCCATATCTCCCATCCAGGAGAGGGCGCCAGAACGCCATTTTAGTGAAGGGGTCTCACAAGATGGCCGCGCGGGAGGTAAACAAAAGAACTACAACTGTAGTCCAGAGATTGACGTCAGGGTTGCACCACGTGCGGAGTCACGTGACTTCCTCGAATCTCCCAGTCAGTCAGATAATGCCTACACTGTCTCTGGCGGGCGCCTCGCGTATGGTCCCACCAGTACGATCGGCCACGTCACTAGTTTCCATGACAACGACTAGACGGTTGTTGGGACGAGTGACACAATCAACCCCCCACAACCCCCTAGCTCGTTGTTTAACGCAATGGAAAGATTGCCACCCGTCTCCTTGGGTGCTACGCACCATACAGAAAGGGTACAAATTGCAGTTTTCCGCGAAACCCCCTATGAACGACAGAGTGGTTTTCTCAAGCGCAAAAGGCGCAGCGGCGATAACGTTACGAGAGGAGGTTCTCTCCCTCTTAAACAAAGGCGCCATAAGGGAACTATCTCCCGACCAGAAACGCCTGGGTTTTTACTCGAAATATTTCCTGGTCAAGAAAAAGGGGGGGGGGGTGTACGACCCATACTGGATCTGAGAGGTCTCAACAAACAAAAAACGAAATTCAAGTTTCGCATGCTGACGACCGCGACGCTTTTACGCACGGTGCGTCAGGGCGACTGGTGGACCAGCATAGACCTGAAGGACGCGTATTTTCACATTCCCATTTACCCACCGCACAGAAAATTTCTGCGCTTCGGGTTCGAGGGGCGGGTGTACGAGTACATGGTCCTCCCGTTCGGAATGTCCCTGAGCCCCCGTGTTTTCGTGAAATGCACGCAGGCGGCCATAGCTTCTTTGAGGAGGCAGGGAATACGCTTGGCGACGTATATCGACGATTGGCTCCTGGCAGTGAGCTCCAGCCAGGAGGTGACGAGACACACGGAGATAGCTATCTCCCATCTGACGTCACTGGGTTTCACCATCAACTTTCAGAAGAGCGTGCTGACTCCATGTCAACAAACCTCTTTCATAGGGATTGCATTGGATTCGAACACGCTGATGGCACGTCTATCCAGGGAGAGGATAGACAGTTTTCTAGCCTGTGTGAGGTCTTTTCGAGTAGGGAAGAAAATCACGTACAGGCTGTGCTTGCAGGCGGCGGGGCTCATGGCTTCAGCCATACACCTGGTCCGCCTAGGCAGACTATTTATGAGACCTTTTCAGCGGTGGGTGCGGGATCTCAACATTCCACCTACCATGGGGTCTCGGAAGGTTCTAGTGTCTCCACGCTGCATGGAAGCACTCGAACCATGGTCACGCGCACTTTTTCTGTCAGAAGGTGTCAGAGTAGGTGCTGTGATCTCACGGAAGGTTGTCACGACCGACGCCAGCATGTCTGGTTGGGGCGCCGTCCACGAGGGTCGTGCAGCCAGGGGAGTGTGGGACCACAGTTTGAGACTGGCCCACATCAACTACCTGGAGCTGATGGCGGTGTTTCTCGCGCTCAAGCGGTTCGAGGCGCGCATCAGCGGTTGCCATGTCCTGGTCAGGACGGACAACACTACGACCATGTGCTACATCAACAAACAGGGAGGCCTGGGCTCCAGAGTGTTGGACAACCTGGCCCGAGAGCTGACGATGTGGTGCGACTCACGCCTACTGTCGGTTTGTGCGGTCCACGTCCCGGGCCTCCAGAACGGCGGGGCGGACCTGCTGTCCAGAGGCAGGCTTCGGTACTCGGATTGGTCACTCAATCCGAAGATAGCGCGCCAGATTTGGACCAGGTTCGGCCGGCCACAGATCGATTTATTTGCCTCAGCAGAGAACGCGAAGTGCTCTCGCTTTTTCTCGGTGAGGACAGCGGACCTCTCGTTGGGACTGGACGCATTGGCTCACAGCTGGCCGAGGGAACTGCTGTATGCATTCCCGCCGCTGGAGTTGATCCTCCCAACTTTGGAGAGAGTCAGGCTCCAAGGCCTGACTGTACTGCTGGTGGCTCCGGCATGGGGCGTGTGGAGATCGGAGATAACTCCTCTACTCTACGCCGAACCCTGGTCCCTTCCTCCAATCACGGATCTGGTGATGCAGGCAGGGACCGAGATCAACCACCCCAGCCCCAGGGACCTAGACCTGTGGGTCTGGCCCGTGAGAGGGCCAACCTAGATTCGTGCGGCCTGCCCCCTGACGTGGTAGCTACGATTCAGGGAGCCAGGGCCGGATCCACGAGGGCTGCCTATGACATCAAATGGAATGTTTTTGTGTCATGGTGCCAGGTACAGTCACCGGTGGTGGTGGCTTTCCAAGCGTTTCCAGCGTCCTTATTTTCCTGCAGAGCAGGTTAAATCAGGGCTTGACCTTCTCGACGGTCAAGGTGTACTTGGCGGCCATCGCCGCCTGCCATGAAGGTTTCGAAGGTTACGGAACGGTTGGCAAGCACCCTCTGGTGCGGCGCTTCATGGGTGGCGCCAGACGGGCCAGGCCGACTAACAGGCCTCTGTTTCCGGCCTGGGATCTGGCAGTGGTGTTGAATGCACTCTGTCTCCCTCCTTTTGAACCCCTTGAGACGGTGAACCTCAAGCTAGTGAGCCTTAAGACGGTCCTTTTGGTGGCCCTGTCTACGGCTAAAAGGGTCAGTGACCTGCATGCACTCTCGGTGAGTTCGGAGTGCTTGAGGTTCTCGGGTGATGGCAGGAGGGTTCTGTTGAAACCGAACCTGGCATTCGTTACCAAGACCGGAGTGGTGGCACCGGCTCCGGTCGAGTTGGTGGCGTTTCATCCACCCCCTTTCGCTTCGGCGGAGGATGAACGGTTGCATTGTCTCTGTCCAGTGCGGGCCCTGAGGCTCTACTGTCAGATGACTAGGGTCAGTAGGTCGTCAACACAATTGTTTGTCTCCTACGGCCGAGGTGACCAGCGGAAGGCGATCGCTAAGCCGACGCTTTCCAGGTGTATAGTCGAAGCCATACAGCTCGCCTATGCTAGCAGTAGCGCCCCGGTACCTGTTGGACTGAGGGCGCACTCGACTAGGGGTTTGGCTGCTTCCTGGGCCCTCTCTAGGGGGGCTTCGGTCCAGGAGATTTGCACGGCCGCTAATTGGTCGTCTCCTTCGACCTTTGCGGCTTTCTACAGCCTGGACGTGGCGGCTTCCTCGGTGGCGCACGCAGTCCTGGGCGTGGCAGCCTCATCTACTTGAGGTGCCTTTCTCCTCCTGATGTGCTCCCGGGGGGCTAACGAGCTGTTAGCCCTCGGGAGCAGGGGGCCCTGTTCCCTTGTTTTAAGGTTAGTAGGTGACGGACCTTGTCTTCTATTAGCTGAATAAGGCAGACTTCGGTCTGTCAGGGTCTCTTGTATATCTTTCCTTGTGCCGCGTCCAGGCCCTGTGGGTCTGGACGCCCCGGAGGCTGGGGCCCCGCTGTGTGCGGGCCCCTGGGCCGGAGGGGGCATGTGCGGTTTTTCAGGGATTGAATGTTTTTAACGCTTCCGGGGGGTTTATAGATCCCATAGTGAGTGCCTCACGACTCAAAACGACAAAGAACTAGAGGTTACGTAGGTAACCCCGGTTCTTTTAGTTTAGGAGTGAGGCACTCACCAAACACCCCTTTGTTTCGCCACTGCGAACAGAGGACCTGTGGTAAGAGGAAGTACTACGTCACGACCGGGCCTTATATGTCCGGAAAGGGGAAGGGACAGCCGGACACGTGACATACCCTCTAGACCAATGAAATGGGCCCCGGGAGCGTATTGTGTAGCTCTGTTGCATCGCCAGATGGCGCTGTTTCCCATAGTGAGTGCCTCACTCCTAAACTAAAAGAACCAGGGTTACCTACGTAACCTCTAGTTCCTATTTAGCGGTATCACAATGAAAACTCATTTTTCAAGGTTTTTACACACATCATTCAAATCTTTGTGTTTTTGTCAATTATCCTTGCAATATCCTCAAGGCCCACCAGTAGGCCCCGGCCCACAAGTTGAGAACCACTGATTTACAGTACCCATGTTCTATAGTACTTTACTACTTGTCTAGTAGGTTGAAATTGTATGAATGTATTTATTATAGATTTTATTCTTCTGTATGTCTCTGCTTCCCATACCCGCATAAAGGACAACAAAGGACATAACCTCTCGATCTTTTTTTTGTGATTTATAAGACAGATATGTACAAATGGTGATGCATTTTGTCAACAAAAACATAAAGCAATCAAAGACTGCAGCAGAAATTGGAGAATGAGTCTGCAGTGCAAGAGAGAGTTTATTCTACAGTCTGGGAGCCAGGAAGAAGAGTCTAGGACAGTGGTTCTCAAAGTGGGGTCCAGGGACCCTCAGGGCTCCTTGAGGGGGTTCCAAATAGACCCTCACAGGTTTGTATGGTAGTCCTTGAAATTAAAATGTTTGAGAACCACTGGTCTAGGACATATGGAGTGTTCCAGGGAAGGCTCCAACAGCCTTCTGTGTTAGCTGACCTAAGTGAGCGGGAAGGGTCAGCATTTATAGCATGTCGTTGCTGTCGGGCAGAAACCTTGTATCTCGAAATGTCTACACTTTTATGTTTTTGTGTTTGTAATGTAATGCACTACTTCATCATACAAGAGTGTCACACCAAAGTTATGAGAATAGCAGATCTACAAGCTCACAGCGCGTTGCGATGTGATGCGTTGTGAGCTTGTAGATCTACACTTTTCACTATTAAAAAAGAGAAAATAAATAAATACATAAAAAAGCAACGGTTTTGGACATATAAGGTTTCCACCCGACAGCAACGATATACACTAAGTGAGTGGTGTAGTGTACAGAGCACACGCACATGCACACAAACAATATGCCAGTACAGTAAATAGGCAAAGGTCAAGGTATACATGGCATCAGACCACAGTAGGTCTCATACGTTAACCATCTTACGCCCGGACTACACCAGGCTTTTCAAAGATCCAATTGATATCAATGATACCGGCTACACCAGGCACACGGTTAACTTGAGCCCCGCATACGCAAGCTTTAAAATAGGATTGGATCTATAAGTGCATGTGTGCGGGGCTCGCGTGCATCACGTGCACATTCTCTGGTGACACACTCTCTCACACACACACACACACACACACACACACACACACACACACACACACACACACACACACACACACACACACACACACACACACACACACACTAGACTCTCTCTATGTCGCTCTGTCTTAGCAGATATTGAGACATGGCTTGGCTTGCTGCACTGCAATCCTACACTGTTGCACCACCTTCATTTCAGTCTGTTTTCAGAGTTACTCGTAGCCACCAGCATCCTGTTTTACATGACATTCACTTACTGATATGATGTCTTAAAAAATAAGAAAAGAAGTCTGCTACAGTCTTTATTAGAGATCGACGTTAGGCCTATATGGGCCAATATTTGGCCTATCACAATACAGTATCTGTAAGCATTCATTTAACATTGAGAGAAGAAATGGCTCCTGGCCACCATCTTAGGGTTAAAAGAATACTTTACTGTGTATAATGTCTCTCTGGTCCCGACAGCATAAATATGTATGCATGGTTTTCACAATACAATATTACTGACGTTTATCGGACTATGATGGCATACTCTAAAGCCAGAATGAACCACTTAAATCTTCTAGTCTTAGTGAAACAGCCTTCAGTTATACAGAAACTGTAGCCTACTATTTTTTCTTTCTACAACAAATCTCTTCACCAAAAATGGCCAATCTACAAGCTCTTTTTTGCCGAATGTTCACCCCAGAATAGGCATGCTGTGGTTCTGGTGGTTAAAAGAAAGATCTGGTTTGGTTTGTGTTGGAGCACATTTCCTTATTTCTCACAAGAAATCATAATAAGCCTCATGCAGCAGACTTTTGAAAGAGAACAAATGAAACAACGCCAAGAGAAGGTGGCCAAAAACTTCCCAACAGCACCCACAAGAAGTCTTCATTAAAATGTTCAACAAATAAACTGATTATTATTCATGGATTCCACTTTGGCTGGAGCTACAGAATGCTTTAGTTGTATAAATAGAGACGAGTTAAGTGTTTTTGTCTATGCAAAATTATTAGTTATTATTTGGAGGCTGAGTGAGTGTGAGGAAGAGCCAGGGACTGCCAATAGTCTGTCTGACTCTCACACACACACACACACACACACACACACACACACACACACACACACACACACACACACACACACACACACACACACACACACACACACACACACACACACACACACACACACACACACACACACACACACACACACACACACACACACACACACACACACATTGTCTTGCCCCCGATCTGCCTGTCTCCACACACCCTAATACAAGCTGTCTTTAACTTTTCGCTCTGTCATTCAAAGGCAGACATTAATCAACAAGCCTTCATCAGCGCCCAAACACACACACACACACACACACACACACACACACACACACACTGTACATCTGCCCTCTGTCATTGCCCTTCCTGTGTAAACAGCGGCGCTCAGTACAGACAGACAGATGGACCGATTCCTCTACTGCCTCACCTCCCAGTGAGAGAGCAGATGAGAGGAGAGGAGAGGAGAGGAGAGGAGAGGAGAGGAGAGGAGAGGAGAGGCTTTTGGAGAGTTGACACCCCAAAGGTCTTGTTAAAATCATTAAGAATAAGTACCACAGCATCATATTTTCAATATAATGTATTTGAAAGCAAACAGTAAAATCCCTGGTGTTAACTCAGAGAGTGTACAAATGTAACCACATGTGTCCATATGGGGCCCTATAGGGTCATGCCAGGCCTGTGCTTGGCCACGAAATGCATCATGGGAATTGTAGTTCACCCAAAAAATTACTTATTTTCTATCAATTACACACCCCATGAAGCCTTGAATTCATGGAGATGTTTTAGTTTTTGTCGCATTCCTGAGCCAATCATTCGATGACCGGCTGAGTCTCAGTAGGAGACTCAAAGAGTCTCCTACTGAGACTCCTCCTGGTCATCAAACGATTGGCTCAGGACGCTCGGGTGGCGCAGTGGTAAAGTCCCTGCCCACCACCAGGTTGTGGGTTCAAATCCACCATAGTGCATTCGGCATTGACTGGCGTCTATGCGAACACAATTGGCCCGTGTTTGGGGGAGGGAAGCGAAACGGGGAGGGTGATATTGGTCATTGCACGTAATCCTACGGGCTGCGGTGGTAGCTGTCGGCGGGAGGGTGAAGGCTCTAGGACGTCCTCCCGGTGGGGGCTCTGATGAGTCAGTAGGATACGACAGTAGTGACAACACAGAAATGTGTGTGGGGAGGAACCAATTGGCATAACAACTAAATTGGGGAGAAAAAGGGGGTAAAAAATATTTGGCTACTCTAAATAAAAGAAAAAAAGAAATGATTGGCTCAGGAATGCATCAAGAACAGAAAATCTCCATGAATTCAAGGCTTCATTGGGTATGTAATTGATAGACAATAAGGGTGAACTACTCCTTTAAACAGAGAGGAAGGGGACGTTCATATGGATTGTATTGTAAATTGTTATTTCTATAGACCAGTGGTTCTCAACGTAGTATATTTTAAGTTATTTATTGGTGTAACTTTTTAATACAAATGTTATATTATTATCATTCAAACCTTGGTGTTTTGCTAATTATTTTGAGGCCCACTTGCAATACCTCCTACAGCTTGAGAACCACTGCTATAGACTACCGTAACCATCAATAAATAACTGAAATGCAACATCAAAAAAGTGCTATAGTGTCCCTTCAAAATGAAGGTCCAAGCAATGAACCTATGCCAACGTCTTGCTGTTATCCAAGCTAAATATATTATGTTAATGACACACATGAAGCCCCTGCTGTGTCTTTTTTTTTTTTAGAGGCTAAATGACAGGTGTGACCTTGGTGTTATACAAATTCGAAACAAGTTTTCAAGTTCATGACGAGGCACATTGGCAGAGTCCATACATTAACGGCCTTCGGTGGAAGCTGCAACTTTTTACCTCTACGCTGTGGGCAGCAGATTAGTGGAAGAGGCTGACTGATGGCTGAAAGCTGGCCAGTCCAACACAACCGCAGTATGTATGCAGGCTGTGACCTGCCAGCTGGCTCATATGACTTCTACACTGCATAGTCAATCACTTCTGTGATGTACAGTAAATTCATCTTACATATTCATAATGACCCTTTTCTGTATTTTTTGTAATTATTATTTTTTGGGCTGTGCAATATATCGATATTATATTGATATCGTGATATGAGGCCAGATTTGGTCTACGATTTTAGATATCGTAATATCATGATATGGCATAAGTCTTTTTTCCTGGTTTTAAATCTTTTAAAAAATAGCAAGAAATAGCAGATCTACAAGCTCACAATGTATCAAAGCATTGTAAGCTTGCAGATATGCTATTTTTGGAATAATTAAGAAATACCATATTATAGTCACAATATCGATAGAGGTAAAAATATTTAATAAAATAAAATATGTTTGATTGTGTCTATATCGGCCAGTCCTAATTCTTCGCATACAGTAAAATAATGTGTAGAGTACAGTTCGTATGCAGTATGATCATTAGCTGTCTGTTCATATTTAGTGAGGGCTGCCTGTTGTCTGACAGGCAACCTGATGAACACACGAGGAGGTTGACCCTTGGACGACCCGTCATTTTAACCCATTCAATCCGGGAGCGCACCAACAAATGTATTCTAAATCCTGACAGGTTTCTGAAAAATGTTGCTACATCGGTGGTGCTCAAACCTTTTCATGTCAAGGAGCCCCAAAATGATATGTAGTATTTGGCCGCCGACCCCCATCTCAAAATATTTAGTTCCAGGGACCCCCACGAGAAGAAAAGATTTGAGTTACAAATGTTCGCTTTAAATATATATATATTCAAAGATTTGCACACATTTTCACGATAAAAAAAAGCAGATCTACAAGCTCATAACGCGGCACTCGGTGCCGCTCTATGGGCTTGTATATCTGCTATTTTTTCTTTTTTATTTGATAACCAAACTATAAAATAATGGTTATAGCAAAAATCTAAAATGACACAGATGCATTCCCGGATTGAATGGGTTAAACCACGCCTGCGTTGGCAGCTCTCCGCTCCCTCTCCTCCCTCTGCTCCGCTCTGCTCCTCCGTCTCATCTCCCTTCAGAGCCAACTGGGTGCAATCCAGTCACGACCAACTGATTCCATAAGCACTAACACACTCCCATTATGACACTGTGCGAGAGAGATTTCTTTTTACTGCACTATAAGGAACAAGCCAGCTGTTTCTCTGAAGGGCAAAGTGATGCTCTGTCCCGTTTATGAAGGTGAAATGTTAGCTGGTTATGAGTATAGATAGTTAACCATTTGAATCCTATACTTAGTTGACCAGATTACCCAAGGGCTCTAATACTAGGCCCCTCCTGTTTTTGGTCTGTCCAAATGTTCCCACCCAAAATAGCCGACCTATAAGCTCACAACATGTTGCCAGTAGGCCTGTCACAATTATTACATCTTCGTCTAATCGCAATTATTTGAGATTATCGCAATTATTTTTTCATAATTTTTTCGAATGTTAGCCCCAGAGTAGGGATGCTAGGGTTCACTAACTCAGTCCAGAAGCTCATTAGGTGCTTTGCTAAAAGACCATGTTTCAGTCAAGCAAAGCGCCAGTGCAAATTACCACTAGTACAGTAAACTGCTGCATTGTGATTGGTCCAATGGGTGTCCAATGTGTTTACCTGGAGTCGTGGAAGGGACCGAGAGTACCACCACAGCAGGGAAGCTGAGGATGATTGACAGGTTGACACAGTGGACCAGAAGACCCGCACGCTCACTGAACGAACCCTGAGAAGAGAAGAGGAGGGTAATGGTTACCAGACTGCTTACTATGTACTCCACTACTCTCTGTCTGCCCATGCATATTTTCACCACTTAAACCCTCTAGACTTAGTCAAACAGACCTGAACTGCAATGTTACTTGGTACGCTCTTTTATTTTTATTTTTTTACCTCTACAGCAAATCTCTTTGTTAAAAAATAGCTAAATAGCACAATTGTGAGCGTGTAGATCAGCTATTCTTGGCTAATGTTCCAACCAGAATATGGATGCTGGGCTTCAAGTGGTTAACTGAGTAGTTCACCCAAAAAAATGACTTATTTTCTATCAATTACACACCCCATGAAGCCTTGATTTTTTTTGTTTTTGTCGCATTCCTGAGCCAATAGGAGACTCAGTAGGAGACTCTTTGAGTCTCCTACTGAGACTACCGGAGACTCCGCCGGTCATCAAATTATTGGCTTAGGAACGCGACAAACTAAAAACCTCCATGAATTCAAGGCTTCATGGACTGTAATTGATAGAAAATAAAAAATGTTTTGGGTGAACTACTTCTTTAAGGCTGCTGTTGTAAACTGTGTAAGGCCTTAAAGTTTGTTCACCTTCATAATGTCTACTCAAATAAGGTAAACATGTTCTTGCACGTGGCAGCGAAAATGTTACTGATTCAATTGGCACCATTCATTAATATTTTAAAGGGCGACCACCTATTTTTAACCCAAATCCTATTGTTCTATTGTTGAGGAGGAACTTGAAAATCTGGCATAGCACTTTACAATGCATTGTGGGTCTCGACTCTCGAGAGCTCGCCACTCTGGAGACCCAGAATGCTTTGGGAAGTGTTAAGTCAGATTTTCTCTTGTCCTCCTCACAATAGAACAATAGGATTCAGGTTAACCCATTAAAACCGGGAGAGCCGGGTCATTTTAGATTTTTGTGCTGGCTATTCAAAAATAGCAGATATACAAGCTCAGAGCGCGCCACTTCGTGCCGCACTGCAAGCTTGTACGTCTGCTATTTTTGATCATTTTTTTTTAAATCTTGAAAGTGTGAGAACTACTGATTTAGAAGGCATTTGTAGAATCGGCCTCAGGTCCTAATGGGTTAAATATAGGCCAAGTTGCCCTTTAGCCATTCAAGGAGGTCTGAGGAGCACTCTGACAGGGAGATATCTGAGGAAGCCAACAGAAACTGTGACAGCACTCTGAGTTTCCCCAAAACTTTAGTGTGATATTTATTTTGTTAAAGTAAGTGTTAAATAGCTCTACTGTGTATTCTGATAGCAATCATTGCAATAGACTAGTGTTTGTTAAGTAACAGAGGTCTGCCAAAAAAGAATATTTTCAGGTCGATACCAATTTTATCCTATCAGGATAACTCAAACAGGATACAGGATAAACAGATGAAAATGGAAGTGATGAAAAAAGTGATAAATAAATCAGCTGTAACTGTAATACAAAAAAAATGTAAGCTAATAGATGATCTTCGCAGAGTTCTCTCCTCTGACCGGATAAAATTGGTATCCAGACCCGAGTATGTATGTTTTGTTTACTAAAGAGCTGGAGAGATGGGGAGACCCCTGCTACTGAATAAGTACTCAATAGCTATGATTACAATCAGAATGTAGAGTTCTACCTTTAAAAACAAAGCATTTTATTTTATTAAAAAAAAACATTAACACACATCATACATAATATATCCCTTTAAATGAAATCCCAAAGTGCACCGACACTCACAAATGACTGAATGTTGATGAACTCACCATGGACAGCTGTCTCTCTGTGTAGAGAGCCACCAGTATGAACACATTGGACACTGTAGAAAGACAGTAAAAACATCATGTTAGCACTTCGGTGATCCTATATTACATTACTGAATGTTAAAACGATGGATTGGCACCCCATACATACATAGAAATATACATACCTACAAACATACATGTTAAAACGATGGATTGGCACCCCATACATACATAGAAATATACATACCTACAAACATACATACATACAGTACTATACAGGACGTAATGTACATACGTAATACACTGCCGCAGTTCTGCAAGGCCAGTACATAACAACAATAGTAAGCTACTGTTTCGTTTCAGAGAATGAAAGGTTCAAGCAGCCCTTCAGTTAGATTTGATTTCACTGCCATCTGACTCTCGCTGTGAGATATTAAGTGAGACAAGTCCTAAAATATGTTGTTTTTCAAAGGCAGATTTAAGTTTCTGATAGAAAAGAACATCAAGTTCAATTGTCAGCTGTAAACAAAGAATACAAACAAATAAGTACAGTATAGATAATTATTACATCAAAAAGAAATCCAGTTTCATACTCGCATCAAATGGCATTGTGTAACATTTGCATGTGGTGCTAACTGCTAATAAAGCAAAGCATAACTGAATTAATTGAATTATGCAAATTAAGGTGTCTACTGCCACTGAGAGACTGTTGGTCTGGTAGGGTCAACCTCCTGCCCTGTTAACAAGAGCGTGTACACACAAACACACACACACACACACACACACACACACACACACACACACACACACACACACACACACACACACACACACACACACACACACACACACACACACACACACACACACACACACACACACACACACACACACAGACAGTAGCAGCCTATGAATGAAATGAGCCAGCACTAACAGAGCATATGTGTTGCACAGCACACACCACCTGCTAGACAGGAGAGTGAAAGGGCCCACACCTACAGTACAAACTCATTGGTGTGATGGTTCCTTTTGATTTATTTTGATAAAACCCAGTTTGTAAGTTACAATACTAATCATTGTTATTTTATACTGAAAAGGCATGTAAACAATCACTATAAGAGAGACAGCTAAATCCCTTACCGGCCTGCGACTCGGCCGGCAACACGTGTTCTCTATAGTCTATAAAGCATCATCTACTCAGCTATACATAAAGTCTTCCATCAGCCTATCCACTCCAACTGCATGTGAGTATACGACCTGGCAGTTTATGGTCTATGGTAGAACAATAGGGAGGCAATTTTGGTTTACAAAAAGGGGGGAAAGAGGAACAATTACGTGCATGAACCCTCCAAAGCAGTATAGTTTTAAAAGGTTTCTGTGGGAAAAAACTATCTATCTATCCACGCACGCACGCACGCACGCACGCACGCACCCACGCACGCAGCTGATGTTTGTCTTACATATTGTACATGTTAAGCCACCTGTTAAGCCACCTAAGGGTTGTACAAATATTTATCAATTAAAAAAGTTATAAAAATGTAATAATTAGACAATATGAAGACGACGAATAGGATAGGGTTTTACTTTGGAGTTTTTTGGTTTGGTTTTTGTTTAAACTAGCATTTTAGTGCAAGTACTGGACTGGCTTTTTTAAGTTGAATACGGAGCAGGTATTAATAAAAATGTGTTCTTCTTCCTGCTTCTTTTCGCCCATGGGTGTATTAGATTAAATGAATTATAATCCTCTGATAGGAATTGTATTGTATACTGTGATACACCAATAAAATGAAATGAAATGAACCTGGATTTAATTCAGCCTACCTATAGATAGATGGACACTGGGGAGCTTACTGAGGGTCAAAGTGTCCCCAACAAGACAAAACCCTTGCATACTGTAGCACACAGCTTTGCGGAGAAAGAAAACAAAATATTACCAAAAGAAAATACATCAAAATAAAAGGTGAATGAAACCTCATTCTATGAGCAAATGATTCAGCCTTAAACTCTGAAAAGGGATTGCACTGCTCATCTATTCAACTTAAGAGGTTTTGTTGGCAGCACTCTCACAGGGTGGAGGGGACAGCAGCTGCTACTTATGTAGGGAAACAATCTCTTTGTGAATGTGTCAACAAAATGATGCAGCAACTCACTGGTGTCAGCATCAATGAAGAACACAACTCCATCACCATAGTCCAGAGGCACATGGATCGTCTAGGGTTTATTGGTGACTCACAGAGGCATCCATCCACTCCATGTGAAGAAAGACCAATATAGCCCTTTTCTGGCTTAAATGAGAGTTTATATCACCCTTGGTCAAGCGGGATCAAACCTTTGTCTACCGTCCAGTTGGTCATATCTGTCGATGTCCTCGGCGACCGCTCCCACCTCCCAAAATGTACTATCCCCAACCTCTACGTCCCAGCAGTGATTTTCTCCTTCAGCACATGACTGTTCAGCGTTTGCTCCTTCCTTAGTGCAGCCAACGCAGCCTCCTCTTCCACTGGCAAAAAAAACGGTGAAGTTTCCTCAACTAATTTGGCTCGCAGCAAGTCTGGTCTGGGCCTTAATGTGTTGAGAGTCATTTCATTGCAGGTTGCTCGAAATCCTTTGAACTCCCCAAGCTCAGACGATAAGTCCATGTGATTAGTCCAGGCTGAGTCCTTGAGCTCCAGCACAGCTTTACTGATGGGTTTCAATCTGTGCTCCATGTGCTTTTTACCAGCTTGCTCGAAGAGCGGCTGGTCTACGAACAGACAGAGCAACTAGTCGAGACCTTTTCGACACTTTTTCATCATTGGCTGTCCTTTAAGCCAATGGGGAGACTTCCCATACTCTGAACGGCGGTCGTCCTCCCATGCTATGGCATCATAACCCTACTAGACACGCCTGCCTGCCCTGGTGACAGCTCGTAAGTTGTCGCAACATAACTATCAATTCCAGCGGAGTTTGGAATTATGCAGTAAGTGGAGTGTGTTTGTGTTCCAGGACATCACTTTAAATCACAAACACACATCATTTTGTCCCGGGCGGCTCGTGTCGTCTCGCAACATGAAAATACTTGAAAAAGAATTACTTTCTGACACGTGCCTCCCCAACATGCATGCGCAAGTGCTTGGCCGAAGATTGGATAGGGCAAAAAAAAGTTTTCCGCAAGCTGGTATAATATGACTGTATCATTTCTTGTTTGAATCCCAATAGACCAGACACACACAACCTGGCGTGGCGTCGGTGATCATCCAAGCAGAATTGTAGTTCCTTTCCATGTAGACTGCAAATCACTTCAGACCTGGTGAAAGTTCCTGTAAAAGTGCTGTAAAAAGGGGTTCTCAGGGCTTCTCTCATGTATGTTCTTTTCCTACAAACAGGACATTCCAGATACAGAGAAATACTAACAACTGCTGATCTAAGCCCACAACTATGATGACATGCCCAGAATAGGGATGCTAGGGTTCATGTGGATAAGATACATATAGAGATACATATTTATTTTATATCATAGATGGTTGTTAACTACTGTATGTGTGCTCTTTGTTGTATGTTGAATGTGTATCTGTTTAGGGTTATACAGTTACACAATGCTACATTTTGACATGGTACATGTTGATATGAACTTATTATAATTTTGAAAAGTAACAAAAGAGCTGTGTTCCCTAAATAGGTGTACTCTTAAGGGTGTGACAGGTTGTCAATAGAAGTTTGTTGTTTTAGACCACAAAACTGTTGACTTGAGGTAACATTGTCACCAATTGAATAAAGTATAGTGACATCGCCAAGTTGGCTTCAAGATCACATCTATTCTAAGAGTTCTGAAGTGTGTGTGTGTGTGTGTGTGTGTGTGTGTGTGTGTGTGTGTGTGTGTGTGGTGTGTGTGTGTGTGTGTGTGTGTGTGTGTGTGTGTGTGTGTGTGTGTGTGTGTGTGTGTGTGTGTGTGTGTGTGTGTGTGTGTGTGTGTGTGTGTGTGTGTGTATGTGTGTAGATGTTTTGATATTGAGGCTGTGTATCTCTAAACTCTAGTAACAGAGTGAGAGAGACGTCTAAGCCAATGTTCTCAAAGTTAAACAAGAGTTCACAGGAAGGGTATTTGGCAGGTGTCTTATTTCACGGTTAATCAATCTTTTTGATTGTATGGGATCGATGGCTTTTGGATGGCCTGGCTTCCGCCCATTATTCAACAATTTTAAGGATGAAATTCAGCATGGCGAGCTAAAGGTGAACTGTAATTAATTATGTAGGATACAAAATGGCTACTACTGCAGTGGCATTAAAGCCACTAATCAACAACCTCACCCTCACCTCACTCAAACCACAAACACGCACGCACGCACACACACACACACACACACACACACACACACACACACACACACACACACACACACACACACACACACACACACACACACACACACACACACACACACACACACACACACACACACACACACACACACACACACACACACACACACACACACACACACACACACACACACACACACACACACACATTTGCTTAATCTGAGTCTTCCTATTTCCATTTGGGCAGCCAGAAACATCACTTGGTTGAGTGGATTCAGAGTTGAATAGGTTGCTGTTCCAAACTGTTCATTTTGATTGAAGATACACTATATTCATAAAAGGGTATGTTATGTGTGTGTTTGCATGTGTGTATGTGAGAGAGAGAGAGAGAGAGAGAGAGAGAGAATAAAAGTTGCTGCAGTGAGTCTGAAACTACTCCACTCCCCAGGGGAGCTGGGATGCTTTACTGTCCGTGATGCTGTAAAGAGAATCCCATTCACACTCCTCTCACTGCCCATATCTTTGTTCGGTGCAGTACTTCACTACATTACCTCTTCTCCTCTCTCTCCCGTTTTGCCCTCCCTTATTGCAGTACTTTACATTAACTCTGTCCTTCTCTCTGTCCCCCACTTTAATGCCTTCCTCCACCACTCTCTCTCGCTCTCTCTTTGCTCTCTCTCTCTCTTACTTACTCCCTCTCCATCTTTCTCTTTAACCCTGGACTGTCTACAACTCTCAGGTCTTCTCTCTCTCTGCTCTCTCTCTCGTCCAGGTCTTCTCTCTCTCTCTCTCTCTCTCTCTCTCTCTCTCTCTCTCTCTCTCTCTCTCTCTCTCTCTCTCTCTCTCTCTCTCTCTCTCTCTCTCTCTCTCTCTCTCTCTCTCTCTCTCTCTCTCTCTCTCTCTCTCTCTCTCTCTCTCTCTCTCTCTCTCTCTCTCTCTCTCTCTCTCTCTCTGCAGTACAGTAACAGTTTGCAGTATGTAGGGCAGGTAATTGTCCCTCAAGAGAGTGAGCTGCAGCAATGCAGACATTCACTGATGGAACAAACAGCAAAAAAGAAAACAAGTTTATATTTGAACATCTTAAACCAAGTAGCAATGTATTGAAAAAAGACTGATTGTTACAACTCTTCCAAGAGAAATAAACAGTTCTTAAAGTTAACATAATATACTACTTCAACCCAGCAATGTTTTCTTGTGTGCTGAAGGCAAACAATAAATTGAAATCCAAAACACAGTCATGATTTGATAAACTTGTAGGTGGTTTTGCAATAGTTTTAGAACTAATTGATGTTGGGAACGTCCTTTACTGACCACCCGATGAGTCACACTGCATTGTTGAAACGCACAAGCAACAACCACCACAGTGATGTGCAGGTACCCCATTTCCCTGTTCAATATGGAAACATACAGTATGCACTCCCATTATCCCAAAACATTCCACTCTGTGCTCAAGCCATCCCAATTTTAGTATCACAATAAAATTAAATATATTGTTACTAAGGAAGTTTTACGAGTTTCTCCCAGCTGTCTTAAAACAGTTGCGTTATCACAGCAGACACATGTTCCCTGGCTGTATCCAGGGTACAACTAAACTAGGATTGCCTACATTAAACCACCTACTCAATGTATCTAGTCTTAGAGTACAGGCTGAAATGTCTGATGGCAGTTCTGAGTAAATCAACTGCAATAGTGCAATAGTGATAGTGCTTATATACAGTATATACAACAGTCCAAAGATCCATCTTGCTGATGATCAGACCACAAAGCAATGGAATAGAGTTAGGCAGTTTTTGTAGTCACTGTGAGATTATGAAAGCAAAGTGGCTTGGGATATTCTTGTAAAGTCTGTGATTGGTAGAATAAATACACTATTAGTCATCAACAAAACACCATTGTAGGAGTTTGTGGAGGTGTGGGAAGAAATCTGATAGAAAACACACATTTTTCCTTACTGCTGCCTTCAGTCACAAATATCAATATCAAACACCCTATGACATCTTATGCAAATGATCTAAAGAAGTAACCAGTCATCAGCAACTGATGGCTTTCAAATCCCTATAGCCACGTTTCAAGTTTATTAAGTGTACCTACCAATTACCAGGCACGCCGCTGGCCAGCTATAGGGGTCCTTCACAAATAAGGAAATAACTTGAATAGGGTCCACAAGGATGCCATATCTAATGAACCATGACATAAAATGACAGATTAAAATGTGACTTTCGTTTACAGTATATACAGAATATGTACATAATAATTTACATCATACTCAATGTTTACAATGACAGAAATGTATTTTGCCTTCGGCAATTTTCAACTTTCATAAAGCCATGGTTTGATGTGGAGCAATGTATGTTCATAACTGGACATGACAATTGAAAAGGACAGGCATGAAAACATACAGTAAAACTATACCAAAATGCTTTGCAAAAGGTTGTAGCCATACTCACCTTAATAGGTTTTCTAAAAAAAGACGAGCATTGCTCAGCACCTGTAAAACAAAACAAATAGTAAAGTTACTAGCTGAATAATCCTGTGTGTGTGTGTGTGTGTGTGTGTGTGTGTGTGTGTGTGTGCGCGTGCGTGCGTGCGTGCGTGCGTGCATGTGTGTGTGCGTGCGTGTACATAAATTAAAAAGGAATATGAGGAGTTACTAGTTTTAAACAGGCTCATAAATAAGCTCAGCAAATACATTCCGCTCCTCATTAACTTTATTCACTCTTTACGCTGTTCTTTCACTTTTCTATCATTTGACTTCCTTATTCAGCCCATCTTTCTTTGTCACCACTTTCCCTCCTTCTTCACCTCTCCCCCATCTTCAGACCACAGTTTGCATGTATCCCTTTCTCCTTCCTTCACACGCTTTCCTTGTTTGTCTCGTCTACCTCTCCCTCCATTTTGCTAATTGAATTGAATGGAATAAAACATTCCCGTCTCTTTTCCACTTCTTCTTCCTCCTTCTTACTCTTTTCTCCATATCTCCCTGTATCCCCACTCATTTCTTTGCTTCCGCCTCTTCTTCCTCCTTTCATCTCTCCCTCTGTCTAAAAGGATTGTAATATCTCATTAATCAACACAAAGCCCCCATGCTGCTAACTGGGGATGGGACAGAAGTTCAGCGGCAACGAGAGAAGCCTCCTGTGATGAACACAACGATCTGTGTTCAAAGCCTGGATTAATCCGTTAAGATCGGGAAAGCATCTGTGTCATTTTAGATTTATTTGGATATTAAAAAATAGTAGATATACAAGCTCATAGCGCGGCACCAAGTGCCGTGCTATGAGCTTGTATATCTGCTATTTTGGAAAAATGCAAATGCAAATCTTTTAAAGTGAACATTTGTAACTCAAATCTTTGCTTCTGGGGGTCCCTGGAACAAAATATTTTGAGATGGGGGTCCGCGGCCAAATACATATAATTTCGGGGGTCCTTGACATGAAAAGGCTTGAGAACCACTGATACTATTAACATACGTTTTTTTCAAAAAACTGTTAGGATTTAGAAGACATTTGCAGAATCGGCCTCAGGTCTGAATGGATTAACAGCAAGCAGCCCTCACTGGTTTTTATCTCCTCTCCTCCAATCCTCTACAATTCCATCACTTTGCTCGGGCGCAGAGGAGGAGAGAAGCTGCAAAAGATGTCGAGCCTATCTCGCATTGATGCTTTTTGTTTATTTTGAGGTATATTTATGTCGATTTGTTTTACTCTCCTTGCAAACATTTTGTATGCATTTTGGAGACATTTCACCTGATTGGGGATAAAATACGTTAACACACACATTGGATATACTCCATAACAATTCTTTTATCTTGAAATTGCTGTGTAACAAGTGATGTTTCTTGAGGCCAGAAAAACATACCTGTCAGTGGAGTGACATCATTTAATTGAAAATATATTTGAATAAAGGCAGCCTGGTGTTTCTAAGCCATTTACTGTTAACTGCAAAGTCCTGATTTAAATTCCTGCCTCAAGCCATTCATTGCATGTCATCTCCCAACGCTGTCCTGTGCCAGTAAAGAAGACATTCCCTAGAAATGCTTTGATAAGTCTGAGTTAAATGTCTTGCTAAAATTGACATTTTTTTTGTAGTGCATCTAAGCTGGCAGGAAACCAGATCTGACACAGAATCAGACGGGTTGAGGCAACAGAAAAGGAGCGGATATTTATAGAAACATGGAATAATTTAATTCATTTCATTTTAATTTGCTTCTATTAATCTATGTGGGTGGATTATCTTGCACTGTAACTGCTTTTTCTTTATGATTTCTACAAAGACAGGAAGGAAACTGGGTACTAACATAATCTAGATTCTAAACCATAATCCACATTCCACAGTGGCAGTGCAGCACCCCTGGATACAATAGAGTTGCCCTCTAGTAGCTTTGTTGATTCACTGATCATTATTGTGTTTTGTGTTGAAATGTTGACTATCATTATCAACATTAAATTACAGAGAATGTTTATAAAGTATGCTTAACTTCACACCTCACAAAAAAATCCTCAGCATCACTATTTAATGTTCATCAACAGTGTCACTGTCAATGTACAGTTTTCTTTCTTTCTTTCATTTTCTAACATTCTCCATCATTTTCACTCTCTTGTCTTGCTCCCTCCCTCTCTCTGCCATTAAAGCTATAGTGACAAAGCATGACACAAGGTTATTGTCAGGCTGAACAGGCTCTTTTGTTATAGGAAGCTATACATTATGGAACAATGGCTCTGAAAATATATCCTACTTAAAGGGGACCTGCACTCAGGATTAAGGACTCACATAATAGGTGTATATTCTTTTATAATTATATATTTTTTGCTCTTATGAAAATAAAGTACCAACTTTGTGTTTAATTATTAGATGCACTGCTCGTAAAGGACCAAGAGAGGCTGTTAATTTACTTTGCATTCACTTAACATTTTGAAAAGCCCTGCTTTAGTACTGTATATACTGTACTGTATACTAAGCTGTATGGACTTTGAAATGTATGGTATGGATTGAGTCGATTAAAACTGGATTTATGCTCACCAGAATAGGTCTCAGACCCTTTAAGTGCAGTAGCAGTTTCTGCAAACTGCTAATAAAGTATTGAATCAATCAGAACCTTTAAGTGGGGGTGATGCAGGTCACACATGTCACTTTCAGAATCGGATATGACCGAACATGCTGCCCACCTTAGTAGTGATATAGATGATGCATTCCAAAGTGAGGGGGCTGTGAATTTCTCCTGCTTCTGGGTTTAACACATAACGTGGGCATGTTTTATATTTAGTATTTACAGTACATATAGTGTGGGTATGCTCCCTAACGCAAGTTGGCCTGTGTGTGTCTGATCACTCATGCATTTTATTTTGTGCTGCTTTCCTACATTTCTCAATGAAATCACTGCCTGCATGTTCCTCTTTCTTTCTTTTCGGCTAATTATGTTAAGTTATCTAAACATTGTGATGTTGATAATTGACTTTACAGGTTAAATCTACTCTGCACCTCCACTTTAGAAACTGTTAGGCTACATCTAGAGTTAGGCATAATACAGTCATCTCCTTGGATCAGTTAGAATATAAGTATGAAATTATTGTTATTTTTTATCTAATGAATGATCATAAACAGTACTAGATTTATTTTTCTAACACTGTTGGCCATCTCAAATGTGGTCAATTTTAACGTGTGTAAGTGATGTTTTTATCCTTTTTTCTGACAAGGCTGAAGGTATCATATCTATGATCTCTGCTCCGTTATCAATCACTGATGTACTTTGCCCTTACCGTACGACTTTAAAGGCCAAATACACAAAGCTGTCTTGTCCTGACTAACTACTGTACTTTGGGTGACATTAGGTGACATCTCACATTTGAAAGCTGCAACAAAAACACCCTTACAGATGCGCAATTCCGTAAATTGAGGAAAAAAACGCCTGTATCGCTTTTCAAATTCTACCCTGACAGCTTGTGTCCTCCCGGCTCCCGAACATCATCTGTTACCTCTGACCCTGGTCTATTTCCCATGTTACTCTGCCCCTGGGGTAAAAGGGAGAAGTATGGTTGGGTCCTGACCTATCAAGTGGCTATAGCTTACAGCTGGTTCAGTTTAGATATGACACTAGGTGGCCACTGTGTGTTTGTTCTCGAGGTGTAGAAGGCGGTAGGTAGTCTTGCGTTGCCAGGCGATCGGAGAAATCCTTGTGTTCAACCTTTATTATGCTGTTTTGTTGCTTTATTAACATTACAACATATTTTATTATGCACGTATTAACAGTTTAACTATGACTTTTGCATTGACAAGTGTGAACAATGCCTTATTAAGGTTAATAAATCCTTTATGGGCTCTGTGCATAACTGTAGTCCCGGGTCTCTGGAAGGCGACATCCAGTTCATTCTCTTATAGCTTTGTACTGTATGATCCGCTCGGGTGCAATCAATCAAATGAACCAATGAAATCAGCCAACCAAATGAAGCTATGGGAAATGTAACCAGAACAGGAAACAGGTATGCCAGGTCTTATAATTGCCTTATTAACTGTTAATTAATGCTTATTATCAGGAGGATGTTTGTTTAAAGTGCTGCTGGGAGGGTAGAATGGACTAATATGTGGCTCTTCATATCAGAACAGTGTTTCACATGGGTTTCAACGTTTCAGCCATTTGGTATGTGCGTGTGTGTGCGTGTGTGTGCGTGCATGTGCGCGTGTGCGTGCGTCTTACCAGCATGACCACACACCAGTTGAGAATTCCTCTGTAGTTGCTGAAACCACTGGCTGAGCTCAGCAAGGACTCCCGCGACTGGTGACAGCTGGAGTAAAAGAGAGAAATGAGTGGGTGGATAAACTGATGTATGACTGATGATGATTGGATAGTACTGTACATCACAAAGACACTCTGACAGTACAGATCTTACAACATGTGATGTGACAATCAGAGTGGAGACAAGACATGTTCACATGAATGAGTACGGTAATTGGTAAGACCGTTTTTTTATCATCAAAATGCTGGGAGCTGCTGCTGGATGACTGAAGGAGGGGATACAGGTCCAGTGGGCACCTAAACCTTGTGGGTACCTCAACATTAAATCAATATCAGACCTAAATTTACCCTCCAACTTCTTGTTTATTCCCAAAATGACTGGCTATCACAGGTAGCATTTGTAGAAGTATTGGGCCTTAAATATAATAAATAAAGTATTATATGTATTTGACCCCTCAAGAAATGTAGATATACAATCAAATACAAAATATAAATATAGTTTTAATTATATAGTGCCCAGTGTTCTCAGGGGCCCACTCTTCTGGTTACCGAAGGCAGTATGCAGAGATGACTGGGCACTTATTTTTTTAACTGGGCACTGTGGCTATTTTTAGGAAAACTATTTGCAGGGAAAACTGGGTACTACTTGGGAATAAATGGGCACTATTTGGGGGGATAGTAACTGGGCACTGCTATCCAATTGAATCACGTGTTGGACATGGATTTTCACAATTTCTCAGCTGTGATATATTTAGTTAATGGCTGCTTTACCAAACAAATGATTAATGGCCACACCCAAAAATAAATTGAATCATAAAATTATGAAAAATATATATAGGCTATATATTTTGTTGTGTGTAAACAGCTCATATATTTGCTGTTCATGCACCCATTTATCTAATGTCCGCTTCCTTTTACAGTCCACACTGAGTGCCCGCTTGACCTGTGCTGTGCCCACTTCACTATAGTGCCTATGCAGTCTTCTCAAGTGCCCACTTTAATGCCCAGTTTTCTCCTAAGTCAGCAGTTCAAGTTCACATGTATTCCAATCCTGAGGGATAATATCCAACATGTTATAGACCAATTATGTGTTTACTAACATTGAGACTGGATGCACAGGTGATCGTTTCATGCAATCAATTCTCAACCTGTTGTTTTGGGGTGCGCACCCCAACCCCCTCTTGTGTGTTGGCCAGTGAGGCGCGTCCTAGCGAGACCTGACAGAATGGGTTTCATTTGGAGCCAGTATGACGTTTGGAGCCAGCGTGATATCGTCTGTTAAAGGGTCTATAGGACCCATTCACACCATTATCCCTCAGAAATACATGTGAAATTGAACTGCCGACTTAGGAGAAAACTGGGCATTAAAGTGGGCACTTGAGAAAACTATATGGGCATTATAGCGAAGTGGGCACAGCACAGGTCAAGTGGGCACTCAGTGTGGACTGTAAAAGGAAGCGGACATTAGAGAAATGGGTGCATGAACAGCAAATATATGAGCTGTTTAAACTAAATTTGATGTGAGCTAATGTGAACAAAATATATAGCCCATTTATTCCCAAGTAGTACTCAGTTTTCCCCGCAAATAGTTTTCCTAAAAATAGCCACAGTGCCCAGTTAAAAAAAGAAGTGCCCAGTCATCTCTGCATACTACCTTCGGTAACCAGAAGAGTGGGCCCCTGAGAACACTGGGCACTATATCATTAAAATATATATATATTTTGTATTTCATTGTATATCTACATGTCCTGAGGGGTCAAATACATATAAGTCTGGAATTTAAAATTTACTTGAGTAAAAGTACAAAAGTATTGGTATCAAAATGTACATAAAGTACCAAAAGTAAAATTACTCATTGTGCAGTCAAGTTTTCAAATGTATACAAATATTTTGAAAATAGCAGATCTACAAGCTCACACAGTGCATCACGATGTGACACATTGTGAGCTTAGAGCTTGTAGATCGGCTATTTTCAAATGGCCAAAATGTATAAGTGGGTAATGTTTTGTATTAGCCTAATAATCAAAATCTACAAAGCAACAGAGTATAGAGTAAAAAGTACAATATTTGCCTCAGATATATGTAGTGGAGTAAAAGTAAAAGTACTGAAAATTGGAAATACTCCCAATATGTACTTACTTGACACAGCTGCACCGTGGGCGCGGCCTGCATTATAAATCGATGACACACCCGTGACACACCCATCGCAAACTCGTCATCACAGTAACAAGTGTTGCCATATCCGCTTATTATAAGCGACTTTTTGGGATTGTTTTTCTGTCAAGTTGCTTAATATTGCGGGTTGCGGTTTTTTGCCTTGTTTCAAAAGTATAGTTGCTTATTTAGGCTTGTTTCCTAATGTTATTTAAACCAGTGGTTCTCAAACATTTTCATGTCAAGTCAAGGACCCCCAAATGAATATGTAGGCCAATTTGTCTGCGGACCCCATCTGAAAACATTTTATGCCAGGGAGCGACCCCCATACAAGATTTGTGTTGTTAAAATATCAAATTATTTTCAAGATTTTTTTGAAAATAGCAGATCTACAAGCTCACAACGCGTCACAATGCATTTTCAAGCCAATGTATGTTTAAGTTAAAGCGCTAAGGGCTCGCTTCTTTCAGGCTTGGCAGCGGTGGCCTAGTGGTTAGAGGGGCGGCCTTGATACCGGAAGGTCCCTAGTTCGATTCCCCAATTCATCACATCAATCACCGCTGAATAGCCCTTGAGCAAGGCTTCCATGCAAGGTCCGGCTGGAAACAAGTTTCGTACTTAGTCCGACACCCTGGGTAAACAACAAACTTTGCTTTGCTTTGCTTTGCTTGTTTTCATAGACCTGGTTGCTTGTTTCTCTCGCAAGACCTGGCAATACTGACAGTAACCTGAATTAAACTTTGGAAACATCCGCCACTGGCTCTGGTTTGTTTGCACATAACTCTCACTGTGAATTCATCATAACACACACCATTAGTCAGCGGTGTAAAGTAACTAAGTACATTTACTCAAGTAGGCCTACTGTACTTAAGTACAATTTTGAGTTTCTTTTTTTTTTTTACTTTACTGGAGTATTTCTAGTTTTCAGTACTACTACTCCATACATCTCAGAGGCAAATATTGTACTTTTTACATTACATACATTTTTTTTTAAAACTTGAGTTACTAGTTACTTTGTAGATTTTGATTACTATTCAAAACATATTAACCACTTCAACCCTATAATTGTTTTTAATTAATTATTATTATTATTATTATTATTATTTTTACAGTTTATTCATTTGAAAACTTGTGAAATGTGACACTCTGCATAATGAGTACTTTAATTACTAAGTAATTGTTTTATACCAATAAAGTACATTTAGAAAAATGTAATACTTTTTCCACCACTGCCAGTCTAGCCCACATATAACGCCATCCTACTAAAAGCCAACACGAACAAAACATTGCAACTTATTCTCTCACCACAATCTGTCACTGAGCAGATGTGTTTGTCTTCTTTTCTCATTCCTAGTTTTAGAGTGTTGGACTGATGATGATGATGATGCAGGTCCTTGTTGTATCTTCTTCGCAGCCTGTCCGTCAGCAGCACTCTGACACGCCGCCACAGAGTCTCCATTCATCGGCTGCAGAGCAGCCCCTCTCCCCGCCGAGATGGTAGCCCTTCTCCGGCGACTGATGGGCCCCAGCACTGCGCTGGAATCCCCCATACTGTAAGGAACCGAACAACAACACTACACACTAATATAAGCTACTGTTGTAATGATTTCACTCAAGCAAATCACTTGCCATGCCATGAAATTGAGACGACTGTCACTGCATGCCTGTCGCTTTCTGTTGCACAATCGTAGTAAACAAAAGGAAGTAATAGTGGACTGTCCGCCCAAAGTTTACACGTACAACAAAGTAGGAGTGTGTTATTTTGACGCCGCCTCGACTGCATCATCATGAACTGTAACTTATCTGACAGGATACTCCGGATCCCAATTGGTTTGTTTTGGAACAGTCACGGTGGGAAATGGTCTGGACAGTGGTGAAAAAAGCACTCAAATGTTGTACTTAAGTAAAAGTATCAATACTGTAATGTAGAAACACTCTGTACAAGTAAAAGTCCAGTAATCAAAATGTACTTAAGTAAAAGTATAAAAGTATAGGCATCAACATATCCTTAAAGTTAAAGAACCAAAAGTAAAAGTACTCATTATGCAGAATGTCCTGTTTATCATTATGTCTAAAATTCATAAAAAATCTTTTGAAAATAGCAGATCTACAAGCTCACAATGCGTCGCAAGCTAATGGGCTATTTTCAAATAGTCAAAGTTTAAATAGGGCTGAAGAGGTTTATGTATGTTTTGTAATAATAATAATTCAAATCTGCAAAGTAACTTTTCAAATACTTGTAGTGGAATAAAAGTACAATATTTTCCTCTGAGGTGTAGTGGAGTAGAAGTAAAAGTATTGAACATTTGGAAATACTCCAGTAAAGTATAAAAGATACCTCAAAATTGTACTTAAGTACAGCACTTGAGTAAGTTAGTTACTTTACACCACTGTCTGACAGGTTACTCCAGAACCCAATTGGTTTGTATTGAAAGTCACGGTGGGAAATGGAGTCACTATGTCAGCCTGCCAACCAGCCTGGGCTCCTTGCAGGCAGGTAATGCCATTTAAATAGACTATAATAGAATAGCTTGACTTCACTTTTGAAAACATGACACTTTTTAAACATGCCACTGCAAGTCTATTATTTGGGAGCTAATGGGGATTGTATCATGTCATTTGCCCCAGGCACTGTCTATTAGTTACAGTAAAACTTGGCTGATAGGGATCGAGGCGTATCCGTTCACTCTAGTTCTGTGGGCTTATCCTTATGCTGGGATGGTACAGTGTATAGCTGATCACACTGGCATTGACCCAGCTTTATCAGTCCTGGCTGTCTATAAGGCTGTCTATTAGAGTAATGGGGCTGTCTGCTGTTGTCGGGATAAGAGACCTTGAGGAAAGATCATTAGGAAACTGATGACTTGTTTTATTTTAACCGCGCTAGCAGCCAAACTAATTTATTTTTAAAAATTTCCCCTGACATTTGGTTTCTACACTTTAACTCTAACTCAGCTTTCTATTTATTTGTATTTGTTTTGTTTCCTTGTACACTTGCGCCTAGATTTTTTTGTTTCCCAGGTGAAATGATGGTATAAGTCCTTTGTTATTGTACAGTACATTGACTGATATCTAATGACCAGAGGTGGGAGGCAAGACACGTTTATTTGTATAGCACATTTCAACAACAAGGCAATTCAGAATGCTTTACACAAAACATTAAGCACATTAAGATAAAGTGCTATAAAAAATAACATGCAGAGGCAAAGAGAAAAGTCATCAGCTTTTATTTAAGAACTGAGAGTTAGGGCAGACCTGCAGTTTTTGGGGAATTTGTTCCAAATGTGGTGCATAAAACTGAATGCTCAATGTGGAATTCTCCACATTGATTGATTGATTGATTGATTGAATACTTTATTTAGAAGTTTGCAGACAAAAAGCACATGAAAGTACAGTTCAGAAACAAGGTCAACTAAATAGGATTTTAAAAAGCCCAAGAAAGCCACTGGCTTGTTTCAATTGGGGTGCTCTTGTACTCAATTCATAGTGACATTAAATGACAGACAGATATACACTACTATGCAGAACAGAAAGCAGACCTGTCCCAGATAACCTGAAGTGTATGGTTCATAACAAGATCAGAAATGTATTTTTGCAATAAACCGTTCCATGATTTATAAAGCAACAGTATTCGCAAATCATTTGACAATGAGGAGGCCAGGGTAGCGATCTGAGAACTGGAGTCATAGGAGCCACTTTCTTGGCGTTAGTAAGCACTCGAGCAGCAGCGTTCGGAATCAACGGCAGCTTTCTGGTTGCTGTTTTAGGAAGGGAGACCTGTAAAGACATTCTTACAGTTGTCACTGTTTTTCCAAATCCTGAGGAGACATTTGTCCTTTAATCCTTAGCCTATTTGTAAGGTGATAATAGGCTGACTTTGTAATTGTGTTAATTTGGCTGAAATTCAGTCCTGAGTCCATGACTGCAACAAGATTTCTGGTGTGGATTGTGCATGGTTTCCGATTAAAGCTGGGTAGTGACTTTTAATCGTTCTTCCTTGGCTCCAAAAGGAGTTTTGGGGATGGTGTTTTGCTGTTGCTATGGAGCTGCTTTAATGCTGTTCTAATAGAAACAACACAAACTGGGAGCTTATCAAATATAGATGCTGGTAGAAATCATTTATGTGGGCACCAGCAATCCAAAACATTTTTCAGAGAACATGCTACTGATAGTTTTCCCACCACTGTAAAACACTTGTGCATGATGTTTACTATGTTAACATTATATCTAGAATCCCTATTCCAGGGCGAATATTCAGTGAAACTAGCAGACATACAAACTCATAATAAATGACAACATGATGTATTGTGAGCTTGTAGATCAGTTATTTTTGGCTAAGGTATTTGGTGTAGAGGGGCCTAGTAGTAGAGACTCTGGTCAATGAATTATATAGGGTTTAGTGGTTACGCTTATGAGTAATTGTCACAGTAAGTCTCTTCATATCTGAGTTCACAACAGTGAACCGTGTAAAGTAAACCCACGGAGCTTGTTACAACTAGAGGATGGGACATCTGCACGCCATCTATGCAAAAATAAATAATTCATAAAATGTCAACATTTAAAGATTGCATTTGAACCACTAGAGGGTGTTGAAAGTCCCTTTCCCCCTATCTTTGAAATAAGGCACCTATGAGACCGAATATAGTATCTCCAACTTACAGCTGACATCGACTCCCAGTGAAGTGGAAGATGTTTTGTGATCCTGTGACCATGTAACATCCACTGTGATATGTCAAAAATACAGGTGGATCATTAAGAAAATGTGCCAGTTTTCCTCAGCTCTTGACAAGATGGAAATGAGAGGATTCTGTGGGATGATGAAAAAGCTCCAATGCAGAACTAGAGTAGACAGTAAAATCCTCAGTGTTCATTTAACTCTGAGAGTGTACAAATGTAGTTGTGTAGCTGTGTGTACATACTGTACATGCTCTTTCAGAGTTGCAAATGAATACATCAGAATCAGAATCAACTTGTCAAATCACTGGTCTACAGGTAGAAATGTTCCTATTTCATAAGCTCCATCATTTTGTTGCTTTCTAGATGGGAAAATAAGAAAAAGGAGGGCGAGCAGGGAGAAAAAGTTACCGATGAAATAAGCATGTCAAAGAGAACATACAAAATCAAGATATCTGCATACTATACACATAGCATGAGACCCGCCGCAGATACAGTATGTACATGAGGTTAAGCATAAGGTGTGAAGTAACCCATTGGTAGTACCACATAGCGGCAGGGCTGTGCATGATTAGACATAAGGTGCAAACAGGGTACACACAGGGCAGAAACTAAATAATAGTAACACTCAGGGTTCTATCTATATCTGCTGCTCGCTATACAGTAGGTGAGTCAGACCACTGTCTCTGTTGCGTGCTGAGTCTCCTAATGTCCTGCAGATCAGGTTATTTTTGATAGCAGCTGGCCATTTAAAATTTAGAGAATAAGAGGTTTTTGGCCATTCATTATTCATGCATTCTGTAGGGCCTCAAATCCAAGGCTTTCTACACGTCCTCTCTCTGTCTGAGCCCTGAGAGACAGGCAGGAACACAGCACACATATGTAACCTCTAACTCTCTCTCTCTCTCCCCCTCTCTCTCTCTCTCTCTAATCCATCCATTCATTCGTCCACTGCAACTGTTGTTGAACGACATGAATAAATGCATGTCTCGACCCATTGACTTGTTTTTCTTGCTCCAAATAATAGAACTCAACCTTGTGTGCACGCACGAACCTTGAGATTAGCCTATTTCACCTATTCGTGTTATCCGACATTTTCAAGAGGTTACAGTGCTTATATATCCAAACTGCAGCAACACTCTGGCACCTGTTCAAGGGCAGCCGAGAGAGAGAGAGAGAGAGAGAGAGAGAAATTGAGAAAGTTTGGATGATAGAGATATGGACAGGGAAAATGAGAGAAAGAACAAGATAGAGTGGGAGAAAGAGATGGGTAGAGAGAGATAGATATGGAGACGGATAGAGGGAGAGAGATAGTGTTCGTCCTTGGTTGTAATGAAGCCGTGGAAGGATAGATGACTCACTTTCACCCAGGGAAGAGAAACACACTCCAACATCACTCAGCTGTGTGTGTGTGTGTGTGTGTGTGTGTGTGTGTGTGTGTGTGTGTGTGTGTGTGTGTGTGTGTGTGTGTGTGTGTGTGTGTGTGTGTGTGTGTGTGTGTGTGTGTGTGTGTGTGTGTGTGAGACAGTGAAGACTGATGGTGATAGTATTGGATGCTGGCTGGACTGATAAAGGTATAAGTCAGTAGATTGACACTGATAGAGAGCGATATTGTATAAGTGTGTTGTGTGTACACTGGTGCCTGTTGATAGGTGTCTGTGTGTATATGAGCATGTACTGCTATGTTGTTGCGTGCGTGCGTGGAACTGCGTGCGCGCATGCGTGTATGCGCGTGCACAAGTAGGCATGTGTGTGTGTGTGTGTGTGTGTGTGTGTGTGTGTAAAGTGACAGATAGGTGCGTCATAGCGCTGTTAGGAGGTTTGGTGCCATGTCAGCACTTCTACAGTTCAGCCAAGGACTCTAAAACACACACTCCATCTGTCTCCACCTTTCTGGAAGAAAAAAAAAGTGTACTGGAGGCAGAGGGAAAGAGGGAGAATGATGGAGGGGAGAGATGAAGGACTCGATTCGAATCAGAATCTTGGTTTGGACTCATATCGGATCATTTGTTTTTTCGTCTGTGTTCCTCTACAAAATGTCATTCACAAACTTTGTCTTCTCAGATAACCTGTCCTCATACAGTATGCTGTCCATTCCGCTCTCCTAACCGCTGCAGACATCTGCTTATTTGGCCCCTTCCTCTTGTTTTCCCTCTACACCAAATATCCTTGCCTCAAATAGCCAATCTACAAGCTCACACTGCTAACATTTTGGTGAATGTTAGTCTGTTTTAGCCGAAGGTTCGGTTATTTATGTCATGCCCAGAATAGGGGAAAAAACGGTTCATGTGGTTAACAAACTCAAATCCCAAGCTCGGGCATACAACACTACTGCTATGGGAACTGCAACCCCATACCTACAAGCCACTGTTATGCAGTCTTTACTCTACCGCAGTGATTTTGAACCTCAAGGACCCCACTTTAATTATGCATTTGGCCATACATGTAGATCCCCATTAGATTTTTTTGATTTTTATCTACACTGTAAAATCCTCAGTGTTGGTTCCATTTGTAAACTTGAAGAGTTACAGCCCCATAAGGGTTCATTTGGTTCCTAACTATTCATTATTGAGCTGGGGACCCCCTGGAACCCCCTCAAGGACCCCGGGACCCCACGTAGAGAACCAATGCCCTACCACCCACAGAGCTCTCCCTTCCCTGCAGTGACCTGGCTTTTGCTCTAGCTGGCCATGACATCCTGGCTCTCCAATGGTGGCATGACCTTCCTGCCCCAGTGAGGACAGCAGAGTCTAACCTGATTTATGCTTCAATGACAAATAGTTGTGCGACGGCCCACTCCACAAAATAATCTGTGTTCATCTACAAATGCCATTCCCAAACTTTCTCTGGTCAAGGAGGCTATGACAGTGACAGAGAAGGTGACGATGTCCAAAAAAAAAAAGAAGGATTTTCACCTGTAAAACTTTTTTCCAGTTGAAAATGCATTATTTTTGTCGAGTGACGCGTCACGCAACACTTGGTCGTCAAAGCATAACTCAAGCTTTACCCTCTGTCATAAGCCAAAACCCTGCAGCCTAATCTCTCTTCAAGAAATACTACTCTTCCCCAAATGAAATGCCATTCTGAAAATGCTTCTGCCTGTTCTTCAAAATAGCTTTTATTTCTGTACTTCTCTATCAATCTACATGTGATCATTGTATCGAGCAATATTTGCGTCTTGCCTAACTATGTTGTCGGTCCTCTGGCTTTGAACCTTGAACTCGTTGTTTGTTGTGATGCATTTTTCACATTTTTCGCCTTTTATAGCGCCACCAGAAGGCCGACTTAAGTAAAACATTTTTTGTTATATTTCTCCTTCAGATTTTATCCAAATTTCATGCAAATCGATACACATGATCTCTATAGTCATCAACATCAAGACTGATCTGTTTGATTTTTCATAATCCATCCTGATTGGCTAAGATTGACATCTAAAGTTAGCAGGAGTGGCCCGTTTTGAACAAAATGCCTAAATCATGAACACAGCGTCCAATTGCGGTGAAAATGTGCACGCACATTTGCACTACGTTGAGGAACAAATGGCACCTTTTAACATTGCCCTATTATAGCGCCACCAGGAGGCCGATTTTTGCAAAACAAATGTTTTTGTATTACTCCTACAAATGTTGTCAATTTCTTTTTTGGATTGAAAACTTTATAAACAGTTTGCAAAAAGGAGGCACCTGGCACAGATTTATTCAAAAGAATGCTTAAAGGATAACCCAGTTAAGCCCTCAGGGCTTGTTTCCTGTGTATTCAATTCATTGAGACATTTAAAGACAACATAATATACAATAACATGCAAAAACATCAAATATACAATTAGTAATAAAAGAAAGAAAGATATGTACAGTAAACAGTTGGGGGGGGGGGCATTTCCGGTGATAAGCTTAGACATCACGCAAATCGGTACACATTATCTCTATAGTCAAGTGATCAAGATGGACCCGTCAGATTTTTCGAACGAGCACTTTTTCTAGTCTGTTTTAGCATAGAATTTCAAAACTAGGGCGCCGATGGTCGAGTGGTTAAAGCGCATACCACATAGGCTCTGATGCAGCATGACAGCGAGTCACGGGTTCGATTCCCAAGCCAGGTGGCCTTTGCTGCGTGTCACTCGCCATCTCTCTCTCCCTGTTTCCTCTCAGTCTTCGCTGTACTATCCAAATAAAGGTAGAAACCCCCCGCCCCAAAGGAAAATACATTTCATTTCATAACTGGGGCGGCGATGTCCAAGTGGTTAAGGCGCGTACCAAATAGGCTTTGATGCCTGACAGCGTGTCCCAGGTTCGATTCCTGAGCCAGCGGTGGATTTACAGTTTCCCGTCTCTCTACACCGTCCTATCGAAATAACGGTGCAGCAGTTAATGTGGTCCACAGGCAATTTTTTATTTACTTATTGTATATTATATAGAAAATGTTATTGTCTGTCTCCACATGAGACAAACCAAATAGCAGGTGGACTTTAAGGCCTCCTAAAATAGGTTATTTTTCTCCAAAATATAAAAGGCCAAGAGACGAAATTGAGAGTGCGTGCATGTGTATGAAGCAGACCGTGTTTGATACTTGGCCTTGGGAAATGTCATTCACTCCTGAGTGTTGTGATGTGGGAGGGAAATTATTTTATATGGGACAGAATGAAGCGACATTTTATCTAGTGTTTTATGTGCTGCACCACTTTTCTCCCTTTTACTATGAAGTGGGTGAGCTGAGCCACCTTGCCTAAAAGAATGTCATTATGTTTCACTGGAGAGTTTCAGTGTCACCTCATGGTTTAAAAGCTGTTTACCCTGTGCAAAGAAGACCTTTCTAAGGTAAACACAGTGTAGCACCATATCGCTGCTGTCGAGTGGAAACCTTGTATGTCCAAAACCGTCCTTTTTTTAATAATTATCTTAAAGACATTTTAAAATAGTGAAAATAGCCGATCTCCAAGCTCACAGTGAGATTGTAGAGCCGCTATTTTAGTTGAAGGTTAATGATATCTTGATTTCAACACTCAATCAAAATGTATCTCAGATGGTTAAATAGAGAAGTGCTTTTGTTTTTGCTTTTTGTCGGTGACTGAGTGAAATATTTTGGTATTTGTGTATATTGGATCCATGCCATATATTCAAATCATGTAGTTTTGTGCAGTTATGAATGAAACTAGTAGTAGTCTAGGTTCATGGTGCACTTAGGCTGCACTCATAGTCTTATTGTGATTTCCATTAATCGTGCATTAAATGAACTTTGCATTAAATGAACTTGGGGTACAAAATAATGTTCTCATCTCGTAAAGCAATAGGTAAAACTAAGGGGTATTAAGCATAATCTCGAATGTAGGCTGCTACATGGTTAAAACCACGGTGTCACTCCAACACTGCAGCTTTTTTTTTTTTTGACACGATCAACCTTGCACTTCGAGAAAAAGTCAGTGCTCACTGCAGCATGTTCAAACAAGCATCTCAAAGATTTGCACATTCAGTGCAGTTACGTAGCCAAATGCCTTTGCATGCAAATAAGTAATCAATTTAGTTTTTGAAGAAAGAGAACGTACAAGTACAGTGTAGCTGTCTCCTATTGTTTATGCTCTGCTCTGGGTTTTAACAGCCTCTAAATCAAAGGGGTTTCTCTCTGCAGTTTGTTGAACTCTGGGCTATAATGGAGGAACAAAATGAAGCACTGAAGATTCAGCATACAATTATGTTGTAACCCCTACTCATTATTTTACACTCGCGCACACGCTCGCGCGCGCGCACACACACACACACACACACACACACACACACACACACACACACACACACACACACACACACACACACACACACACACACACACACACACACACACACACACACAGATGCAGACACACACGGATGCAGACATGTAAAGAAAGACACATGCACAGTATGGATAATGTGTATGACCATGTACTGAGTACGTGGTCATACACATTATCCATACTGTATATTCAAACCCACCTGTGTATGTACACATGTGCATGAACAAACGCACACAAGCACACACACACACACACACACACACACACACACACACACACACACACACACACACACACACACACACACACACACACACACACACACGCGCGTGCATACTGTATACACATGTGCGTGCGCAGTTTTATGTAAAGCATTGTAATGAAGAGTTATTCTTGTCCTAAAAGGACTTTGAAGTATTTTTCCTCTAACTATTCTGATGTAATACACACTAATACAATGTTCTCCCTACATTCCTCCCCATGCTATACTTTCTCTGACACATAATTAATCTTCTTTCATCATTGGTGCTGCTGTAACTGCTGTTTTATTGTTGATGTCCCTGCTGTTGCTATTGCCCTTGCTGCTGTTGTTTTTGTTGTCCTTGTTCCTGTTGTTTCTGTCGTGTTTTTCTTGTTGTTGCGGTCCTGTTGCTTATGTTGCTAATGATGATTTTGTTGTTACTGTTACTGCTGCTGCTGCTGCTGTTGTTGTTGTTATTGTTGTTGTGTAGTTGTTGTGTAGTACATTAGCTGTTGTAGTTGTCCTTGCTATACAGTTTATTTATGCTGCTATTTGTGTTGCTGTAGTTGTCATTGTTGTTTTTCTTTGGTACAGAACTTGCACATGGCTTCCAAGTTTAGCTGAGGGGGTATACAAAACAATATAGTATGGTCACCAACATAAGACTACACTAGTCTTATGTTGGTGACCATACTATATTGTTTTGCTTCATTGGAGTTGGTCTGTCTCTACTTTTAAATCTATCTAACATTAAATATAATGTTTTTTTTGTGTTTTTACATATTAATTTTCTATTCCCCAAGAAACAAGTAGCAACAATCTAACTATATAAATGGCGAGCGACTTCCGCACCCTAGGTGCGACACCCCACAGCTCTGTTATCGAATAAACAACGCACCGCCAGACCACATGTCGCCAACTGACTCGCCACGGCGGCCGCGCTGAATTTACGCGTCGCGTAGGGGACATCTCATTGCTCACTACACCTTTTCCACCGCGCAACATAATTAATTCTACTCACCAAATGTCGGACAAAACGGAAGGGGAGGCAGCTTCGTACCGTTTACCGTGCACACCACCGACACCTCACGGCGACGGGTTTCGCCGAAACAACACGAGCGGCCGCCATTGCACTCTGCCCATGTCCTCCACAACAGCACACACACAGCTCCTTTGCTTCAACCCCCCCCCCCTTCTTACGTACCTCCTTTGTTCCACCCACGCCGTCACTTTCACTTCACTCATGTCTCGATCACAATATGTCCGTCCTTCACGTGCCATGTTCATCCCAAACACAAAAACAAACAGCCACAGCACAGCACGCTGCCCACGGTAATCTGCTAAACAAACCTGCCTAGGTTCATGACACCACAGGACCCGACAGTGATGTCATCATTATGCAACCCGGAAGTACAAATACCAAGGATAGGTCAGTGATGTCAGTCGGGTTGCCAAGTTTGCTGCCAGGTTTTAAAAAACAAGCGACAGAAACAAGCAAACCATGCATGAAAAAAAAAAAAACTGCCGCAGGGGTCCGCCATGTTCCAGGGGGGTCCCCGGGGGTCCCAACACTCACAGGGGTCGGCGGACCACCAGGGGGTCCGCGGACCACCAAAGTAACAATCACTATTAACATTTTTTTTTTTTTTTTTTTTTTTCCCTTTTGGACACTTTTACTCCGGCGATTTGGGTACCCCAATATACACGCACCCACGCTGGGCCCCGTGCGCGGCTGGGGTTGAGGGGGGCGTAGCCCCCCGAAACTCTAGTTTTAAATAATTATTTTGGTTATTTTGTGGTTGACTAGGAATGACAGAATTTGAGATTCAATTGGATACTACTTTAGAACATTTGCATGTCTAACTTATTTCTTTGTATAGTGGATGGATGCGGATCATGTTTTGTACATTGTTAGTGTTTATATTTCCTCGCAATTGTGTTTCCATATTTGCCCCATTTGGTAGCAAGCAACAAATAAAACCGTTGCTAGTGTGTGATGATGATGATGCTGTGTTTGTGTTAATGAAGGCAGTGTATGGTGTTTATTTGGGGCTAGTTAATTAGTAGCAACAGTAATGAAGCCTCATGGGACACAGTGTTGGTATCTGAACAGCCAGGACAGGATGATTATTTAGACAGAATTTGTCCGAGGAGCTGTTCTCTTTATTCTCTCTCCACACACTTATACACAAACATTCACTGATGTAAAGACACGTGCACACACACACACACACACACACACACACACACACACACACACACACACACACACACTCACAGGCACACGCACACGCGCACGCGCACACACACACACACACACACACACACACACACACACACACACACACACACACACACACACACACACACACACACACACACACACACACACACACACACACACACACACACACACACACACACACACACACACAAGCCTCAGATTCTGGCATCAGATCAGGGAAAGGAGTTTTTGTGTGTGTGTGTGTGTGTACACACGAGCGCTGTATGCATGTGTGACTGTGCATGTATTATTAGTGTGTGTGTGTGTGTGTGTGTGTGTGTGTGTGTGTGTGTGTGTGTGTGTGTGTGTGTGTGTGTGTGTGTGTGTGTGTGTGTGTGTGTGTGTGTGTGTGTGTGTGTGTGTGTGTGTGTGTGTGTGTGTGAGTGTGTGTGTGTGCGCGCTTGCGCTTGTGTTTGTGCTTGTGGGTACTTGCATGGTTGCTTGTGTGTGAACACGTGAGAATTTGAGTGTGCGTCTGTGTGTGCACGTGTGTATAAAGGCTAACAATTTGAGTGTGCGTCTGTTTTTTGTGCATGTGTGTATGAAGGCTAAGCATTTGAAGTGGTGCTTACAGAAACATAACAGATTCTTTCCAGTCCAATGTGGTCCTCTCTGTGTGGAGGCTTCACTGTTAACTGCTTCAGCTCTGACTTAAAGTAGAATTTTGGACTAAGTTTTTCTTTTCTATGATGTTATGATATCGTAGGATGAATGGTACAGTAGAACATTTTCATAACTCCATCCTGGGTTCGCCACAGCCTAAAACGTGCGCGGATAGGCCTTGCGTTAGTTCACATATTTTATTTATTTATTATTTTTATTTTTTTTAGATCTCACGTTCACGTACAGAACACTGTAAAAAAAAACGTTTTTCAAAAGGTTTGAGCCTAAATCAAGCCTCAGATATACTCATTCCAACTAACTTCTCTCTGGCGTATAAAGCACTTTCACCTGCAATACCACATTGTCCTGTTTGGCACGGGGTGCTATTGAGCAAGTTTGTATGCATGTTATCGCCTGGTTCTGTGTGGAAAAAGTAAAAAAAATAGTGACATAAATTTGGTGACATCACCAAATTTACCAAATCAGTTTGGCCTGTTTTTAGACCAATTTACAGAAAACCCCAGATTTGCTGTGAAAGCCTGAGTGTTCAAACTGGGGTATTTTTGAGGTTAGAAGAGAGGTAGGGGAGACCAAAAACACACAAAAAAGAAGAAAAAGTTCAAATTCATCGTGTAGTCCCTCTAACCCATTAAGACCGGGAACGCATATGTGTCATTTTAGATTTCTTTGGCTATTCAAAAATAGCAGATATAGATCTGCTATTTTTGAACAATCCTGAAAAGCAAATCTTTGAATATATATTTTTAAAGTACACATTTTTAACTCAAATCTTTCTTGGGGGATTCTGGGGGGTCCTGGAACAAAATATTTTTAGATGGGGGTCGGTGGCCAAATACACATAATTTTGGGGGTCTTTGACATGAAAAAGTTTGAGAACCACTGATATAGCAACATATGTTTTTCAGAAAACTGTGAAGGACATTTTGTAGAATCGGAACCTCTGGCCTTATTGGGTTAATTAGATGTTCTAATAACTGTGTTACACACAAATACAATCTTACAGGTTACCGAAGACAGTTGTAACCTAGTCCAGTGGTTCTTAACCAGGTTCAGAATCCCTGACCTTTTCACTACATCAAATGTAACATTAGTAGGCTATAACCAATTATGTCACTGCATCGACGGAGGATTGTACACATCTGCAATATGATGCATCTTAGAATTCATATATTTTCACATCACTACCATTTACTGTTGTTTGTAGACTAGAACAGTGGTTCTCAACCAGTGAACCCTTATATCTTTAACTCTTGAGAGTGTAAAATGAAACCAAATAGACCCTTAGGGGTTCTCAAGAGTTAAATTATTGTTAAACATCTGCATTACTTTTGATCAACGTTTGCCTGTTTTGGGCCCAAGATTTAGACTCAGGCCCAAGTTTTGGGCCTGAGTCTAAATCTCATCAAATGGTGGTCCGTGGCTCAAATGCCGAATAAATAATGGACCTTGATATGAAAAGGGTTGAAAACCATTGGACTAGAGGTCACGCCATTTACTTTCCATGGGCAACCGGGCCTCCATGGGCGACCGGGCCTTCTGCTCAGCTGCCCCTCGACGCCCTCCCTGAACACCTGAGTGCTCCACAGTCTGTTGACACTTTTAAGAGAGGACTAAAGACTTTAATTTTTAACAAAGCATTCGTTTAGCTATAGTGCTTTACCTCCGAGTTCTTATGCTCATAAAGATTAATGTTCTCCTTTTTCTCTCCATAGACCTTCTTTAGTCTAACAAACAAGTGTTGTTTGTTGATAATTCTTTTTTTTTACCCTGCATTGTAGCACTTGAGATTTATTGAGATTTGCTTTAAATGTAAGTGTAATATAAATAAAATGTATTTATTATTATTATTATTATTATTGTATTATTACTCTGATCTCACACATAATTAGTACTATAGGCGGTGAGGTGCAGTCTGTAGAGGGGAGTTTTCAGACTGCAGTGGAAAATGGGGAGTGAGTCGGCACTCCTGACTGCATGGTACAGTTTATGCTACAGCTTGGGAGGCAGGAGGGAGAAGAGTCTAGGACGTGTGGAGTCTGTGGAGAGCCAGGGTGTTTTAGGGAACAGATGAACAGACTTCCTGTGTTTGCCGATCTAAGTGAGCGGTAAGGGATGTGGTTGGATCATGTCCTGATGTTGTCCTGTCCGGTAATACAAAAAATACAAACACAATCACTTATTCCAACCGCTGCGTGGTGGTGGCATATAGGAGAATGTTCACTGAACTGAAATGGATGAAACAGACTTTATTCTAAACATGAAACAGAGACACTTTCCCAAATATTCTCAAGAATTAACGTGGGTAGGTACACAACCAGAGGAATATATTTATTTATTTTCTATTTATTTTTAGTGATAGATTGTACATTATGTTCACTCATTCAAAGATCCAGTGAACATATCTAGAGCCAGCAGCTCTATATTTAATAAATTCTTATTTATCTAGGTTTGGTTCTTGACTCTTACCTGTAACTCTCCTCTGTTTCATTCTCGCTGCTGTTGCTGCTATGACACCTGAATGTCCCTCCGGGAATCAATAATGGTTTATCTCATATTCTGCATTCACTGGACTTTTTCCTCATTATGCTGATTTCATGGACTGGCCAATTTTAGAAGAGTCAAACTGATAAATATTTAACTGCACTCCCATAAAGGATAAGATCTGTGGACCTAGAAGGACATATCAAGTTAATTTAGAGTCTGGTTACAGAAAAAAAAGAAGCAACAACTGTGTGTGTGTGCGTGCGTGCGTGCATGCTTGCTTATGCACACACGTGTGTGTGTGTGTGTGTGTGTGTGTGTGTGTGTGTGTGTGTGTGTGTGTGTGTGTGTGTGTGTGTGTGTGTGTGTGGTGTTCCAGGGAAACTGCCAGTTTCAGCGTTTTAACTGACGCAGGCTGACAGTCAGGGAGCAGAGACTGCACGGAGACTGATGGCAACACACACACACACACACACACACACACACACACACACACACACACACACACACACACACACACACACACACACACACACACACACACACACACACACACACACTCCCTTCAGTGTCCATCCTCTTCATCCCGCCTCCCTCCCCTTCTCCTGTTGCAAGTGATACCAATACTAATACTACTGAAAGGAACACTCCAGACAGACAGACAGACAGACAAACCCACCAGTAATTGTACTTCATTACTGTTTGGAGCTGTGCCAGCCACATTTCGACACTGGACTTTTGCCACAGTAAAACCCTTTTCTCAGAGTCCAATTAACACTGAGGATTTTTACTGTGCGTGCACTCGAATATATAACAGCTTGAATGTACCCTGAAAGTGCCCTCGTTAGGAGTGGAGGCTCATACATCTCTATCTGCATAATAATAATAACTCTGTGTCAGGGTATATGAGCACGGTATCTTTAACTGATTTACAGTCCTATACAGCACTGCTGTAAAACACCATGAATCATCACACTTAGATTTTTATTACCGCAACAGTGCACGGTGTGACCTGAAGGTGGGGCTATTGAGCTCCAAATCACATGTCCTCTTTGTTCTTTCTCTCTCTCTCTCTCTCTCTCTCTCTCTCTCTCTCTTTCTCCCTCTCGCACTCACTCACTTGTCCAACCTGAGGAAAATGTGCTACAAGGTTAACATCTGTAGGAGCTAGGGATAGAGGGAGGGAGGGGGGGAAGAAAGATAGAAGGAAAGAAAGAAAGAGAAATAAAGAATGTTGGGTATAGAATGGATGGAGCAAGGGTTTGTGAAATAGGGAGGACAGATGTGTAGATGGAAAGGAGAGAGATGAAAGGCATAAACAGAGAGAGAGATGGAGGGAGGGAGATTGAGAAAGAAGGACACAGCGGGTGAGGAGAGAGACAAAAGGAGAGGGAGACTTTGAGAGAGATGGAGAGAGGGAGATAAAGAGAGAATAGAGAAAGATGGACAGGGAGAGCTGCTGAAACCGGGGATCAATACTTTTCTGCCGGGTGTAGGAACGATGGTGGCAACTGTCTCCCCGTGTTTCTTTCTCAGCCACACACACACACACACACACACACACACACACACACACACACACACACACACACACACACACACACACACACACACACACACACAGACACAGACACAGACACACACACACACACAGAGAGAGAGAGAAGGTTTACTGCCTATAGGCAGAGGAGTGCTGTAGTCGTTCAAATGACAGTCAAATCCTGAGTGTTAATTTAACTGAGTGTAAAAATAGACGCCTATATTTTTTACACTCTCAGAATTAAACTAACACTTATGATTTTACCGTGTAGAATCGCACATGCAGAATTTAAAACAAAGAGCGTATTTGTGAATATATCCCATCTGTTTCTCTTCCTTTCTCTATTCCTCTCTTAGAACCAACTTTCCCACATTTTGTCACACACTCCTTCACATCTTACCATCTCATGCTGTGACTCATGCGCTCTCTCTCTCTCTCTCTCTCTCTCACACACACACACACACACACACACACACACACACACACACACACACACACACACACACACACACACACACACACACACACACACACACACACACACACACTCTTGTTCTGTCTCTCCTCTTGTCCTTGTCTTCTCTCTATGCTTCGTGTCTTAATCTGGATAGAATAATTACAAAGTGCCTCATACTAGCTCACCCTATACACTGTGCTGAGGCAGCACTTCTCTTTTTGTGTCTTATATGGCCTGACACAATAAACAAGTGTACCTGCAGTTATTTACTGATGCTACAATAGAATGATAAAGCAGAGGAAGGCCACTTCCTGTTTTTCTTCATAATCATCCCAAATGTTTTGCCACAGCTAAAATGGCAGCCAAAAGTAAGAATTTCATCCGGAAATTGTAGCAAACCCAGATATTCGGAATGTTCAGCAAAACCTGAAGTCTCTGAAGGTGTACTTTGTACAGTACCACGGCCACATTCAGCCCCACAATGCCTGTGCTGTGGCAGTACAGTACATCACCTCTATGACTTACAACCATCATATCGTGTCACCATTGCATAGAGCATGCACGCACACAGACACGCACATTCCCATCGATGAAAGCATTTGAACTGCATTTGTAAAACTGATACATTAACAAGTTGGGTACAAACCAAATATTATTTAAAAAGGACGTTGACATGTGCACATGTTGATAGTGTCCCCTGCTTTACACCCTTATCTTATCACATTTACTGTATGATGCTTCCATTCAAAAATACAGTGCAGTGCCTTTCTCTCATCTCCAGTCCGAACAGAAACAAAAGCAGTCTATAAGGAATAGCATTTAGAATTGTGTGTGTGTGTGTGTGTGTGTGTGTGTGTGTGTGTGTGTGTGTGTGTGTGTGTGTGTGTGTGTGTGTGTGTGTGTGTGTGTGTGTGTGTGTGTGTGTGTGTGTGAAAAGGTGTGAATGTACAGTATGTGTGTTGTTTTGTCTCCTGACAGCGAGTCTTACTCCCTGCTGAGCCTTCCAGCTTGATGAGCACATCAAGAGGCCCTTCTGATGCATCGCTGGGTGTGTGCATGTGCTGTGTGTGCATGTGCATGTGTTTGTGTGTGTGTGTCTCTGTCTGTCTCTGTCTGATTCATTTAACTTTCATACACTATAAATAACTACCATGTCACTGAGTGTATGTATGATCCCCTGCTGTCACTGCACCTGTACAATACTTACTGTAAATGTAATAGTCATATACTCTCTCTCTCTCTCTCTCTCTCTCTCTCTCTCTCTCTCTCTCTGTGTTGACATCCTAAACAATGGCGCTAATGTATTAGAATTTGGTTCATGGCAGTTTTTGTTAACAACCCCGACTTTTCACTTGTGATTCTGTGTGTTTTGTCAGACAGATTTTGCCACCGCAATATAGCGTTCCACCATGCATGTTTTCCTCCTGAACATTTTAAAAGATATTTTTGCCAAAGCAGAAGGAGGTTTGCACTTGCACTTAGTGGTTTTTAGTTAGCACTTAACACTAAAACATTTTTATCCTGTCTTTGTATTGAATGTATTGTCTGTCTGCAACTTTGATTGTTGCGTCTGAACCAGGTCTCTCTTGAGAATGACACCTCAGATCTCAATGAGATCACTCGTTTGAAGATGGGTGTGGTTCCTGAAAGGTTGGAAGTATGGGTTCAACAGATAATGGCTAATTGTTTCCATTAGTACTGCTACAACATGCCAAAAAGATCCAGTGGTCATTCAAACTTCATTATTATAACAACAACAGCAGCTAACATGATACATCTTACATAGTGGAGTCAGAAAATGACCTTTTCAATTGGCAAAATTGGGTACCATGCTTTTTGGACCAAAAAATAGTTTTAGGGACCACTCTCAACACATTATGTAAATCAACACCAACATGTTGTAGGTTCAACGTTGATCATGTGAGGATGGTTAGGCACTGTTAGCCACAGTTCACCTGTTTAATCAAATTCACTTCTCTCATGTCATTTCCATTGCACCATACACAACGATTTGGCATGGTGGCTGGTGTGATCCCATTGCATCCCATTTTGTTTTTGAAACAAATTAAAAAATCAAGCCTCTCACCATGGGACTGCAGCCATGCGAAAAAAACACTGCATCTTGAAATGACATTTGGTGCCAGATCTGAAGCTGAAATGTGAACAGGGGTTCTGTATCAAGGTCCCTGCATTAAACTACATGTACCCCTGTGTTCCTGACATAAAGTCCCACGTGGTACCACCTTCCCGTCTCCTAAACTGTATAGCACTCTAAAACCTTAAATCCTCTTCAATATATTATATATTGTGCATTATATGTTACTACGGACTAAGCACTATTATTCATTTATTTTGTTAGCAATGTGTCTGTTATTGTTATTATTATTAGCAGTAGCGGTGGTGCTAGTAATAGAAGGAGAAGCATTAAATATCTTTTGTTCAATTTTTAACATTAGCAATTGTTATAGTATGGGGAGGTCTTGCACCACTAACTCCATAAAAGCTCACTCAGCAGAATAGAAGTAGTACAAAACTATGCAACAATAATATTGGGCATGAAGGTCTGGCATCAAATTAAAGCCCAAATGACCTGTCACTGCTGACTCACCAAGGTGAACTCAGAAATTCTATAGACTATCTGTTAACAAATTGGCATTGCTGCTCCTACATGATGATGAGAGCAATATCAAGGTAATTCTGAATTTTACATACATAATAATAGTAATAATAATAATAACAATAATAATACATGTACTTTTATGTAAATTGAGTGTAAAATAAAGATTCACTGTCTGTTTCATATTCATATTTGCTTAGGCAAGAAAGTGATGTGTGAAGGTGAAGCTGCAGCAGTGCATCATTCTACAGACTGATTCCTCGGCTACGCTACACACCTAAACCTCTTCAGGAGAGCTTAGAAATTGAAAAGGGAATGATGAGGTCACTGGAGGAGGGATTTACTGCTCTGCATGCCGATTTACTGATGGAGGCATTGTTGGCTTGGTCCTGTTTGATGCACCTGTTTGACGCTAAGACCTGCATCAGTATTTACAGATCTGTGTACAGGCCTTCCTCTGGTAGGTCCCCCAGTAACAACAGTACAGGCATGTTTTAATAAGCTTGGGACCCAGGGTAACAGACTACATTTACTCTGTATGTGCCCCTGCACGACAGAAAAACAAGTATATTTTAATGAGCCTGGCTCACAGAGACTTCATTTCTCATTTGGGTCATGGTCTAAACAATTTGAAGATGCCTTGCGTCAGTGTGCCTCTAGTACCGTCTCTTTCTTTAATGCCCCCACTCATACACAGCGGCCCATGAGAAAGGCTTACAACTCACTCGTTGGCCTAAACACTAATGCTTAATTCATATTATATTCTTTGTTGAACGCCGGATGTCACGTGCCGACAACGGCCGATTTGCAAGCTCATAATGCATCACGATGGAACGTGTTGTGAGCTTGTAGATCAGCTATATTCGGCGCGTGACACCGGGGCGCGACAAAGTATAAATCAAGCTCAACTTCTCCTCTGCAACCTTATCAATTAAAAAGGGAAAAATAATGTAAACCACCCGTAGTTATTTGCTGTTCTGTAATTCCATGCCATTTATCAACACAAGCCTCTTGCAGAGTGAATTTACATAAACCTGTAACAGCACTGCTTTATCATTTAATTGTTCCCCAGTGACTCAGAGAGACACCTTAACATGCAAATAATACAGAAACTGCTGAAATAAAGCCTGACTTCACAAGAAAAGAAAAAAAGCTATTCAATTCATAAGTCAATGCAGGACAAGGGTAACATTCTTAGTTAAAAGTATTTTTTTTCTTTAGATTTACTACAAAGCCAGTGTTTTAGATATAACAGCACACAATGATAAAGAACTAAGCATTGATTGTTCTGATTGACTGTCTCTGAACTCCACTACATAACACTGTGATGGAACATCTCTGATGTAAAGCCTGAATTATAGGCTACTTAGCTGCACACCAGTGTGGCACATACTGTACAAAAGAGCAGATCTACAAGCTCACAATGTGTCGCGTAGTACTGCATTGTAAGCTTATAGATTGTCTATGTTCGACACGGATTTGGCACAACTAAGTATAAGTTAACTCAGGCTTAACTACAGCAAGAAGACCTTATCCTGCACCATGCAGCATTTTTGCTTTACTCATATTCATATTTATTTAGTTACTTACCTGCTATGAGGGGTGGATATAGATAAAGCAGTGGAAAGAGTATCTGTTCATTGCTCTCCATGGATGGACAAATCCATTTGTCATACTGAGGAAGTGTGGGAGCTGTGGGTGGGAGTTGTCTTACAACACCGGCTGCACTATGACATCATTACTATTACCAGGAGGCTACAGTGAGTGCAGAACAATTACAGACGGGTGTTTTATAACCAGAGGGTTCCCCGTTCAATCCCCGGTTCTTCCTGGCTTCTTGTCAAAGACGTGTCCTTGAGCAAGACACTGAGCCCCTAACCGCTCCCGATGGTTGGTTGTTGCCTCCACCGTCAGTGTGTGAACGGGGGAATGACCCACATCATAACACGCTTCAGATAAAGGTGCTATAGAAATGTAGACCATTTATTTACTGACTTTTGACTACTGATTCCTGCATGGACCCTGGCACACTTGCACATAGACTACTATGTAGGATACACTGCTAGATGCCTGTTAAAGGAGAAACTGTACTTATATTCACTCATAAACTGTTGATAGACTGTACAGTACACATACATTATTGTATTCATTGTTGATAGTCATATACTGTATTACATATTCACTGTATTTATTGATACATCTGTCCATTCATTCGCAGATACAGTGAAGACATCTAGGCTTCTTTATTTTCATTCTTCATCATTTTGGTTTGGTTCTTGACTCTTACCTGTACCTCTCCCGTGTTTCATTGTCACGGCTGTTGCTACTATGACACCGGAATTCCCCCCCGGGGATCAATAAATGTTTATCTTATCTTTAAAGATGGCCACATCCTGATTCAACACCATGAAAAAAAAACTGTAATGCGGTTCCATGTAATCTGTGACTCCCTATCCCTGTGACTGTGAGTTTGGCTGGTGGCGATGGGGTTGGATGACTCTGTTGTGTATCCTCCAGAGAGGGGTCCATTTATCACACTGAGAGGAAGAGATGTTGGTGGGAGGTGTCTGGTGACATGGGCTGCTGCACTACAGAGAACTGCTGTTATGTGATGCTGCAGAAAGGAAACGTTATGCTCCACACCCGACTGGTCTGAGCAGCAGGTTGTCAGTGCCGGGGTGACTTCACTGAGACCCCCAGGCTCCCGTTATACCTCCCTCGTGCACAACTGATGTCAAGGTGCCCTTGAGCGAGGTACTTTATTTAACCTAACGTCTCCAGGGTAGCTGGTCAGGTGCCAGCAGTAAAAGGCTGCAGGTTCAATGTGCTAGTTTCTATGCAGGAATAAATTGAATGACTGTGTGACATGCAAGTTTACACACCAACACATGCATGTGAATTTGTATGAGGTACAAGTACAGCATGAGAGCCATGTTATTTGTTTATCCATTCAAGAGTCAATGCAATGGCCCGGACCTAATGAGTATGTGGCCTGACAGCGCATCGGGGGTTCGAGTCCCGTTCCCAATTATCTTTGCTGCATGTCTCTCCCTATCTCTCTCTCCCTGTTTCCTGTCCATCTACACTGTACACTATAAATAAAGACATAAAACCCCCATAAAATATATATTTTTTAAAAGGGTGAAAAAGACTCAATGCAACAACATAATGCAAACACCATCGATTGGTTAGTTGAACTTTCGGCATGAGACCTAGATCTTCTTCAGATTAATGATAATGACAACATGCATCTAATAACTTTTATATTTACTTTCCAGTATGGCAAATAATATGAATACAATGATTTAGTAGTCCTACTGCAATGCACTTTTCTACTCATATTTGTCATTGATTGACCCCCCAAAAATAAAGAAAACTTCCTGAATGAAGCCAATACAGAATTTTATCGCATTTGGAAAAAGAATAAACGAAAAAAAAATAAAACGCGTCGCAATCCCGTTTTGAGCTTGTAGATCAGGTTTCTTTTGCAAGCAGCATGCGCCGGTGCATTCTGGATCTGTATGCGCTCGTGGCGGCGGGAATATTCGCTCGAGCTAAATGACTCTGGGCTCTGGCTGAGCTGTCTCCTCTTGTCAAACGAAACTTTCAAGTTTAATAGATCGATTAGATAAACTGCGTTGCGTTGGATGCATCAACGGAATAAACCGACTTCAGTGAAGAGAAAAGAAAGAAGCAGAAGCGGATATTTTTTTAGGTCAGTGTTGACACAGAAATAGGCTTTAACTTTTCATTGATATGTGTAGCGTTTTGTCTCTGGTGTCATTTGAAGTCACGTTTTTATTTGCTCGAGCAAGTAGGAACATTCATTTACATACATACATACGAACATACTTTCATTTAGTCTTGATAAAGGATTATTTTAACAATAATTATGAGCATGATAGTATAAGTTATATCATGATGATAGTTAAAGGCCTACTGTATAACTATAATGTCATTTATAATATGCTTGCCTGCAGACTAAATGCTCAAAACTTTCAATTCAGGGCGTGCGCACGCGCACGTGTGTGCGTGTGCGTTTGCGTTTGTGCTTGTGCATTTGAGATTTGAAATTAACAGACCATAAGGTGCTTGTGCGCATGTCTCCTACTGTATATAGCCTACTTTTCATGCCTAGTTTTGTTGGGGTGTTACAGCACCAATTACACTTGAAACCTCTACTTAACGGTTTACCAGTGATTGTTTAATTGAAAGTGTTACAACCTTTGTTTGATGAAATGAAAGCATGCATGACTTTTTCAAGGGCTGCAAATAATGACAAAAAGAAGGACTCGGTTTTTCTGAGCTGGAAGAAGCATGATTTTGACTATTGAAGGACAAGTCACATACCTGCGTATAATACTTTATTGTCAGTTCACACTGAAATTTGTCTTGCGACCCAGCAGAAACAGCAGAAAGTTATGTAGGCTACTATATGACTGCAAGTATGTACTCTGCTCAATGTTGAGCATTATCATTTTCTTTTGTTAATGTTGTTCTACCATTATTTCAGTAATTACATAATTTACAGCAATAAAACCCTAAAATGTAAAAATACTTTATTCATGTAAAATATTCAAAATATTTTATAGTGTGTGCTCACATAGGCTGAAAAACGTTACCACAGCCCCATTGACTGTCTGTCAATGAATCATGTTCAGTGACTGTATCTGGCTCTGGAATACTGTGTATGTTGTGACAGTATACACTATACAGTATACTGTATGTATACTAGGCTGTGTATGTTGTGACAGGATACAGTATACGTATAGGCTGTGTATGATGTGTTGTGGCGACCTGTTGAGAGTTGTTCTGACAGGGTACATGTATCTCACTCTTGGACACTTAAATTTCTTTCTTTCTTTCTTTCTTTCTTTCTTTCTTTCTTTCTTTCTTTCTTTCTTTCTTTCTTTCTTTCTTTCTTTCTTTCTTTCTTTCAGACACTCAAGGCTTATGGTGTTCCTCCCATCCTACTCCGGACCCTATAGGAGCCATGTACACAGGTACAAGAGCAGGTACTACGAATCTCCACGCAAGCCCTGGTTTTCACCGCAGCCGGACATTGTGCCCCAGCCTGGTGTAGAAGCCCACATACCAAACAATGCTCTCCAGATCATAACTGGTTGCCTGAAGCCCACCCCTGTGTTCTGGCTGCCAGTCCTAGCGGGAATTGCCACGGCCGACCTCCGACGAGAGGCTACTACCCTTGCACTATAGAAAGGAAAGAAACATGACTGGCATATCCTACATGACACCACTACAACAGCGTTGCCTTTAAACAGACTCAAGTCCCGGCACCCATACAACAAGGCGGCACAAGAGATGCTCAGTTCTAGGCATGGATGGCGGCATCCTGGAAGCAGGAGTGGGAGTCATGCCCACACGTTGTCACCGCTACATCTGGGATCCCGGAGAGGGCATCAAAGGAGAAGACCTGCCACGCCTGCTGAACCGACTGCATACTGGGGTTGGCTGCATGCTTCAAAACATCTATGAAGAAGTAGGCTCTGCTAGACAGTGCAGCATTCGAGTGTGGGGGGCTTGATGAGACTGCCGACCACGTAATCACCACCTGTCCCCCGTATAGACCACCATCGGAGGCCAGCCTATTTGATATGGGACCTGAGACGAGGGCGTGGCTGCATGACATTGAGATGGACATCTGGTGGTGATACACAAAAGAAGAAGGTGCAAGAGCCAAGGTGATGACCTCAGACGGGAACAGTGAGGAGTTTGACATCCTGCGGGGGTGTTGCAGGGGGACAGCCTCACCTGCATGGAGCACTGTGAATGGCATGGCTAGTGTGTGGAAGTTCAACCCCCCACCATATCAAGCCAGCTTCTTCTCAGTCCCATAGAGTACTTTCTGTTATATACAGCCCTGAATGCTGGACCCTGACACCTGCTCTGCAGAAGTCCCTGGCCACTGTGCTACATCAGAATGCTATGTGCAGTACTAAATATCAACCAGGATGAACATGTTACCAACAAGCATCTGTATGGTGGGCTTCCAAGGGTGAGTGAGACGGTGGCAGCCTGGAGAATGAGGCTGGCCGGTCACTACCATTGACACCGGGAGCTCCCAGCAGGGGAGGAAAGTACTGGCGAGCTAGCCAGATGTATGGAGGAGGGCTATCTCTCTATCCATGGGTTGCAAAGTTTGACCCTGGCCATCACTTACACAACTGATGTCAAGTAGAAGACGGCTCAAGGTAGGAAACTTTTTTTTATTTGCTGCTGCTGCTGCTGCTTGTGTTGTATGCTGTGCGTATATCCTACTATGTGATTCAAGCTGTTGTACCATTGCTGTCATTTTGGGACCCAATGACCCAACATGTTCAGTGACTGTTTCTGGCTCTGGAAATGAATGCTGATGTGAATCTACAGTTTGTATGTTGTGTTGTGTCTGTTGTTGAAGGCAGTGAGTTGTAATGGGGAACATGTGTATGTGACTCTTGGTCACTTCAGTTCCTGTGTGTGTGAGTTTGCTGTTTCCTTTTAAGTTCAAGCTAGAGGTTTTTGGGTTTGGCATAACAGCCATCAATTCCAATTTCCAAATGTTCATTTCGAATAGAAGACTGATGTGGATCTACAGTATTGTGTTGTGGCTGCTGTTGAAAGTTGTGATCTGTGACAGGGTGGCTGATATTGGTGGCATGACTTGGTTGCAACACCTCCTGTCTATGTAGGCCTATTCCTCATGGCCATTATTCTCTCTCTCTCTCTCTCTCTCTCTCTCTCTGGAATAGGAACCTTGTTTTTTTCTTTGCTATATTGACCCTTGTTTGAGTGAAACAAATGCGGTAAATTTAGCTTTTCAGACCTGTTGTTGTCAAAGCTCTATATAAAAACAGTTGGTGTACAATACGTTCCCCAAGGGTACGTCAGTGACGCACAAACTGTGTTGTTGAAGGAAATCCTTTGGCTGTGGTTTGTGTCTATATGTTGTGTCCAAAACAAAACAGTACAGTAGGTACATTATAATTTTGTCCATTGCTTAGAAAGATCACACAAAAAGAGTACCAGTGATGTGTGTTTTTTTTTTATTATTATTATTATATACCGTTTGTTTTATTTTCTGAGCATGCAGTATTTTGTGAAAATGTGTGAAACACATGTGCATAGGCTAGTTATATTGTTTTATCACATAATTTGAATCTTCAAAATATGATATATCTTAAATCCAATACCCGTATTGGCCTGATTTAATTAGTTTAAAGTACAGACAAGATTTTTTTAATCAAAAGTAGGAAAGTAGTTAAAATGTCCATGTGACTGTGTTATGTGGGTAAAACCAAGAGAGAACTAAAGACTAGGACATCTGAGCATAACAGTAACATCAGGAACAAGGATGAAAAGTCCCCAGTGGCTACTAGACACTTTAATACAGTATAGGACATGATGTTTGTTCCCTGAGATTCCAAGGTATAGAGACAGCCTTTAAAGAGAGGTGGGGACAGAGATAGATTCATTTTACAGAGAGAAGCTTTTGGGAAATTTGGATATACAGTACCTTACAAAACCCCAAAAAGATTTAAATGAAGAACTGTTAACGTGTTGTTTTATATAATTTATAATATTTTGACTGAACTGAAGGGGCTGTTGTATTTTAAAATTGTATTTATACAAATGCAAGTTAAATAGATGTACTGTACACGTGCCAGTGTAACATTATAATACTTTGGTTATATTGTTCTCATGAAGATAATCTAGATAAGGATCTATTTTCCAATTTTGCACATTTTCTTCATATCTGAGTCCTTTAAAAATATATATTTATATTATTAGATTTATATTTATTGATTTGTAAAATATTGTATTGGGTTAAAATGAGGCTTACTGAGTGAAGGCTAATAACATATTAAATTAAAAATTAAATATATTGTTTACAGTATAGTCATACAATGCAGTAAAATATAATTACATTTAGGCTGTAGTGCTCCAGGCAGAACAGCAGGCACCAACCCCCCAAAAAACATTTGGTGTGCCCTGCAAGTCACCCACAAACTTTTGCCGCAGGCCTGAAAGCTCTGGGTTTAGTCCCGGACCCTGTCACCTCCTAGATCCGCTCCTCTCACTGTCTCCCTTCTCTTCCAATGCATTAAGTTACTCCTCTCTCTCTCTCTCTCTCTCTCTCTCTCTCTCTCTCTCTCTCTCTCTCTCTCTCTCTCTCTCTCTCTCTCTCTGTCTTGCCTTGTCTAGCAGATTCCAGCAAATTCTCCTCTCCATGAAATAAGACAGGCTGGCGGTGTTGTAGAGAGAGAGAGAGAGAGGGGGAGGGAGGGAGGGAGGGAGGGAGGAAGGGAGAGAGAGATTTTGTAAGGCTGTAAAAATGAGTCCTCCATGGGGAAATACCCACAGCCGGCAGTATTAAGATGTCCTCGTCTCTTCGCCTTTTAAATGGCTCCCAATCTCCAGCTAATTGTTTTGAAGCCAGGCAAGTAACTCCCCAGTGAACCCGTCGCTAGTAAGAGCTTTAGCCCGGAGTTGGAGAAATATTTCCCTTTTATCAATCTTTGAAAGAGAAATACCCCCCACTTACCCACAAACCAATTCACCACCACCACCACCACCACCACCACCACAACCCCATTACTTTGTCAGTCTTTGATAGTGTTATTTTCTTATTTAATTCTCTCCTTTTCTCATTTCTTTACTCATTTCTGTTTTCTAAAAGACACTTTAGCCACTTAGCTGTGAGAGCAACAGCTTACAGAGCAACAGGTAAGATAGTAAATGAAACTAAGAACAAAAGTTTGAGATGTGTTGAATAGTATCTAGCTCAGAATTGTTATAGTTCACTAATAATAATGACTGCTTTGTACAATGATATACTTTGATCATCCTTCTGATGCATGAACTCTGTATTCGGTCACTAGTTTATCCATCCATTTATATTCTGTATATTCCATATTTAGATATATTCACACAATATCCTACATCAGTAACCCAGGGAAGGTGCAGTTCTAAATAAAACATTGTATGTAGTCTATGGTCATTCACTACACCAATTTCTGTGTATATTGATTCCGTTTTTGATACTTTTTGCATTTAAAAAAAATATTATTACAGTGTTTGGTTGAATGCTTGATTCTGACATGGCATTCTGCGGTCGGTTATTTCTCGATACCAGACCACTGTGCTCAAAAACAGCTCACCTGTAGCAATTGTAGAAACTTATGGACTGTTATCTTTAGCGGAATCCTTTTTGAATTAATAACCATTTTTGTCATTATACTTTCAAATCACTTATTTCTTTAATCTGTAAGTGGCTGTGTAATAAGCAGGACAATGAACAACGGAGTGGTCATTATTGAGAAATAAACCCTGACAGCGTGATTCAAGAACCCTCCGCTTCAGGTTGTTCAAAACATATTTTTTGACAGTACTCCTACAGATTTTATCCAAACATCACGCAAATCGGTACACAGTATCTCTATATTCATGTGATCAACACGGATCTGTCTGATTTTCCATATTCCATCCTGATTGGCTAAGGTTGGCTTCCAAAGTTTGCAGGATTGGTCCGTTTTGAACTAAATGCCTCAAATCATGAACGCAGCTTGAAATTTCTCTGAAATTTCACACGCACATTCCCACTAGGCCAAGGAAGAAATGCCACTTGAAGAAATGCCACTTGAAAAATCAGCCTCATGGTGGCGCTATAAAAGGCCGATTTGCGTTTTTAACTATAACTGCACCGATCTGCTTGAAACTTTGCACACATACTCCCTAGAGGCCAAGGAAAAACATCTGCCCTGCATTTTTCACATTAGCCTTTTATAGCGCCACCAGGAGGCCGACTTATGTAAAACTTTTTTTTTAGATTAAGCCTGAACATTTTATCCAAATTTCACGTAAATCGGTACACATGATCTCTATAGTCATGTGATCAAGATGGATCTGTTTGATTTTTCATATTCCATCCTGATTGGCTAACATTGACATCTAAAGTTTGCAGGAGTGGCCCGTTTTGAACAAAATGCCACAAATCATGAACACAGCCTCCGATTGCGGTGGCACTTTGCACGCACATCCGCATTACGTTGAAGAACAAACGCCACCCTTTTAACATTGCCCTATTATAGCGCCACCAGGAGGCCAATGTTTCTTTTTAGCGGCGCTGGCGCCGGTCCTGCTCTATACCTGGCTTTTCCGTCAACGTTCTGATTAGTCAGGTCTGTCAACGTTCTGATAGGTCAGGCCCGCCAAGGTTCTGATTGGTCAGGTCCGTCAACGTTCTGATTGGTCAGGCCCGTCAAGGTTCTGATTGGTCAGGTCCGTCAACGTTCTGATTGGTCAGGCCCGTCGAGGTTCTGATTGGTCAGGTCCGTGAACGTTCTGATTGGTCAGGCCCGTCAAGGTTCTGATTGGTCAGGCCCGTCAAGGTTCTGATTGGTCAGGCCCGTCAAGGTTCTGATTTGTCAGGCAAGGGGACTATTCATGACATTCCTTAGAACAACTCTACATCATCAACCATCTACCAAAAGAAAAGCTCCGTGCAGATAAAAATGCCATGCAGGAACTGAAGAGGATGGAGAGTGTGTCCATTAACATCAACCCTACAGAATGGGAAAAGACACATGAGTGGGCTGTGAAGGTGGCAGCTCTCAACTGCCATTCCCTAGTACCGAAATTGGAAGACATTAAAGCAGACCCTGTTCTGGCTTATGCTGACATTATATGCCTCAGTGAAACATGGCTCACACACAACAACTATGTCCCATCTCTGCAGATTGATGGGTTTTCACTCCATCTAAACAGTATTGGACATGGCAAGGGATTAGCCACTTACTACAGAACAGCAAGAATAAAACATCACACAGATTTCACGAGTGACACGATGCAAATCACCATGATGGTCTCAACAGACATAGACATAATCAGTGTCTACAAAAGTAAAGGACATACATCCTCGATCCACAGTTAATCGACCCAATCAAAACAACTCTGATATGCGGTGATCTCAACATATGCCTTGGTGAAAACCCCAACAACCACGTATCAGAATCTCTTCAGAAACTAGGCTTCACTCAACTCATACAAGAAGCAACCCACTTTGAGGGAGGACACATAGACCACGCGTACTTCCGAAACAACGGACAAGTCACTGCACATCCATCTCTGTACAGTTCATACTACACAGCAAAAGACCACGATGCTTTGCTAATAACACTAAGGTCAATACTAGAAAAAGTGCTCCTCGGAGCACAACTCTCCGCTGTTGGGAATGTTGGGAATGTTCTATCTGTATAAGTGTCCTATCCGTCCTGTCTGTATAAGTGTCCTATCCCTCCTGTCTGTATAAGTGTCCTATCCGTCCTGTCTATGTAAGTGTCCTATCCGTCCTGTCTGTGTAAGTGTCCTATCCAATTGTTACAGTATCCGCCATTTCTCAACCATTTCGTGATTGTTCCTGTCTTACCTCACTCTTACCAGACTTGTGTTGGGAATGTTGGGAATGTTCTAATTCTTAACTGTCCTATCCATCCTGTCTGTATAAGTGTCCGATCCGTCCTGTCTGTATAAGTGTCCTATCCGTCTTGTCTGTATAAGTGTCCTATCCGTCCTGTCTATGTAAGTGTCCTATCCCTCCTGTCTGTGTAAGTGTCCTATCCCTCCTGTCTGTATAAGTGTCCTATCCGTCCTGTCTGTATACTGTAAGTGTCCTATCCGTCCTGTCTGTATACTGTAAGTGTCCTATCCGTCCTGTCTGTGTAAGTGTCATATCCCTCCTGTCTATGTAAGTGTCCTATCCGTCATGTCTGTGTAAGTGTTCTATCCGTCCTGTCTGTATAAGTGTCCTATCCGTCCTGTCTGTATAAGTGTCCTATCCGTCCTGTCTGTATAAGTGTCCTATCCGTCCTGTCTGTGTACTGTAAGTGTCCTATCCGTCTGTGTAAGTGTCATATCCCTCCTGTCTATATAAGTGTCCTATCTGTCCTATCTGCCAATTATGTATCAGCCATGCAGCCATTTCGTGATGGTTCCTGTCTTACCTCACTTTGACAGTGGCACAGACACTGTCAAAGTGACGCCATGTATTTATACAGTATTTCACCGTATTGTCACGTGTCACGTGAGGCTTGACCAATCGGTGTGTCATATTTAGAAAGTGAAAACAATACTCTCCTGCGGAGAGTAATAAAGACTCTGGGTACGGCTTATAAAATGTATACATTATTTCATAAAACATAAATATCTTTCTGGTACCACATGTATACACTAGGTTTATTCTCACATTTGAGAATTTGAGGGTTCTATACCTGGCTTTTCCGTCAACGTTTTGATTGGTCAGGCCCGTCAAGGTTCTGATTGGTCAGGCCCGTCAAGGTTCTGATTGGTCAGGCCCGTCAAGGTTCTGATTGGTCAGGCCCGTCAAGGTTCTGATTTATCAGGCAAAGGGACTATTCATGACATCACTATGATGTCAAGGTTTATTTTTTATTTCCTCAAGTTTTTGTATATATTTTTATTTTCTCATGTTTTTTTTTGTATATAGTTTTATTTTCTCATGCTTTTCCCCCTTCTTTTTGTGTATTTTTAACGGCGATAGTCCTGCTCTATACCTCGCTTTTCCATCAACGTTCTGATTGGTCAGGTCTGTCAACGTTCTGATTGGTCAGAACATGGCTATAAACACATTATAAACACATATTGATGACAAAATGTATCACAGGCGCCGCTACCTTCACACAGGTGTGATTTTTTATATTCCATCCTGATTGGCGAATTCTGAACATTGCTGGCCCACAATAACCTACCTGACCTGGCTGAGACCTGTGCTCCGAGGAGCACTTTTTCTAGTTTGACTTGTATTATACCTTGTATTACATACTGTATGTTGGACATTGTTATCACATTCTGGCGGAGTTTAACGATAAACTGCACATACTGTACTGACCAAATAAAATCCTTGAATCTTGATTTGAGCCCATGAAATTAGAGACATTTGATATCTGAGCCAGTAAGCCCCCCCACCGCCCCCCAAAACATCAGACAAATCAAAATGCTTTTAGTCAGTGCTAATTGAAACTAGCATAGTAGATCAGCATTATAGCCTATGGGAAACACTAGTTGGCAATTAAGAATTTGAGAAATGTGATCATCTCCTGTTCCCAAGATAATCTTTAAATTATCACTCTATTAAGCTGACGCTAGTAAAAGAATGAATCCAAAACTTGAGGCGTTTGCCTATATTTTTTTAAGGAACCGTTACTTTTAGTCTTTCATGTTGAGTTGAAATGATCTACCTTAATAATGTTGTATATGACGTAGTTGTAATATTACTGCAGGGAATTCAGAGAAAAAGTGTGTACACACACTCATGTTTCTTAACCCATTAAACCATACTCCGTTGAGTCCCTCAGGGCTCTGAACTAAGCCCACTCCTTTTTTCCCTCTGTACCAAATCTCTACAAGCTCACAATGCAATGCGTTGTAAGCTTGTAGATCTACTATTTCCACTAAATGTTCGCAGGGTACGCAAGGGTTCATGTGGTTAAAGTGAAAATCCCCTCCTATTTTACATTGTCTTTTAGACTTGCATTTCAATATTAGATGGTGATTTTGCAGCAGAGTACTCTTATTGAATCTGGTTTTGCGACCTTCATTATGCCTCATCTAGAATGCCTAATTCTGTTTAGTCCCCCTGCATTAATTAGGGTATTTTTGCAATGAGAAAATATATTCAATTTAGATTTAAAGAAAATAAAAGTTTAGATACCCCTTACACTTTAGCTAATAACCTTGACTATTGTAAAAGTTAAAGTTGTGAAAGTCATGTTTACGGTATGAGACCAAGAGTGAACCGTTGCCACCCGCTTGTAGTTTAACACTCAGCCAACAACCTTGACCAGGATTAAGCAGAAGTCAAAGTCATTGAAATCAAGTGTTTACATGTTGACATTAAGCCAAGGGGACTTTGGAGTAAAGTGCTGCCATCCCTTTGTATGGAAGTCAGACTGAGCCAAGCTAGTCCCTCTGATATGGATATTAACATAGAAGAGCGGAGAAGCAAGTTTTCCATATTCATATTCTTCCTAAACAGTACAGAAACCAATCGTCAGCTTTGATCTGAAGCATTGGTAGTTGTGTGTGTGTGTGTGTGTGTGTGTGTGTGTGTGTGTGTGTGTGTGTGTGTGTGTGTGTGTGTGTGTGTGTGTGTGTGTGTGTGTGTGTGTGTGTGTGTGTGTGTGTGTGTGTGTGTGTGTGTGTGTGTGCGCACACGCGGCGGATATATGAGAGTTGAAAGAGCATCCGCTGTGGCCAGGATGTAATGGCTGATGGTGTGTCTGGACGGCATCCAGGAAGTGTTGAATGTGAGGAGACTGAGCTTTCCATCCTTTGAGGACATCTCTTTTAATCATGGAGGTTGGTGCTGTGGGAAGCGGTACCCACATGGAGGACAGGACACTGTTAATTAGACGGCATCCCAACGGAGTCAACACCCCACCTGGTAATGATTAGATTGTACTGTACACTGTGTTTCTATCTTTGCACTGCGAAGCCCTTAGTGTCCATTTAATTCTGAGAATAGTCAAAATGGAGCAGCAAGGGGTCTCTTTCAAATCAACACTCTGTCAGGGTTTTGTAGTGTGACACGCACGCACGCACGCACGCACGCACGCACGCACGCACGCACGCACGCACGCACGCACGCACGCACGCACGCACGCACGCACACATGCATGCATGCATTCACATGCATGCGCACAACAAAGTCATCAATGTCAGTCTGCATCCTAAAATCTGTTGTTTGAGCACTTCTCAGCCGAGACTTGCAGAGTGACGTTCCTCTACTAACCCCCTCCCTCTGTGTCTGTCTTTTCTTTCTCGCACTCCATCCTAACACCCCCCCTCACACTTTCCACCCCTTCTCTCTTCTTGTTGCTTCTCGCTCATTCTCTCTCTCCGTCTCCCTCCTGCTCTCTCACCCTCTCACTATAGCTCTGCCTATGTGTCTCTCTCTCTCCCTCTCCCTCTGAACGACTTTTGTGGCAGAACGGTTTATTTATAGGGCCAATTAAATCCGGAGGAGACTCTCTGGGCTTTGGGAGAAAATATGTCTAAAGAAGTGGAATAGTTTTACATGTTTTAATCTCGAGGCGTGCCGGAGCTGTAAAGCGCTCATCATGAAGGGTAGACGGATCTTATTTGATCTCGTAGAAAGCAGGAGTAAGTGAGGGAAAGACTGAAAGGAAATCGGGGGATGTTTATGAAGGTAGAGAGAGTTAAGAAGGGAATAAATTGAGACAAAGGGAGAGAAAGGAAAAAGAGAGGGGTGGTCTTCTCGTGAGCATGTACAAGTGTTATAATTCCCGTGAGAGGAGTTGTATATCCAAATGACAGCTGCAAGAAATCAGCAGGGTGGAGAGGAGAGGGAAGGGGAGGAGAGGCCCCCACAGCCATATCACACTTTAGATCACCTTTTAGGCTTTGCTCCAACATCAGTCTCTTCCCCCTGCCCAGTTTTGAACCGTAGCTTACCTCCGTACGACCTACAAAACACATATGACAGGGGCATGACTGCTGAATGTTGCCTGTGTTTCGGTGCCTCCAGAGACAGAGGGGGAAAGGAACTCGTGGCTGTATCTACGCCCCAGAAGCCACACCGAGCCCAGGTTATGATTGGCCTGCTGGCTGACCCCTGACAACATGACTGATACTACCTGGCAGCTGTGGCCAGGATCCTGCTGCTAATCTGTTAAAGAGAGAGAGAGGAGGGGGGTGGGGTTTGGGGGAGGTCAGTGTCCAAACAGGGTGGATTTGGATCACAGCCAAAAGACAGGCTGATGGAGATAGAATGACTGATAGGTTTGACGTACAGGATGTCAAACTGTCAGTAGGTTTTCACTGGCGCTTTACACACACACACACACACACACACACACACACACACACACACACACACACACACACACACAAACACACACACACACACACACACACACACACACACACACACACACACACACACACACACACACACACACACACACACACACACACACACACAAGTGTGTCCTGATAGCGCTACTAGACCAGGGTTTCTCAAAGTGGGTGCACTCTAGGGTGCCGTGACGCAAGTCCAGAGGTGCCGCAGAATACTTTAATAATATTTGGAATTTATCAATATCACTTCAGTTTAACCACTTACTGTATACCCTCTAGACTTGCACTGTGATGGTGCGTCCTTTTTCCATCTACATCTAGCAAGTCTACAAGCCCACAACGCATCATGTTGCATTGTGAGCTTGTAGATCGGATATTTTTGGTGAATGTTCCCGCCAGAATGGGGAAGCTGGGGTTCAAGTGGTTAAACGTTATAGAGTTGTTTTCAATCTGTCCTATAATGGAAACGGATATTCTATAAATCTTTCCTTGTGACATACTGTATGCTTTACATATTTATGTACCATAATATGACATAAATGTAAGGTGCTATAAAGTAACAATGTCATTGAGGGGTGCCGTGGATGAAAAAATGATGTACAGGGGACCTGAGCCAAAAAGGTTTGAGAACCACTGCACTAGAATGGATGAAATACAAGCTAAAAATGATTACAATTAGTACATTTTACCATTTTAATACATTACAAATGCGCACCGAACGTGCAAGTTTATGTGCATAAATTACCTCGGGTTAGGTGGGGTCGCGAGTCAATGGCCGCATTATTTTGGGGTCGCGGGCTGAAAAGTTTGGGAACCCATGCAGTAGACCACACCTCATTTTAAGATCAACACACCTCCACACGCAAAGTCGGACGCTAGATCATTTGCTACAGAGACAAACCAGGCGCTATTCCTGTGTGTCTTGGGGCAGATATAGTGCTGGCGCCAGGCGGTAATATCAGTTTTAGCCAAGCCCCCAGAGTTGCTGAGAAACATTGAAGCCGCCACCCCAGTGGCCAAAGCTGGAACTGCAGGCGGGGAGAAATACATGCACGAGCAAAACATACCGAGATATATTTATATATATAGATATAAATATGTAAACATATTATACATAAATACATATGCATTTACATATAAATAGGCATCTCGAGTGTATTTAATAAATATCTCGCGTTCAATCCTTGACACACAGGCTGCCGTAGAACGCAAAAAGGACACTAGTGCGCATGCTCATAACTCTATGGTGTGTCCAAAAA
>NC_139940.1:28356665-28404165 GCF_963454915.1 Gymnoscopelus microlampas | reverse complement strand
AAATGTAAAATCTACCAACACTGTATACACACACACACACACACACACACACCCACCCACCCACCCCCGCACGCACGCACGCACGCACGCACGCACGCACGCACGCACGCACGCACGCACGCACGCACGCACGCACGCACGCACGCACGCACGCACGCACGCACGCACGCACGCACACACACACACACACACACACACACACACACACACACACACACACACACACACACACACACACACACACACACACACACACACACACACACACACACACACACACACACACACACACACTATACTGTATCTGTACCATTACCTGTACTGTAAGTATTAAAATGTTCCTCTTGTGACCAGTTTAGTCATATGAGCTTGTGACTAAATCATAACTACGTTGGATCCATTGGAAGGATTTGCATGTGTGTGTGTGTGTGTGTACAGACTATCAACAAGAATGGATATGTGTACATGTGTACAGCCTATCAACAATGAAAATAAGAGAGAATATATACGGTCTGTCAAAGGGAGTATCTGGATGAATATAGTATTGTATGTACAATCTATCAACAGTTTTTCTATGTATATCCTACTAGTGAATGTGCAAGTATGCTAGAGAGTCCATGCATGAATCAGTAGTCAAAAGTCAAAGGTATAAGAAACATACAGTGCAGGTCTTAAGTCCTCATATGGGGGTCAAGCTTGGTTGCGAAGGATTGGCCAAGGTGCTTTGCGGTGGTCCGAGGAGGGTCTGTGACTGTGGGGGTTCAGCTTCCTCCTAATCCTTCCCTTCACAACCACATCCAGACTCCAGATTGTCCAGTCCAACTCCAGCTACAGAGCTGTCCTTCCTCACCAAGTTATTCAGTTTGTTGGCATTCCTTGTGTTGATGTACCCACCTACAGTATACCACCATACCATGGCAAAGAAGAGAACGCTGACTTCTACAGACTAGAATATATGCAGCAGCCTGTTTCACATTTTGAAGGACCTGAGTCTCCTCAGTCTCCGCTTGTGTTGCCAGTCCAGTCCAGTTTGTTTTTCTTATGTGTACTCCCCAGGAGCTTTCCACCAGGGTTCTTTACTCCTGTTGTCATCCACGATGCACCTCACAATGGAGGAGCCATTGAAGAACTTGTGGCGCGTACAGCGGAAGTGAGAGGTGTAGACTAGAGGGTGAACAGGAAGGGTGACAGCACAGTTCCTTGGTGTAAAGACAGACTGAAAGATAGCAGAACCCATGTCTGGTGTCTCTGGGAAAAGCGCTCTTCTCTCTCTGTCTCTGTCTCTGTTTTGAAGTGTTCAGACAAACACACCCTGCTCCAATGGTGTAACAGACATACACACATAACAGAACAGAATAGATGAAGGGTGTCAACACACACTCACACACACACACGCACACACACACACACACACACACACACACACACACACACACACACACACACACACACACACACACACACACACACACACACACACACACACACACACACACACACACACACACACACACACACACACACAGCTCCATGACCTCCTCTTCCTCTCAGAGGCTTCTGTCTTTCATCCTCTATTGCACTCTCTCTCCTCTATGCAGTCTTTCTCTCTCCTTTTCCCTTTCTCTCTCTGTTACCCCTACCTTCTCGCAGTCTCTGTCTCTCTCTCCCTCCCTCCCTCCCTCCCACCCAGTCTTGAAGTGAAGTTCACAAAGTCATTTGATTGCCTACAGAACATCACTATAGGCTGGATGGTACTACTCAGTGTTTCTCTTTGTTTCAGTTTGGTAACAAAGGAATGAAAAAATGATTTAGTGATGCTGTAGTGCAGTGTGGTCTCACCGTTACTGAGGCATCTGTTATAGTTCTACTGGCCTGTAAGAGGATTTATCACCCACCAAGCCACACACACACACACACACACACACACACACACACACACACACACACACACACACACACACACACACACACACACACACACACACAGTATAAGATGGTGTGTACTGTATGCATGCAGCCCTGACCTGCAGGCAAATCTTCTGGTGCCAGCTGCCTTCCCTGACCTTAAAGTCCCCTTTCCCATGTCCCCTGGTGTGGTTCAAATCCTTTAAAAAATCATCTCTGTTCAATAAAACACATGTCAAGAATCTTTCTACCCCCAAAAATGTCCCAGCAGGAGATTTAAAGTACCTATCTTCGCTAGTGTGCCATTGCCAGGATCTATGAATATGTTAAAGGGATAGTTCACCCAAACAATTACTTTGTTTCTATCAATTAGTCACCCCATGGAGACTTGAATTCATGGATGTGTTTTTTTGTTTTTGTCGCATTCCTAAGCCAATAATTTGGTTCCTGTAGGAGACACAAACAAGACTCTTTGTGTCTGCTACCAGAAGCCGGTCATCAAATCATTGGCTTAAAATGCAACAAAAACAAAAAAAATATTCATGAATACTGTTAATTTATCAATTTGTAATTCTGGCAGTGAACAAATGTTACATGTGTACAGTCCCAGAGTTAAAATAATTGTAGGACTGTGCCACTAGGACACGTCTATTTACAGAGTGCATGTAGTGGCTTCATGATGGCGGCTGCAGAGTTACTATAATAGCACAGACACTGCACTGCTATATATGACACTGTAGTACTATAGCTGAAAATGGCTACATTAAAGCATTTACCAGATACATACACACGCACGCACATGTACAGTACTACACACATGCACATGCAAGTGCACGGGCGGGCACGAACATGCGCTTGCACACACGTGTGTCTGTGCACACGCACACGCACGCACACACACACACACACACACACACACACACACACACACACACACACACACACACACACACACACACACACAACCGTAATGACTTTGGCTAAGTAGCTCTCGAAGTTGTAAGTGACTTTCAGCAATTTTCTGCTTTTCACTGCAGTTTCTGTCTCTGCCAGATCTCCTTTTACACTGCACTGTCTTCTGTGAACACTGAGCCTGTATGTGTGTGTGTGTGTGTGTGTGTGTGTGTGTGTGTGTGTGTGTGTGTGTACGTGCCTGCGTGCGTGTGTCTGTGTGTGCGTGTGCGTGTGTGTGCGTGTGCGTGTGTGCGCGCCCGTGTCCTTTTTTCTGCATGTACTCATCTGCTTATAAGTGGCCATTTATGCCTATGTACAGAGAGTATGTTGACATATGGTCTCAGTCATGTGTGTATGTATGTGTGTGTGAGATTAACTGTGTGTGTCTGAGAGCTCTGTACAGTATATATCTGTCTCTCCCCATATCTCTCTTAATGTGTGTGTGTGTGTGTGTGTGTGTGTGTGTGTGTGTGTGTGTGTGTGTGTGTGTGTGTGTGTGTGTGTGTGTGTGTGTGTGTGTGTGTGTGTGTGTGCGTGTGTACGTTGGGGTCAGTAGTCAGTTGAAGTGCGAACGCTTGGTTTCTCCGCTATGTGATGATTTCCTCAGTCAGCAAACTGTGTGCCGGAAAATGGACCCATATTATGATGAGATTAACTTTAACGGTCATGGATTCCTGATCTGTCGAACAATGTTGCTTCAGATTACGTTGTTCACTTGCTTCTCTCCTCTCTCTCTCTCTCTGTCTCTTCCTGCTCTCAATGCCGCTCAGGGCATCTGCCCTGTCCTGTCCTGTCCTGTCCTGTCCTGTCCTGTCCTGTCCTGTCCTGTCCTGTCCTGTCCTGTCCTGTCCTGTCCTGTCCTGTCCTGTCCTGTCCTCTCCTTTCCACTCCTCTTACAGGCAACGTACTGTATGCAATACACTTGAAAGCCATTTTATCATTCAAACGACCGAGAGTAAATTGTGTCTCTAAGTTGTACGAGAAACTATAGATTTAGCTTATGATTTCCCTGACAACATAATTGGCAATTGTAATTTAATCATAGACTACGAGTTCTGAAAGAGATAGTGTTATTTGGTGAAAGGTAATCGTTTAATACAGTCATTTGTGGTAATAACTTTCCCAACACTGTAATTTTGCACTATAATTGATCCCACCTCCAATAGATAGAACATGCAGAGAAATGATTGGTCTTGTTGCATAATCTAAAGACAAACTTTTAATTATTCTAACTACTTGTCTGTGTGTTTCGGCTCTGCTCACCCAATTAAAGATCTGAAACATCCAATTATCGCTCATCTTCTCCAACAACTATGATATCAAGGCAAGTATTAAGTTATTGGAACATGGACTTGGGCTAACAGTTTTCATCTTATAACTAAAAAGAGCATAACTGTTAAAAAAAAAACACATTCCTTCATGATATGATGGATAACAAAGATGAAAGAATTCCTCTCTGCTGACAAATGAGAAGAAAGGAGGAGAGTGTTGTCTGACAAGGCTTAACAAAACCCATGCCTGATAGGAGAACTTCAAACAGAATGAAAAACTGGAGACAATGAGGGAGGCAGGCAAACACAACACCTCAGCCTCTTTTCCTGTCCACCTGCCTGCCAGTCTACCTGCCAGTCTACCTGCCAGTCTACCTGTCTGTCTGTCTGTCTGTCTGTCTGTCTGTCTGTCTGTCTGTCTGTCTGTCTGGCGACCACAGCTAATCTCACAAACTACTTGACTGATCAGTCTCATATTTCTTGTGCATGCTGCCAGCAGGCATAATGTCAGTCCCACCAGCCCTCCAGGCTATGGGATATGTGTCCACAAGGCTATAGAGTGGAACTAGCCGATAGGGTGCAAACAAACTGTCCGGTATATGGTATCTACTACTAGCCAATGACAACGCTCCTGTCCTTCCTGCACAAGCCGACTCCACGCTGAAATGCCAACACGTCACACTTCATAATCTATGCATGTAAAAAAAGAGATCTGTGAATCTCTTAGTCGCACCAACATTGTTGTGGTGAAGTATCGTTGGTCTCATTGGTGAGTGACATTTATGAAGTTCTGTATGTTTGTCTCTTCTCCATAGCGCCTGCTGACTCACAAAACAGAGAAAGAGGGAGAGAGAGAGAGAGGCAGAGTGTGAGAAAGAGAGAAACACAGTATTAACACCAAGATACATTTATAAACATGACAGCATAACCCTGCGCACCTATGACACGCATGCATGTGCACATGCCACCACTGTTTCTATGGTGGCAAGTTTACAAACATTAACTATCACTGACCACACAATCCAAATTGCGTATGTGCATGCGTGCATGTGCATGGAACACAGACAGAGAGAGAGAGAGACAGAGAGTAGCCCTTCAGGCAAGGCTACTTGTCAACTAGTTGGTATCCTCCTCGACACCATGGTCTAAAAGAGTAGGGAGACCTCCAACCACTGCAGGTGCGCGTGCGCTAGCTACTGTACAATGTCTAATACCTTAAGTCGGACTTATTCAACTACTAGTCTTTACTGTTCCTACTGAACATCAGATGCATTGTGTGTGTGTGTGTGTGTGTGTGTGTGTGTGTGTGTGTGTGTGTGTGTGTGTGTGTGTGTGTGTGTGTGTGTGTGTGTGTGTGTGTGTGTGTGTGTGTGTGTGTGTGTGTGTGTGCTCGTGCACGCGCCTGTGTGCGTGTGAAAGTAACTGACAGCTAGCGGACAAGCTGTCACAGCTCTCCTGTCTGCCATTCCCTATGGACTGATTATTATAGAGCTGTTATCTCACACACGTGCACACCAGAGCTGTTATCTCACACACACACACACACACACACACACACACACACACACACACACACACACACACACACACACACACACACACACACACACACACACACACACACACACACACACACACACACACACACTGTGTGTGTGTGTGTGATCATTGCAATTGTGATCCTGACTACTCTTCAGTACATCACACTGTTAGCTCTGTCATCACAACCACTAATTAGAATGTGGGAAATACAAGTGTGTGTGTGTGTGTGTGTGTGTGTGTGTGTGTGTGTGTGTGTGTGTGTGTGTGTGTGTGTGTGTGTGTGTGTGTGTGTGTGTGTGTGTGTGTGTGTGTGTGTGCGCGCATGTGTACGTGCGTGTGCGCGCATGTGTACGTGCGTGTGCGCACACGCATGTGCATTTGTGTATGTGTATGTATGGTGATTCTGTATCCAGAGTGATTCGTCGCTCGGTTCTGATGTCACTGGCAACCGCCAAATATAGTTTTTGATCCAGCCGGCAGCCACCATCAGTGGAAACACCTGCGTGAGTCGTGACCATTTCCACTTCCACTACTCAACCAGAGCTACACATGGGAACCGTGATAATAGGCTCTGTGCATAGCTGTAGTCCCAGTTTCCCAAAGGTACCCATTTCCTGCTGCGGTAAATTGTCCCGTAGCTTTGTTTGATTGGGTTCTTCATGTGTTACCGGTTTGTGCTGCAGAGCCAATAGAACAAACCTAATGGGAATATGAATGGGAACAGGAAACAGGTATGCCACCTTCTGGAACCAGGGGCTACAGTTATGCACAGAGCCTATTCAGCCCAATATATGGCTCTCTTCTACTGCACCTGCTGCACCCACTGCAACACTATACAGTTGTCTATCTGTTTTAACCCATTGAGACCTGAGGCCGATTCTAAATTATTATAGCCGCGGACCCCCATCTGAAAATATTTTGTTCCAGGGACCCCCAGAAGCAAAGCTTTGAGTAAAAACAAATTGCTTTAAAAATAGATTTGCACACATTTTCACGATTTTGCTAAAAAATAGCAGATCTACAAGCTTGGTTATCTGCTATTTCTGAATAGCCAAAGTATAATCGTTAAAGTAGTTAAAATAGAAAATAACACAGATGCTGTGTTCTTAATGGGTTAACCACTTGAACTCTAGCAACCCTATTTTTGGCATGTCATAATAGGCAACAACATCTGTTCTCTGTTTATTATGACTAATCACAATTTCAGTTTGTACATTACAATTTTATACTTGACTGTTTTATTCTTACATGTTTACTTTGGTGTGTATATTGTGTTGTAATATGTTGTGAAGTGTATCGAGTCATACATGTGACTTTGCACTTTAAATAAAACAAAACTGAACTTGAATGTGAGCTGTTTTCGGCAAAGAGATTTGGTGTAGAGGGAAAAAAGGAAGCGGCCTAATATGTCCCTGGGACTCTAAAGTGCCGTATAGGGGTTAAGTGGTTGAGTGTGTGTGTGTGTGTGTGTGTGTGTGTGTATGTGTGTATGGGTCTTTGAAATAGATCATTGTTGTATGAAGTCCTTTGGGTTGTAATTTCTCACCTACTGTATGTGCCTCATATTGTGATAGTACCCAACTGATTTGATTCGTTAATAACTAGTAACTCTAGTAAGATACAATTTTAAGTAAGCTCATGCCCTGGGTACAATAATAACATCAGTGCTGTACGATACTGTACATGCTTCAGCGATTGATGTCAATATAAACAATAATTACGACTCTGCACTTGTTAGAGATAAGTGCTTATTTGCCAAACCCTCCCAGGCTCATAAAAGACAGGCTATCATTTGATAACAGGCATTTAATAAAAGCTTCATGGCAAGTTTTTCCTACAGTATAACTCACTGCGGCTTTGGCTCATACACGATATACAGCACATCATTTAATTGGGCTTTAATTAATACAAGGGTTCAATGTACTCCAAATGACTTGACTCAGAGGACAGTTTCTGAAGATGCGATGTGCAATAATGTTTCCTCAATAGCGTGTGGTAATGTAGCTCACCAAATCTATAAGTTCAAGTTCAAGTTTAATTTGTTTAAAGTGCAAAATCACAAACCTCTATACACTTTACAGCACAATATACAACAACGTACAATTTACAATTTAGGCATTTAGCAGATGCTCTTAATGCAGAGCGACTAATACATAAAATGCATACAAATAGGTAAGAACCTATCAGCAGTCTAAACAACAGTATAATATCTATTTTTAAATTAATCTGTACATTGTAGCTATACAAACTATAGAATGCCAGGTCAACAAATGAACCTGGCATCTGTCTACATAACATGCTATCTAAATTACATTTTAAACCTTTGCATAATAAGCCTGCTAGGTCGTCAATAAAATCAACATTTAAAAACAAAACAGTCAAGTCAAGTAAAAAAAACAAAAAAACAATCATGGGCACAAGCCAAGACTATGATTGGCCATAGTAAACAGAGTAAAAATATGTGTTTTTAGTCTGTTTTAAAAAATTGATTTGGCGTCTCTTACAAGAGGGCAGTCGGTTCCAAAGGTAAGGAGCACAATGAGAGAAGGCCCTACTGCCAGCTGATTTATTGATTGATTCTGAGGACAGTAAGGTGAACAGAGGGAACAGGAGGGGATGTAAGGGATGATGAGATCTGAAAGGTATGATGGAGCTGGCCCATGTAACGATTTATAGGCAAGCAGAAGAACTTTAAAAATCCGAGCGAGCCTGAACAGGGAGCTGGAGGAGGACTGGAGCGATATGGTCGAATTGACTGGTTTTAGCAAGCAGTCTGGCAGCAGTGTTTTGAACAAGCTGTGGCTTTGTGGTGCAGAGAAAAGCCTATTGCAGTAGTCGAGTCGAGTCGAGAACAATGCGTGTAGGCCTAAACAGTACAAGGGTTTCAGCAACTGCCGTGTTGAGCATATATAGAGCCGGATCCTAGAGATGTTGCTTTGGCCTTTAAGGAATAGGTTATTGGCCTTCTTATATTGGTGAAGTGTCCCTTTAAGATGCGTGCACGTCAGTCCTACCCTGTTTGGTCCGCTCTCCACGGTAAACCGTCAGACGCTAAAGCACAGCGCTGCATGCTGTGCTGTGTGCCTGTAATTCCCACTGACAACTGTGTTAATGGATGACAATAGCAGAGAGGAGAGAGCCATATGTCTGTGCCTGGGGCAGCTGAGAGAATGACAGGGCACACAAAGACAAACATGGAGATAGAGAGTTAGTGAGATAGAGGAGGGGGGGTTGGGTCAAACAGGGGGGGGGGGGAGAGGTTCATAGAGGGAGGCAAGGGAGGAGGGGTGATGGGGGGATGAGAAAGAGAAGCAGAGACAATGAAAGAATGAGGAGTCTGGCCCAAAGGAAAGCGAGGGAGGCGAGGTTGAGAGAAGAATGACAGGTGGAGTGAGAAAGTGGACACAAAGAATTTAAGGAGGACGGAGAGGAAGATGAACAAGAGAGAGAGAGGTGGGGGGGATAAAGGAGAGGAGGAGGTATGGCTTTTGCACCACCTTCTTTTGTTGGTTTGTTCTCATTTCTCTCTCTCTCTCTCTCTCTCTCTCTCTCTCTCTCTCTCTCTCTCTCTCTCTCTCTCTCTCTCTGTCTCTCTCCCTCCCACTGCCATCCTCTCTCTTCATTTCCAGAAGCGTGAATCACTGAAGTCAGTCTTGCGGTAAATTCAGTTTTTTTTTCTCCACTTGTTGAATGTTGAACAAAAGTGAACTGAACAGAACTGAAAGGGAAGTGAAAGTGAAAGTGGGAGGTACAGTACAGAACAGAAAAGACCAGATGAGATGAGAATACAAACAGGTGACAATCTTAGTCCTATACATACATCCATGTGTGACCATGGTGGTACAGTATACAGCAAAAACGAGAGAGTGTCAGAGTGTACAAATTGACCCACAACCACAACACAAAAATAAATTGCAAGTCAGAAGTTATTCCTTAAAAATATATATTTCTAGTCTCACTGCATTTACATTGACTATATCCTCTCACACACATTCCTACAACTCTCTCGCTCGCTCGCACACGCACACGCACACGCACACGCACACGCACACAAAGTTTTCAGATCCATTACCGGAAGAGGACATATCAAGTATCAGAAAGGAGAAAGGAGGAGAGGAGGAGGAGGAGAAGCGGTGATGGCTTATTGAAATGGAAATGGAACAGGCCAATTAAAACGTTTCACAGGGAACTCGTTTGCATCTCCGGCTCGTCTCTGAAAGATTATATATGCAGCACATTATGGAGTAATGAATATGAATATACTGAACTCCTCAATCATCACACCACGGCTGAGTCTAAATAAATAAATCTCAATCATGATTTAAATAATATACATCACATTCATAATCAGATTTTATTTTAAATAATAATACAATCACTTCGAGTCCAAATAAAATGGAATAAAACACCCCCCTCTGTCATCACTTCCCCTGTCAAAACGTGTAGACTTCTAAATGTGTGTCTAAATTAATCTTGACCCTTTTGTACCTATTGTGTAATACGGTCATTATTTTATCCAGATGACGTATGTGTGATGTCAGATGAAGGCAAGGCATAACGTATTAACTCTGCCTTCCCCAGGCAGCGCCACTTGCAGCCAACTCTTCCATTATTCATAATAATAATAATATAATAATAATAATATTTGCTTTTAGGATGGTTCAGAGCCAAGCTGACCAAGTGAGAATCAGATTATTATTCAAATTTCAAACACTAGAGGTTTGGGCCAATCTAACCGATATGCCCATACAGTATGGAGAGCTCTGTCTCTGTCAGTCCTTATCCCTTTTATGTCCATATATTGAAATTCCTGATGACATCAGTAAATGCCCATATATGGGCATGCCCCCTTTTGTGCCCATATATGGGCTAACTTGTTTGATTTGTTTGCGCCATGATGCCATGACAACACATCGAGGTTAGACAACACACTCCATATTTGGGCGTAGCTGCATTGGGAACTTGCAGCTATGGTTATGGCTGAGTCATTGATGACATGAGCGTGACGACGTGGTCCGTCGGTCTGCCGGCCTGTCCTCCCACTAGCCTGATATAAGGATTCAATTCAGCTGTGATTATTGTTATACGGTACAACTTGCCATAAATTTGAGCTAATATTTTATTTTCCTACCTGAAGACTTCAAACGGTATACTTTGTGTGCTCTTTTTCCCTACCCCAAATCTCTTTGTCAAAATAGCCGATCTACAAGCTCACAACGTGTTGCATTGCGACGCGTTGCAGATCTGCTATCTGCAAGCTTGACGAATGTTCCCCCCATAACAGGGATGCTGGGGTTTAAGCGGTTAACCATAATCTCGAATGATCTCTGCATAATAGTATTTAGAAATTCTGTATGTTAGCCACACAACAACAGCAATGCACATCTAGGACATTTTAGTGTCTCAGTTCAGCTGGTATGTGTGTCATGCAGGTGAGTGTGTGTCTACAGTACAGCAGTTTGAGTGCTGGTACTCACTACAGTCATCATGAGTCTAATTAGATCCATCAGCATCATGCCAGTGTCTGCTGAAAGGCTTTATTACCAAATAAGAGATGGCAGCTTTTATTTTATCCAGTGGGTTAGTGAGATGTAATGTTGCAGGCTGAATGGTAGCATCTCTCTGCCATTTGGCGTGTAGTCCAAGAATAGTATTTTCAGAAAGTGCCATATCAGTGCACCAAATTGCAGAGATGCACATTTTTGCCAATTATGAGCTTCCCAACTCTTGAAGAGAATCTCTAGTTGCTTTTATCCTGCAGTTTACAAAAAAACTGAATTTCTCAGCAAAACAATATGACAGCAACTGACATGCAAGTCCATGCATGATTAAAAATAGTATGATTGTTGCGACCAATATTTAATTATGGAAATGTGCATCTATTCATTATGAGTCATTCAGACCCAGGATAATGTATTAGTCATACAGTACAGGCCACCAGAACAATAGCATAATCAAAACAGCAATATATTCTGTAACTGAGGGAGGAAAACAACTTAACATTTTCAGGTAAGTTTCTTTAGCATTGGACTTAACTCAGTTGAAATGATCCATCGGTTGGCTTCGGCTCAGTAGGTAGAGTGACTGCTTGGAAACCAGACGGTTCCTGGTTCAATCTACTTCTACAACTACAAAGTACTTCCCGGCTTCATGTCGGAGTGTCCTTGAGCAAGACGCCGAAGAACCCCTAACTGATCCTAATGGTGGTGCCTTGCATGGTTGCTTCCACTGTCCCTTTGTGACTGTGTATGGGTGAATGTAACGCACATTGTAAAGCGTTTTGCTTAATATAGAAATGCAGGCCATTTACCATTTTAACCTGAGTAAATGGTGCATTTATACTGTATTGCGATTTTATCCAAAGCGCTGTACATAGATTGTGCATTACATTCACCCATTCAAACACACGCACACAAACTCACACACCAATGGCGGAGGAAACCATGCAAGGCACCAACCTGCTCATCGGGAGCAATTAGGGGTTCAGCGTCTTACTCAAGGACACTTCGTCACTAACACTGGGGGAGCCCGGGATCGAACTGGGAACCTTGCAGTTCCCATCCGGCCGCTCTACGGGCCACTCTACCCCTGAGCCACTGCCGCTCCTGAGTCCTATCATTTTGTTGTGAGGGGGACGTGAAAACTGACATCAATGCACTCTGTGTGTTGTTGGAACCTTTATGCCAGGCTGTGAACGTGTCCTAAAAATCAACAAAGGAGCCCTTTAACTTTACCAAGATATGGAGCTTCGTCAGCATTCATCATTAAAACCAAAGGTCATTAGTGTTGCCAAAAACTATTTTGGGCAGACTGCTGAAACTCAAACACTGAAAACTGCAACTCTTTCAGTTTAGCATTAACATGTTGAGTAAGACTTAACTCAGGTCCTTAAAAGCCCCTGTTTGCCCGGCTCTTGTTCTTCCAGATACCAATACAGTGATTCCATGAGTTCTTAGAGGAGCTAAGACCTCTGCTCTATGTCTCCCACTCTGTCAGCCTCTTAGATGAATGCTCTGTGCTTTCTGGAGCTGACTTTGTTGTTTTCCCAGGCAGCCATGTGCAACTAGGCTAATGAGTACATTTAGCTGGAAAAACGCTGAGGCAACGCTTTCACCACTGTGTATGTAGGAATGTGTAGGTGTGTGTGTGTGTGTGTGTGTGTGTGTGTGTGTGTGTGTGTGTGTGTGTGTGTGTGTGTGTGTGTGTGTGTGTGTGTGTGTGTGTGTGTGTGTGTGTGTGTGTGCGTGCGCGTGCGCGTGCTTGAGTGTGTGCATGTGTGCACTTGCATGCATGCATGCATGCTGTGTGTGTGTGTGTGTGTGCATGCATGGGTGTGTGTGTGTGCATGCATGCGTGTGTTTGTGTATCATCTGTTTATTAAGGTCACAGAGAGATTGAAGTTTGAGCTGAAAAACTAATTAGAGACTCATCCTGCTCCTTGCAACACACCTCTCTTCTCTCTCTCTCTCTCTCTCTCTCTCTCTCTCTCTCTCTCTCTCTCTCTCTCTCTCTCTCTCTCTCTCTCTACCTCCCACACCTTTCTTCCTTGTCTGCTCACCCTCTTTCCACTCCTCTATTTTATTCATCCCTCTCCTTTCTCCTTGCTGCTGTGTTTATACTCTCCTGCATTTATCTCGTTCCTTTCACAAAGGAGAGAGAAATGGGCAAACAGAGGGCAAGGGTGTGTGTTGTTCACTTTAACACAATTTAAAGTGAAGTTATAGTGTTTTGATGAAAAAGGCTTGCTTTAGTCAGATTTGAATAATATGCTATTGATTCAGTCACTCACTGGCAAAAGTATAATATAATATTAGTCAACACACACAACAACATTCTCAGCAAAGTACATCTGATGCGACAAATCTATTACAAAAAACCCGACATCACCAAGTTTAAATGTAAATTACCTGTTTTAGTTTTGTTTTTGTTTTGTTACTTTGGAGTGCAAACTTTACAGTACACGACTGCACTATCATTTTGCATTACAAAGTAAACTATTAGACATAGCCGTACATGTAAAGTTATCCAAATTTACGTCCTTATAAGTTCATCAAAGGCATTGTATTACAGTATATTATAAGTAACACCAAATGTCACTGTTTAGGGGTCTTAATGGACAATGAACTAAATAGATAATGGTATAACAGGTATTTGGACAAGAAGTTTCTTGATTCACAATCCTTAAACAAAGCCATTATTGTTTTTTATTGCATGTCTTTGTTATTCCTGTGGGTGCTGCCCGGTCATGATGAGCATCATGATGATCTGTGCAAATCTGCACATTTTACAACTTGGCAAAGCTGTCAATGAACAGACGCTGCAACTAGTCGTCACTTTGTCTTTACTTTCTCACTTTCTCCCTATTGGTTAAAGGCCAGTCAATGAGTAGTCACCAATGGCCTCCCATACTCTGAACCAAGCCCCCAGAACCGCGGTAGAACAGTGAAGCTGCCTCCGCCTGGTAGTCAAATCTGGGATTGCAAGACTTCCGCATTTAAAAAGCTACTGCGAATACTTCTATTGTCTGGCTTAAGTCTTCCGCATTTGGGCTAAACTCATGGATCTCAAATGTGCCGTTGGTTTGAGGACAGGGACGTTGCACTTGTTTTCTTTCTATTGGTAGCCAAGCAACCAATATAAAGATATTTATAGTGAGATATTAAAACATATATTCTTTCTCATGAGGTGGATGTTGAGGGAAAAGGCTGCTTTCCATCTGACATTTTGACAGAGTTTTACTATGTTCTGATGTCTACCTCCAAGTTAGTCTTAAAAAAGGATAAAAAACAAGATCTTTGTGTTTTTCATGGGATAAATTCATAAACACTCTCCAGGATTCTTGAATGGGGAAATCACATGTCTGTGTCACGTCACTGGGGAAACTGACATTGTTCAAGAATGCTCTTTCATCCACACAGCTGAAGGGTTTGGATGCAGTCGATGTACGTAAATGCTAGATGTGAAGCAGCCGGAAATAAAGACTGTTCAGTCACAAAACAACAAACAGCAGATGTGGAAGACAACATGGAACAAAAACAAAATATATATGTATCCAAAAAAGGTTCTTCTGCCAAACAAACCACCCATTGCTTTTTGAAGCATGAATTGGCCTTGCATTTGCTACAGTCATACAGTCAAACACCTAGCCACAGGCTAGTATGATATCAGGGATCAGTAAAGCATCAGTGCGGGGGGGGGGGGGGGGGGGGGGCGGGTTGTTTTCAGCTAGCCCCTAAAGGCAAAACTGTGTCAACAAATTGACTGCTGCTGCCTGTATCATTCCAGCCCACAACACATAACAAGTGTTTCAGTAGAACATCAGGTTGGAGTAAAGGCACACACGTGTGCTCTCTCTCTCTCTCTCTCTCTCTCTCTCTCTCTCTCTCTCTCTCTCTCTCTCTCTCTCTCTCTCTCTCTCTCTCTCTCTCTCTCTCTCTCTCACATATACTCTCTGTCTCTCTCGTGTGTGTGTGTGTGTGTGTGTGTGTGTGTGTGTGTGTGTGTGTGTGTGTGTGTGTGTGTGTGTGTGTGTGTGTGTGTGTGTGTGTGTGTGTGTGTGTGTGTTTGGGTCCTCAGTGATTGCCATTTCCAGTTGAATGCTGTAGTATTTAGAGCAACCAAATGCCAGTCTCTGCTCGGAGGACAAGCTTGTTGTGTGTTCTGGGTGCGTTATTTACCCTGCATCACCTTCAGGTTGACTGAACAGTGGGGCGGGTGGGGGGGGGGGGGGGGGGGGGGGGGACTGGTCAGTCTGGCTGAGTTCGTCGTACTACTGGGTTGCATGCTATTTTCAGCTTGTGACTCCGCCATACACTACGGGCTTGTTGTAATGGTCATTATGATGGTCATTATGATCACAGTTGATTTTTCAATTATGTATATTGAGAGGAAATCTTTGACTAGTTACCTTTATTAATTGAAATGTTCATGTTGGGAGTTTCGCCAATCCTTCATCAATTCACTCATTTGTTTGAATCAAGAATCAAGGGTTGTCACACATACAGACATACAGTACAGGTACAAGTAGTGAAATGCAATTTTGTGGGGAGGTCTTCAAAGTACTTTTATAGACATTTTGTGGAGTATTACACATGGTTGTACAATTGTAATGGCTCTGTATTTTAGCACTGCAGCAAAGCAAACTGTCCAAAAACTCCCTCGCTTATCCCTACTCTCATATCTCATCTTTGCCATTTTTACACTCTCAGATTTAAATGAACACTCAGGATTATGGGTCCATTTCTACACTAGCTAAACACGGAAGGTTTTACTGTATAGGCCAGGCAAGGATGTGATCCTCTGGAGCTGAATATTATCTACTCCTCTCTTGTCTCTCCTGCTTCAGCCTCCTCCCCTCCCCTCTAATCTACAACATGTATCTCTCTCGCATATGTTTGAGGATGGGGGTGTGACCACCATAATAAGCTCATTAATCATTGAGAATTATTCAGTATGGTCACCCAACCATGTTGACGTGACAGCTACCATATTGGATCCGTATGGTGGAAAATAATTTACAATCAGAGAAGGGGGGATTAAGTAAGTAAGAGCTTTTATAGGGTTATGTACATTTATGATATTTTTCATCCAACTTAGCTTGGAAGTTACATCCAAATGTTTGCATTTATTTGGAAAATTCACATGCGTTTTGAAGCAACAATTATCGGATGCCATTTCTTATGATAATACAACTTTCTTTTCCCCAATATGTTCTTGTTGAACTCACATCCGGTATGTCTGAATGCTTCCCTATAACTTCATCTCATTTACAGCACAATCACTGCCTGTGCTATACTTGTAAAACAAACCATATGGCCACAATAGGACTGGCTGATGCAGCAATATCCGTAGCAACTTGTAAATTCACAGCCATTCTTCCGTTTAAAGCCTACTCTAATCAATCTGGCCACACTCTAAAAGGATGAATCTTATGTTGTCTGACCATAATCATTTTGGGAACCATATGTGCTGTTTTATGGAACCTGTGTTTTGTTCTACCTGCCGCTCACAACCAGCAATGTGCCATATCCTATTACATTCTACTGCTTACCTGACAATGGGAACATAATTTCCCTATCCGTTATCTCAAGGCCAGTGATTTGCAGGCATTATTTCATATTTTACTGAGCAAGTTCATTCAATTCAAATGGCCCGTCAAAAAATGGGCAGAAATTTATAGAGACAAAATAGAGACAAGGCTCTGGGATGAGCTCAATATTGAGTCAGATTTAGCAATTTGTTTTCCTAATGGCGCACAGTAAAATGTTTAATTAGTCCCCTTTTCCACCCTGTTGACTCCATAAATCTATATTATTTAGCTAGCGTTAGAGCTTCACTCGTACCCGCTCTTGCTCTGTATTTTAGAATGAGCATAAAATCAGCTGTAATAGGTGATTTCACTGATGGAGAAGAAGTCGCGTCGATAAGGAAAGTCCTTCAGTAGTTCATAGCTGGCATTGGCAAGATGAATGCTTTCACATCAAAAGAAGAAAGGACAGAGAGAAGGGGAAGGACATTCTACATAGGATCTGGACTAATTTCAACCCAGGATGTTGCGATTATGTGGTCGATGCACTTTCCAGTATACAGTATTGGCATGCCCCTGTTGGTTCAAACTTAAGGTATTGAGCTTATTCAGAGCAAATCAAAGGTTCAAAATGTAATTTTGGCATGTTCACTAAAAAACACAATGTAGCATTTTCCGGTACTAGTGGTAGCATGCAATAACCTGGAAATATCTCCAGGGAATGTTGAAAATAAGGTGAAATAATTTCCTCAACACAAGTGTACCATATGCCTGTGGTAGTCTGCCTCGAAAAATCCATGATTGACAGGCTTGTGTTTACAAACTAGAGACAGCTGTCATGGTGGAATCCTGTGTAAGCAGCTAGCGCCATCAGATCAGCCAGAAAAACATTCTGTTCATAAAAAAAAACACATAACAGGAAAAGAAGCAAAACAAAGATCGGTTACGCTTTTAAAAGTAGGAGAGACTTCGTGGCAACGAAGGGCACAGAGTTGCAGGGTCAAAACAAGTGAAGAGTCCATGACACAATTACAGTATCTATTTTAAAGCAGGCTACCACACACATAAGGTTGCGTTGAGGCATTTTATTTCAACGTTTACTGCAGATAATTCCAGGTTATGTTAGTAACAGTAAAAATGTTATATATTGTACCTTTAAAAGTATGTACCGCAGGTAGAGGCTCAATACTGTGCTCAAGGACTTGGCCACCCTGCCACTAAATAGACCATGTAATGGTACTGAGTGTTGCTAATAAATGGCCTATATATTAAAGGTTCACCTCTGCTTGGAGCCAGCCACTTAATGATGCTTTAGAGATTACTCTCATGGTTGGACATTCGCCTAGCGGCTAGAAAGACATAAAGGTCACAGGTTCAATCCCTGCAACAACCAATGGGTCGGCCATGGGGCAGCCATTTGTCATGTGGAAGTGTCTTTGAGCAAGCCATTGCCCATCTACTGTTCACTAACTGTACATCCCTCAGGATGAGAGTTTAAACTTTAGGGCATCTAAATTCCACTACAAAGGATCAGAAAAGATTGGGTCAATTCACTAAATTCTACCTGAACTGTACTTGTTTATTTATGATAGGGTCCTCTGATAAGCCCATATACAGCAGCTTGCATGATTAAAATGTCTGAAGCCTTTCCTCACTCTGAGGTAAATGTCAATTCCAACCTATACACAGTTCAGAAGATGAACTATTTGCGTTATTTAACAAGATTGTCATTGCTAGTGTGATAATGTTATGATTATGTTACAGTAGTGGTCACTCTCTAATGTACAGTAGCCAGCTGAGAACTAAACTAAACATCTTATAACTAAACAACTGTAACTAAACATCTTATTCTCAGTCCATGTAGGGTTAAGGGATATAGTTTGAACATGCAGCCAAAGCGAGTCAACCAGCTGGTTAGCCTATGAAAGGAAGTCAAACTAAAGGGCATGCATGATAAGACCAATCCTCTACATGTGTTCCATACAGTACGCCATATCTATGAAATACACTCATTTTGAGGGCACATGCAGTTTTGCAGTCTATGACTGGAAAGTAAGGACACAAAGATCATAAACATTAACAGTTGAATGTTATAATACAAATTTGTCATGTGTTGTCCTGCAGACCATATCAGATGGACGACAATAAACAATCATCTAAAGTAATAATGCAAAGGAATTCTTTGGCTACTCCAAAATAGCAGTTAAACAAGCTCATAGCACAACACAGAGTGCCGCGCTATAGCTTGTAGATCTGCTATTTGTTTTTAATTTGTGAAAAGTTTTGCAAATGTTTGAATATATGTTTTTGAGCTTGTAGATCTGCTATTTTTGAATAGCCAAAGAAATCTAAAATGACACAGATGCGTTCCCGGGTTAATATAGGACAAAAGAATGAATGTTTGTGATTGTCCCTCGTAACAATAAAACACTACGGTGAACTCTCATAATAAACACGCTCCTCTTGATCAACAGGACACATTGGTGTCCCGGTGAGAGGGTCCTCAGTGTGCTCACCACTGAGGACCTGAGTGGAGAATGAACACAGAGACTGTGGCAAAGAAGGCCAGACAACGCCTATCAGTGATTCTCAACCTGTGGGTGATTCTCAATAATTGGCAAAACACTACGATTTTATTGATAATATAAAATCAATATATATATGTAAAAGAAAATCTTGAAAATCTTGAAAATCTTGAAAATTAGTTTTCATTGTATTGTGACACCGATAAGTAGGAACTTAAAGTATACTATGTTTAGTTCCTCTGATTCAAGCCGATACACAATCGATTGATTGGTCATTAAAATAAACCTGCTCTGAAAATGCACGCGGCCCACCCATCTGATCACTTACGGCTGCCGTGTGTAGTGGTCAGATAGGGTGTGCATCGAACACTTTGGAGATTTTCAAGTGGGGTCTCCATACAGAAAAGCTTGAGAACCACTGACTAATCACCTCAGGCAGCAGAGGAAGTTCAAGGTCTCTGAGAAGGGTGTCCTAAAATCCCTCTACTACTGTATGACACCTCCCAGAGCATATACTGACGGCCTGGGAATAACTCATCCCAGGAGCTCCCTCCCGTCCCTACAGGATGCATATATGACAGATGTTTGAGTCGGGCTAAAAGGATTATGAAGGACAAACACCACCCTAGTAGTAACCAGTGTTAATTTCGTCGACCAAAACTATGACGAAAAATGTTCGTCGACTACCTTTTTTCACTGACGAAAACTAAATAAAAATGATGAAATATGAGTAATTTTATGTTTGGTTGTGCTCGGGTGTTGCGCTCTGAAAATAGCAGATCTACAAGCTCGATTTTGTTGATCGGCTATGTTCAGCACGCAACCAAGTGTAAAATCAGCCATTAGGACGCCATCAAGGCCCGCCAAAATACATTTTTGTCGACAAAATCAACTGCAGATTTAGTCGACTATAATCTTATGATATTTAGTCGACTAAAACTAAACTAAAACAAAAATTTTCAGATGACTAAAATATGGCAAACATTAGTAAATACAATTTTATTCAAAAGACTATGACTAAAACTAAATCCAAATTTGCTGTCTAAATGAACACTGCTATAGTAACGGACCGTTTGTGTCAATGCGGACCGGCAAGCGCTTGAGGTCTCAAAGCCCTCGGAAAGACTTACTTCCCTACAGCTGTCCGAGCCCTGAACAAGGACATGGGCAAAAAAAAAGTAAATAGATAAAAAACTAAACTAAACGGCATTCAAACTGTAAGTAACCCATATAGTTTTGCCCGCACCGTTACTTGCACTAATGTACATACTGTATATTTATGTGTATCTTTTTGCACACTTCCACTTCCCTTATTCCCTTATTCCCCATTGCTGCTAAAGAGGGTTTTTCTTTTTTCCTTTTTTCCTTTTTTTTACCATACAGTACCTGCCTTTCTTGCCTGTACTATTTTAACTTTAGTTTCGAATTTTCTTATTTATAAAAAAATTATAAAGATAGCATCCAGTATTATCTTTATTATGACCTGGTTGTTATGTGTAAAGTAATGTCAGGTTGTTGCTGTGCCACACTTGCGAGCCACAGTGGAGATAAACACATAAGACAACAATACAATAAAAAAATATATATATACGCTAAGAGGATTATTATTTATTATAATTAAAAGGGAATAATTGTAATAATACATTTATAATAATACAAATCTGATACACCACACAATTTAAGCCTAACTAAACGATGATGTATTTAGGCTGCTTTCAAAAGAAGACACTGTTGTAGCAGACCTTAGTCTATGTGGTAAAGCAGTGGTTCTCAAAGGGCGCTGCAAGCTTGTACATCTGCTAGTTTTGAGCAGTTTTGAAAAATCTTGAAAGTGTTTGGAACTTTTTTTTATAATTTTTATAATTTGATATAATTTTGATTTAAAAAAAAAATTATACGCAAATCTCTTCTGGGGGTTCCTGACAAAACATTTTCAGATGGGGTTCCGTGGCCAAATACATATCAATTTTGAGGTCCTTGACATGAAAAGGTTTGAGAACCCCGGTAGTAAAGAACTCCAGAGTGTAGGACCATAATGACTGAAGCTATACTGTAGGTTGCTGGTTGATGGGAGGTTGCAGTAGGGGGCTGACCAGACAAGAGGGCTCTGTTGCGGAGGTTCTCAAACCTTTTCATGTCAAGGACCCCCAAATTGATATATATTTGGCCGTGGACCCCCATCTGAAAAGGTTTTGGACCAGGGACCCCTGGGAAGAGAAAATGTGTGTCGATATTCTTCGATATTTTTCAAATAGCAGATGAACAAGCTTGCAGCGAGGCACGAAGTGACGCGCTGTGAGCTTGTATATCTGCTATTTTTAAATAGCCAACATATAAATGGATGAAGTGGTTAAAATGATTGTGATGCTAACTAAGCTTAACTGCTTTTGCTGGGGACCCCGTGGAACCCCCCCCCCCAAGGACCCCTGGGGGTCCCTGGACCCCACTTTGAGAACCACTGTTCTGGTGTGCTAATCCTGCTACTGTTAGAATAGTAGGATGAGTTGGCAACAGGGGGGTTTTCAACATTATTGATAAACTATAACTAATAGTTAACAAATCAATAGTAAGAAGTTTACTAATAGCTTGTTCATGATCTATTAGCTATTTATAAGGTATAGTATTAAATCAATAACCAAATTTAAACAAACATTTAAGAAATCATTAATACCTCATTAACTAACAGTTTGTGAATTATTAGTTAGCTATTAGCTATTCAGGATAGTTATTCTAAAACATTTCTGCATGCCAAACCATCACTTGGTTATAGCACATGCTCAATTTAACTGGTTTAATAATGGTGTGTAAAAAGGGACTCTAAAGCCTTACATATATATATTTATATATACTTGGTTGAGCGCCTGTGTCACACACCAAAAATAGTATATCTACAAGCTCACAGCGCATCGCGCTGCAACACGCTTGACCTTGTAGGTCGTCTATTTTCGGTGCGTGACATGATCCACAGCTAAGTATGAATCAGGCATATTAAGGGACCTGAAACACTTGATGATTTGACTTTACTGTGATGGGAGAACCAGCAGAATGATTGAGTCTGAGACGATGAAGAAATCTCCTAATCCATGTCCCTCTCTTCCTGTCTCTCCGAGAGACATTAGTAGAGGGACATGGATTAGGAATTACTTTTTAGGGCTGCAATGATTACTTTTTTGATTCATCAAATAATCGAGAAGCACTTTTTTAATTCATTAATTTAAAATGTTAAAATCTAATTACCACTTAAGGCCTATTTTATACTTTGTCGCACAAGGGTGTTGTACAAAATGTGAGCTTGTTGATCTGCTATTTTCACTATTATTGAATTATTATTATAATTATTACAAATTTTCACCTATAATGACCAAATAGGGATAGATTATTAATCAATTATTTTATCGACAACTTTTTATAACTGATTAACTCGATTAGTTTGATTAACTGCTGCACCTCTAGTTTAGATGACATGTTTTTTTCTCTGGCGAACCTTTATGCAGATTGTTAACACAGCACCAGTCACACACACACACTGAACTGAGAGTGTCAAAGTTAAATGAACACTGATGATTGTACTGTGCTCGGGTGTTTTCTGTCTGTCAGGCAGTTTGCAGATAAGTGCTGTTTTCAACCCTGGTGTTCTCCCTGGAGCAACATATGCCCCTCAGCAAGACCACTGAGAGATCAGAGAGAGAGAGAGAGAGAGAGGGGGGGGGGGGGTGAGATGGAGAACAACAGGGGCAGAGAGAGGGGGAAACAAGAAAAGGAGAGAGTAGGAGGATATAGAAATAGAAAGGGGTGAGGGGAAAAGAGCGGTGGGTGGCTATAGATACGAAGGGAGGAAGAGGATGAGTGGGGAAGGAAATGAAGATGTGGTGTGCCACAGAGATGGAGAGATAAAAGAGAACGAATCAAGGGAAGGAACTAAGGACGATAGAGGAAAATGGAGAGACAGAGACCCCAGAGAGAGAGAGAGAGAGAGAGAGAGAGACCCCCCCATACAGTAGCGTTAGCGTCAGTGTAAAGCTATAGTGGCTGACTCACCAGGCTACCAGCTCATGACAGAGAGACAGGAGGGGGGGGGGGGGGTGTAGAGAGAGAAAGTGAGAGACAGAGGGAGGTTACCAGGTCAGATTCCAGCATCCCTTCACTGCATTCTTCTGGGAGAGACATACAGACAGACAGGGACAGTCTTAGAGACAGACATGCCCACCATGCACTCCCTTTCTCTAACCGCCTTTCTATTTAGATAGATGTTGGTTGCATTGATTAGACAGATGCTAGGTGTGTTATTTACTTGTCTAAAGACACTACTGCATGTTATTTAGATAGATGCCAGGTTTAAAGTGTCATAGTAATCTTTTTCAGCACACCTGTTCAGTGTTCACGCTCCATTTCCTCAACCACTTTCCCTGTTGTTGGTTGACTCATTTTCATGGCACTCACTCCGACCTTCCACTTTGAACGTTGCTCTGGAAGAGCATGTGCTGAATGACTGTCTTATACAGTGGAATGTTGGTGGGACCTGTTCCGCAAAAGCTGTGCTAACACCACAATGTAATCACAATTGCAAAACAATGCAACACAATAATAATAACTAGAAAGTGCGGTTGCCCCAACGCAAGTTGTGGGTTGCGGCTGTTGGAACCGGAGGAATCCACTGGGAGAAATAGCCTGATAATAATAATAACACTAATAATGATGATAATAATAATAATAATAATGGATAATAATAGTAATATGAAGTAAACATAAGAAATACAAATCAGAACATATAGATAAAGTTATTCTACTACAGTTAGAACAGCAGGTACTGTATGATAAAAGAAACCTTTGAGGTATGGTATCTTTAGCAGCAATGAGGCATGTGCTAAATAAGGAGGGGGATCGTTAGAAATTATTTTGCGCAGAAGGCTTGCATATACATCAATTTCACTTGTCTGTTTCACTTCTATATGTGCATTTGTGCAAGTAACATTTTGAGAGAGAGAGAGAGAGAGAGAGAGAGAGAGAGAGAGAGAGAGAGAGAGAGAGAGAGAGAGAGAGAGAGAGAGAGAGAGAGAGAGAGAGAGAGAGAGAGAGAGAGAGAGAGAGAGAGAGAGAGAGAGAGAGAGAGAGAGAGAGAGAGAGAGAGAGAGAGAGAGAGAGAGAGAGAGAGAGAGAGAGAGAGAGAGAGAGAGAGAGAGAGAGAGAGAGAGAGAGAGAGAGAGAGACACACACAGACAGACAGACAGACAGACAGACAGACAGACAGACAGACAGACAGACATGGTGTTTAAATTAAACACTATCTTCTAGTGGTGTTAGATACAGACAGAGAGAGGGAGAGTCTACATCTTTACATCTGTCTCTTCTCTTCTCACAAAATGCTTTCAAGTACATGGACAGATTGCTCCCGTTCCATTCTTAACACATTTAAGATGATGTCGCAAGCACATTCTGTTGAACACCAAAGCATCTGGACACCTGAAAGCTGTCGACCTCAGTGTTTCAAGGTTGTGACAAGATTTGTATGGGTATGCAGTCAGTGTTTGCAAGTTGCTGTTTTCACTACTGTACTATATTAATCATACCTGGATAAATTACTTTAGTGTTTTTAGGGTCATGCTCTCCACACTGTGCGGAAATGAGTAACTTGTAAGGTGTCAAGTGCACTCTCTCTCTAAGTGACTCACATTTCAGCTGAGTGCATATTGGGATATTATAACAGTACGTGAAGAGAATAAAAAGGGCGATTAAGGTACAGCAGGGGTTGGGCATTGGTTTATAACTCCATTTTATAAAGACATGCTTTTATGTCTTTGGTTCCATTCCCACTGGGGCTGAGCATATGAAAGATGCACAATATGCATTCTGGGTATTGGAAGGCACTTGGGATAAAAGCCTTTGACGTTTGGCATATATTATGTCAGGAGGAGAGGGAGACAAAGCATTTGTATGTGTAATGCTTTTGACATTTTGTTATGTTTAAAAGAAAATACATGTTGCTTCCACTGTGTAAAATGCATAATACACAGTCCAAAAGGCACCTTTTGAAGGTCCAATGTTATCATTCAGCAAAAGGAATCATTTTATTTAGTTGGAGAGAGCACGGTAATTTCAGGTATATGAGCTTTGTTAGCGTATGTAAAACCATTTTGTAAAGCAGTGTAGGGGAAATGTCATTGAGAAAGGTGAATAGGGGGAGGGGAGAGAGGCAGGGGGGAAAGTGGGTTTACTATGTATATAATAATACAGTGTTCATGTGTGCATGAAGGTGATCCAGCCATACTATAATGTATTCTGTGGCCTTGGATAGGGTGATTGTTGGATATCTACACAGAGATAAAAATAAAAAGGATTAGAAATTCTGTATATGCTTGTCCTATCCTAAGCATCGTGGATGACATGATGTTTACCTAAATCATTTTCAATGTATCGCTGCAAATTAAGTAATTTATTTATTTCATATCTTAATATGCACTTCACTTATTGAAAGCATTATTAGCATTTCATCTTTCACTGAAACTGTTTGGTACAGTGAGGTGTAGGCTACCTAAAGTTGTTCCTCTTTATTGATTTTGGTTTCTAATTACTGTAGATTATGTTATCTATTTTCTTTTCAGGAGCTGGTTTTTAAACTTTTTCTTTCTTTTAAATGTCACTGACAGAATCAGTACACATACAATTTTTTCAAACAGTGCTACAGTGAGGAACAGACGATCCCTGGTTTATCAGGACCCAGATGAACAGGAATCAGGTACTAGCTAACATTCTGTGAAAGTACAGCAGCACCTTGCAGCTGGATCAGACTCTTTCAAGGCCCTGAAACCTACAGTATGTAACACGAATTAAACAACATCAACAGCTCACTCCTGGAGCAGAGTTTCCAGTTCCACCCATCAAATTGCAGAAACGATCGTCACTGTTCTAGGCTCGCCGCTGGACAGGTGCTGCAAAAAAATAAAAATAAAAAATATGTACTTATACTTGATTATATGCCGTGTCACGCACCAAAAAATGCACCAAAAAGATGTAGATGTAGATGTGCTTCTTAATCTAGGAGATCAAGAAGCAAGAAAGTAAAAAAAAAGAACAAAACAAGAAGTGAGACAGGAGGAGTAGGTGCACATCTACAAGTGCACATCTAAAAGCTACAAGCTCGATCCTAGAGCTTGTAGATCTGCTATTTTGGGTCCACGACACTGTTGCTCATCTAAGTATTCACCATTAATCGATATGCGAGATTTTCTCCTCTTTGGCCTCCCATTCACTGCTCTTTCTGCTCCTGCTAGCCTGTTACAAAACACTCACTCACAACTAAACAAATGCTCTGGATTTTACAGTGTGTTCTCATTCCTCCTCCCTACTCCTCCTGTCTCACTCCTTTTTTGTTCTTTTTTTCCCTCTTTTACTTTCTGCTTCCTCATCTCCTGTTTGTGCCTCCTTTTAGTTGTCTCAGCATGTCCAAAATCTGTGTTGCAGCCTACCCGCTGATCAGAGGACTGTTTCACCACATTGCATTTAAAATAGTTTAGCTTGCATCTTTTTTTTCACCCCTTTTTCCAGCATCAGTAAAATGCGAACGTGGTGCTGTTTTCTTAGAATGATTTGCGTGTACATTGGAGAAATACTCACCAGAAATTAGCCGACTGAAACGCTAATACAGTATGTTGGCGACAGAACAACTGGCCCGTTGTGAAGAACAACAAAGGGAATGCTAGACAAGCATGTTGCAAATGTAATGTGTTACATTGATAGTATTTGATATCCAGAATAAATGCAACAGGACCTGCTGTTAGGATATTCTGTTTCTCTCACTCTCACTATCTCCTTCTGTTTGATACAACTGCTGCTGATCTTCAAACCCCCTTCAATATCTTCTGTTCCCTTGTGGCCAGATCTTTCCTGCCGACCCCCCCCCACACACACACACACACACACACACACACACACCTCTCTCTCTCTCTCTCTCTCTCTCTCTCTCTCTCTCTCTCTCTCTCTCTCTCTCTCTCTCTCTCTCTCTCTCTCTCTCTCTCTCTCTCCCTGCCCTCTGAGCCTTTCCCTCTCTCTCCCATCCCACACTTTTACCCTTTTCGTCCTCATTCTGCCCCATGTTGGTTCTCTCTTTCTCTCTCTTTCTCTCTCTCTCTTTCTTTCTCTCTCTCTCTCTCTCTCTTTCTCTCTCTCTCTCTCTCTCTCTCTCTCTCTCTCTGTTCCTTGTTCTAGCTCCCTCTTCATCTGCTTTTGCCCTCCCATCTCTCTATTCTGTGGATCAAATGAGTATCTCTCTCCTCCTTGAACTTCTCACCTGGAAGAGGACGTACATGTGTCTGCGCACACACGCACGCATGCACGCACGCACGCACGCACGCACGCACGCACGCACGCACGCACGCACGCACGCACGCACAGCATCACATCTCCTCTCCCCTTCATCATATTGCAGCACTAATGTTCCTGGTCAGGATCATAGTATTTAAGCATATTGATGGAGCAGACGTATACTTTTCAGCTTACCCACTGGCTGCGGATCCAAGGAAGAACACAGACTAGAAAAGAGTGTGACAGAACAGAACAAAGCTGAACTGCAGAGAACAGAACAGAACATAAAAACATAACTGTTTCAGAGAGGCTCAGCCATTTGTTTTGGTCCAGTCAGACCAAGCTAGTGGAGTGTAGTTTATAGTCTTGTAGTTGACTTTAATCAGGTCCTGTTCAGCTTAGAACAGAACAGGTGGTATTTGATAGTTATGTGTGACAGCAGGCAGGAGCCAACATCAAAGCAACCAAAAGAGAGGGAGTGAAATAAAGACAGAGAGAGAGAGAGAGCGAGAGAGCGAGTGAGAGAGAGTATGGTGCAGAAAAGGTACACAGGGAGACAAAGAGACAGGTAGAGAGAGAGAGAAGAGGGAGGACGCGAGAAAGAGAGAGTCAGCAAAAAAAATAACAGTAAATAATGGCAGACTGAGATAGTATTAGTGATAGAGGGAGGCAGAGAGAGAGAAGGAGAGAGGGGAATGAAGAGACAGATTCAGGTGGGCGTGTGGGCTACTGTTGTATCTAGATGAGCAGCTTGTGTGTTTAGCTGTCATGAATACAAATTCCACCACTGTGATGAATGTCTACCTGCTTGTATCCAAACGGCACTTCAAAAAGAACAGCTTGGTTCGGGGACCTTGCATGTGGCTTTGATGTGCACTAAGCTCCACAGCCCTGTCAAAATCTACCATCCAAAACACCCGGTAAAAGTGAGAAAGAACTCCAGCCAGGCATGTTATATGAGCAACCCCCAATGCATCCTGTCACAGAGGCCAAGATTATGTAATGTGTGACACATTTTCCCGCATTCGGATCCTTAGCATTCAAGTGTGGACCGTGTTTCAGTCTCTGCCTTTCAATTTGTTCTTTCTCTTTCTATTTTCCACTCAATTGGGTTAAACTCAGTTCAGTACTGTACTTATATGACTCAATATACGTTATTGGCAAGAGTTGTGCATAAACAATAATTTCAAACAATATTTCAAGGACTTGGGTTGCTGTGTACTCAGTTCCCATACCTAGACACCCCACTGTGGGGTGGATCATTAGCTTTGTGGAGGGAGTTGATGTTTCTGTATGAAAAGTAATGCATTCAAGCAGAAACAATGAAAAGATTATAAAAGATGATACAATATAGGTGCAGCAAAAATCAATAACAATTTCTACTCTTCTTTTCTCCCCTGAAAATAACACTCTGTGCCCGTTTTCATCAAGCATCTCAGAATCAGGCTGAACGTTTGACTAGAATTAAAAATCCTTCTACCTCAGAGTAGGACATGAGAGTTTCCTACAACCACTTCCAGTGAAGAGTAGTTCTCTTCTCAGAATGAATGGCATCACGGTTTTACAACACACTGAGCCGCAACATTGAGCCACAATTTGTATAGTATTCTATAAATCAACATTGGCCAGCCACTCAAGATTCCTCTCCAATAAAAAAAGTTGAATAAATAAAGAAATAAAAACATTTGAGAAAAAGTTATTTGGCCACAACATAATGTTTGCATCTATAACCACTTTGTGGTATATCCCTTTTCACATTCACAGACATTATGTGCCCTCGGCTACTGGGCCAATCTTAATTTGCCCAGCATCTTCAGACAATTCCAAGGCAAATGGTATTTTCCAATACAGACTGTTTTTGAATTAGGATACAATACGTTGAGGGGTGGTCTAATGAATGAATCTCAGATTTATAGGAAGCAGTGTGTGTCGTAGTTGCTATACCTTAGCTAGAGGAACTGAGAAAAAAAGTAATGCTTTGTTGTAAAGCACTTCAATAATCAGCAATCCTTTCGCTGAATTAAAAAGATGCTTAATGCTGCAATTATGTTTCAATCATGTAGGCTTCTTTATTCACATTCTGGTATATGTGCGTGTGTGCGTGTTACTTTGAATATTTACTGTACATATTGCAGAGCATGGTGATTGTTGTGTATTTCTATGTTTTCTACATTTTTATACATGCATACTAGGCTACATACTAGACATTATGTACACTACAGCTTTACATACAAACGGCCTTGGTAGCCGTGCTATTTTGGAACGCCTTGGCCCTCCCAAAACTGGCAGGCGATGGGTGGTCACACTCAGTCCTCCTTTCTCAGTGGGGAGGCCGAGGGCTTCTGCAAAGAGTGTGGTGTTTTACTCTACAATGTACATTATACTACAGTATATAATTATGCCAGTTATATCATTGTAATTCACATGGCTGCCATTTTTCTATAACTTCATATTCAGGGGGTGGGAAATCCGAGTATGAAGTTATTGTTCAGATATGGATACCGTTACATTTTCGGGAAGATATTGAACATAAGTTGACAGCACAGTAGAAGAGGCGTTCTCGCATGCCCTATTTTCCTATACAGTTTGCTGTATGTACCCTTAAAAGTTTTGGCGGAGTAGTCGAGTACAGTACTTGCTACTCACGGGAGATATAGCACGCAAGACTAGGCATTTGGTGATGAGAATTATCAATGTAGCATCCATCCATCTTCAGGCTGGTAGATGGCTGTAACATAATCAGTTGAAATAAAAAAGAGGATAACTAATGGTTTTCTGCTGAGGAAACGGCTATGAAAGCGACCATTTACAGGCAGAATAATAATGTGATATGATCATCACTCATTATCACAGGGATGCGGGGGTTAACAGAGGTGGATGTGCTGCTTTTCCTGCAGCCTAAAATCTCCTCATGTCCACTCGCTCATTTTTTAAACGTCCCCTTAATTAAAGCATATTAAGTTCAGCTGTATGTGCGGTAGTACAGTCCCTCTCTCACTATTAAAGCATACTTGCCCCCCCCCCCCCAAATAAATGCCAAAACAAGATTGCAGCCACTCAAAATTCGTTCACACCAAAATCAAATTATGCTGACACATTGCCTGCACATTTTCATAAATCTGAACGGGGAGAAAAATGCCTACCACGTCAACCTGGTCAACATTAGGGTACTACTACTGTTGAACTGATGTAGCACTCCTTATTTGTCCTTGAATAACTGGTTTCTCTGGCTACCCTGTATAAATGTCGGTATGAACAATAAAAAACGATTATTTCTCTTTTTTAAAGATCAGAAATAAGCTGTGTTTGACTAAACGTATACAGACCTTTGTGAATCTTTGGCATGGTGTAAACAATAAATGCCAAAAATGGTTAATAATTTCAGTCTACGTACCCTACCTCTTTCCAACAGAACTTCACCAGTCTGATGACCTTCGGGTGCAGTCAGTCAAATGTCATTGATTTCTCTGCTCTATTCTTGTATTATGTCATATTGTAAAAATGCTGTGACCACCTCTTAAGCCTGATCTATACTCTGTTACACACTGGTGCCGCCCGCTGAAAATAGCAGATCTACAAGCTCACAACGTGTCACGATGCAATGTGTTGTGAAATCTGCTCAGTAGTTCTGCTATTTTCAGTGCGCGACCCCGGCGGCACGTAAGGATAAACTAAGCATTATTTTCCCCTCTTTTATTAGATGGGAAAACGTGTTGTCTTATTCTGTCCTCACTCTGTCAATTCTCATGTAGTACACTCTCCTCTCTCCCTCTGGTTCTCTTTTCTCTGAGCCTGTCTATTTCTCTCTTTCAGACATACCATGGGAGTTATGGCAAAGCACATACAGGCACCTGCATGCTCTCTCTCTCTCTCTCTCTTTCTCACACACACACACACACACACACACACACACACACACACACACACTACATGTGTTCACACCTGGCTGGTCACAATGCTCTCTCTCTCTCTCTCTCTCTCTCTCTCTCTCTCTCTCTCTCTCTCTCTCTCTCTCTCTCTCTCTCTCTCTCTCTCTCTCTCTCTCTCTCTCTCTCTCTCTCTCTCTCTCTCTCTCTCTCTCTCTCTCTCTCTCTCTCTCTCTCTCTCTCTCTCTCTCTCTCTCTCTCTCTCTCTCTCTCTCTCTCTCTCTCTCTCTCTCTCTCTCTCTCTCTCTCTCTCTCTCTCTCTCTCTCTCTCTCTCTCTCTCTCACACACACACACACACACACTCGAGTGCGCGTGCACGCACACACGCACACTGTCACCTCTACGGTAGTGCTCGGCAGATGATCCCAGGTGAACGTGGACATTGTTTAACGAGCCCTGGGAACTGGGACTGACTGGATGTGGGGGGAGGGGCGATGAGGGGGGAGGGGACAACAGGAGAGGGAAGGGAGGGACGGGGAGGGGAAGAGAAGAGAAGGGTAGGAGGGTACGGGAGGAGTACAGGAGAGGTGGAGGACAACAGAGAGGGAGGGGAGGAACGCTGGGACAGAGGGATGAGAGGAAGATGATGAGTTGAGAGAGGGGAGGCATGGATGGTTTGGAGGGCAACACGAGAGAGAGGGGAGAGGGGGGAGGGGGTGCACAGAAACCCAATGGAGAGGAAAAGCGTGGAAGCTGAAAGAGATGGGATGTCAGGGAGCCAATGGAGAGAGAGAGGAAGATGAGAGAAAAGAGGTGAGAGGACGAAGGAAAGTGGAGGAGGAAATGGAGACATTTAAGAGTCAAAAACTTTATTGGTTAGTGTGAAGGGAACGGCAGGGGCGGGGTTTCAGGCAGAGGACAGAGAGAGATGAAGGAGGGAGGATAACGGGACAACGGCAGAGAGAGGGAGAGGATAGAGATGGAGAGTGAGAAAGGGCAAAATGAAAGGAGGGAGGAGGAAGGGTATACGGAGGGGAGCGATGAAGAGGAGAAATGTAAGTGATATGGAGCCTGGAGGAGTAAAGAGATAGAGATGGAGGGAAAAAAGAGGCAGGGGGGGGGGGTTGAGAGGGAGAATGAGGGAAAGAATCCATTATGTAGCCAAAGAAGTGAAATAAACTATAGTATGTTCTATAGGCCTATATTGCAAACGGAATGATAATGTAGAAAGAGATACTATAGAGAGAGTATAGAAGAGGAGTTTTCTCTCCTTTAAATGTATGACTTTATATATTTAAGTTGAATGAATTGAATTTTTTTGGGAAGATTTTATCTATAATGACTATTAAAAAAGGGATGCCATTTAAGTGGTTAATAACGCTTTTATATCACTTTAATACTGTGATGATGCTTCTTTTACTTTCAGTACTCCATTACCCACACACGCACGCACGCACGCACGCACGCACGCACGCACGCACGCACGCACGCACGCCCGCCATCATAGAAATCATCCTTCATTCTGCACCACTGACACGCCAAAGTGTAAATTTATGTAACGCTTAAATGTTTTTGTCTTAAGTGAAAGGAATGGCCTGGGCGACAGCTTGCATGGATTTACTATTACAAACTGTATGATATTATATTAAATAATATTCAAGAAAGAATTGTCCACAGTCTGCTGTCGCAGCACAAATGCAGGATTGAAGAACTGTGTTTGTGTGTGTGGTTGGGCATTCACTGTGACTTCCTTATTCTGAATCTTTCTCAACAAACTGTCAGCAACTGTCATTGAATCCAACTGGGATGTGTGTGTGTGTGTGTGTGTGTGTGTGTGTGTGTGTGTGTGTGTGTGTGTGTGTGTGTGTGTGTGTGTGTGTGTGTGTGTGTGTGTGTGTGTGTGTGTGGTCAGTCAGTCTAATGTAGTTATCTAGCCCAAAGCAACAGCTCATATTTTTAGCGGTGCCAACCGCTCTAAGCTTGACTTTGTCCGTATGTCCGTCCGTCCGTCCGTATCAGCACGGGATGATGAGCACGGGATTTGAAACAGCTATAACTCCAGTTTGCAGCATGCCACCAAGTCCACATTTGGTATGTGCACTTAGACCACCAATAGGGACGAGCATGAATTGCTGAAGTTAGCAAAGCGGGGTCCAGGGACCCCCAGCGTCTGTTATGTCCGTCCGCCCGTTTAGGGCACGGGATTTGAAACAGCTATAACTCCAGTTTGCAGCATGCCACCAAGTCCACATTTGGTATGTGCACTTAGACCACCAATAGGGACGAGCATGAATTGCTGAAGTTATCAAAGCGGGGTCCAGGGACCCCCAGCGTCTGTTATGTCCGTCCGCCCGTTTAGGGCACGGGATTTGAAACAGCTATAACTCCAGTTTGCAGCATGCCACCAAGTCCACATTTGGTATGTGCACTTAGACCACCAATAGGGACGAGCATGAATTGCTGAAGTTATCAAAGCGGGGTCCAGGGACCCCCAGCGTCTGTTATGTCCGTCCGCCCGTTTAGGGCACGGGACTTTAAACAGCTATAACTCCAGTTTGCAGCATGCCACCAGGTCCAAATTTGGTATGTGGACTTAGACCACCAATAGGGACAAGCATGAATTGCTGCAGCCCCGCCCCCTCTGTCTTCCCATTGGCTGGCCTTTAAACAGCCATAACTCAAGTTCGCAGCATGCTACGGAGTACAAATTTTGTACATGCACTAAAACCACCAATAGGGACGAAATGTAATTACCTAAGCCCCGCCCCCTCTGTCTGCCCATTGGCTGGGCTTTAAACAGCCATCATTCCAGTTTGCAGCATGCTACCAAGTACAAATTTGGTAAGTGGACTCAGACCACCAATAGGGACGAACTGAAATGAGTTAAGCCCCGCCCCAAAGGCACCGCTTCCTTCACACAGGGTGTGATTTTTTTTACTTTACCCTGTTCTGCCTCACAGCATCAACTCTATCTTTGTGTTCATTTAGGCCCTGAAAATAAGCTGTCAGTCAATTAGTGAGTCAGACAATGTGTTTGTGTTTGTTTGTGAGTCTGTATGGGAGCATTTTTAGGGAGTTACTTGTGAGAGAGGGGACTGACTATGAGTGATGTATGTGTTTGAGTTTGTGCGTGCGTTTGTGTGTGTGTGTGTGTGTGTGTGTGTGTGTGTGTGTGTGTGTGTGTGTGTGTGTGTGTGTGTGTGTGTGTGTGTGTGTGTGTGTGTGTGTGTGTGTGTGTGTGTGTGTGCGCGCGTGTGCGTGCGTGCGTGCGTGCGTGCGTGCGTGCGTGCGTGCGTGCGTATGTGCGTGCGTGCGTATGTGTATGTGTGCACATGCACATAGACAGATGTGTGTGAAACTGTCAATTTGTCTTCCCCAGCTCCATCCAAAGAGACAGACAGCCCATTGAGGCGTATGCTGCAGAGAAAAATAACAACTCCGACTGACAAACACACTTTAGTCAGCACACATCACACACCACAGATAGCGGGAGCAGGTTTTGCATTTAGATTGAAAATATAGTTTATTTCTTCTCTTTGGGAAGTTGTCATTTATGGAAATGAATTTTGTTAGGTAGTTATAATCGCAAAGTTGCTGCTCACATAAAATAACAGATTATTTACATGAGTTGACTTGCCCCGTTAGAGATTCACAGTGAATGGAAACATTTACAGTAAGTCATAGTATATAACAGGGTTAAACTGGAACTCCCCATTGGAATGCATTGAAGTTATAATGAATGATGATATCCAATTGCTACACTTTGTCTGAGAGGTTTTGGTTAAAATTGTGGGTGAATATTGCTATGAATCGCTGGCAACCATGATATTAAAGAAATAATACATATACAGAGGCAATGATATGTCGTGATTATACCAAGGCTATGGGTGTTTAAGGCACTTGCGTTGTGGTAGTTATAATGCTGATATACCACTGCCCTCTCATGTATTATGAATGGAACACAAAAATACTCACCTCTACTTTAGCTTTCTGTCACTACATATGTCTCTCTCCTGCTGTCCTGTGTCAGAAAATACTATGTTGTGTAGTACTGGTAGCAGTACAAGTAGAAAACGAAATACACCTCAATCAGGGATTTGCTCAAAACACAGCACCAGTATAGGGACAAATATTCAAAATGGTCTGATCTTCGTGCTGGGTGAATTTGAAAAGCAGTATGATAAGGCTATGGTGACATTTTAGCCACATTTTAGCCACAATTGAAATGTTTCACTTTTATTTCTTTTTTTCAAAAATAGCGAACATAGCATATCTGTAAGTTTGTGATGTGTCGTGAGCTTGTAGATTGGCTATTTTTGCTATTTGTCATACAACGAAGTATATAGGGCATAAGGGGCCCTAGGGCTAATAGGCCACATTAATCACTTACCGTAGGCCCTAAGTGATTAATGTGCAGTTCAGATGTTATGTAATTGCTCTGAATTTCTGTATCTCTTGCTTTAGCTGAGACTGACTATTTTCACAAACTGGCAGCAGTACTCAAACTTTGAATCTCTATGAATCTCTATGAATCTCTATGAATCTCAGAGCCTGCTGAGATGTGTCCCACATTAAATCGCCTGTGCTACTGTTGACAGAATTAATCAGTCATCCTTTCTTCATGAGGAACTGGTCTTTCTTTTAGTGTACGATAAAATGTTTTCTCCCTACTGTGTAGTATCCATTTGTTTGTGCAGTGATGCTTGCTATTGCATGATATTGCCTGATGGAGAGGGTGCTTTCACTGGTGAAGATGATCTCAGTTTTCATTTAGTACCTGCCATTATTCATTCAAGCAACAGGGTCTTTTGAGAGCGAGCATGTTTGGATAAAAATTTGCAGTGCAAAAAATTTGATATACGTATAATATATTGTTATTATGAGCTGAGTTTTTATTGTCTCGCTGTCTGGATGAGAGAACTGTGTCAAAGCCCTAATTGGTTGCTGCGCTCTCCAGTCATTGAATGGGGCCTCATTAACGAGGATGCAATGCACCTGTGGGTCTCAGTGTTCACTGGATGCCTGGTGAATTAAGAGGTGTGAGTGATGTAACTTGCTGGGCATCCATAGGAGAAGTTATAATGACTTGAACAGTCAAATCTCTCTCCTTGCGCAGTAGTTTCTTTACTCACAGACTTTTATTTTGCAATGTATATTTCAGTTTTAAGCTGTCGTAGCTTTCTAGTGGGTAGTGTCAAACAGCGCTTTCCCATTTTCTAAACACATTTTCTTTTGTTGGGGCTTTCGTTTCCGAAATGAGTGGTTTCTGTGTTAGTTCCCTATTGAGCAACGATATCTGTGTGGAGAACATAATATAATGGTGTTTCTGCCTGTTTTTTGTTTTGTTTTGTTCAAATCTCCCGGCTAGAGTTCATTTTAGTAGTCGCTCTGTTTGCTTACACTAACTTTAATTTAGCATTGTGGTAGCCTACAGTGACATGGATGGTACACTGCAGACTGCATTAGGGAGTGTGGGACAATTCCACCTGTGCAATGACAGTGTGTGAATGCAATAAGATAGACCAAGTGTTGTAATTAACGTTAGAATGACTTACAGTAGGCAGAAAGTGATTTTAAGTCAGAAATTATTTTGAATGTAAACAAGGAGGCTGAGAACATAGGCAATAAGGCAGGATGAATCAGCAGTTTTAGGAGAGACATAAATAAATAAAGGCAGATAAACATGACTTAGGAAAAAAAATGTTTTTTTACTTTCTGCCTAAGTCATCTAGGTGACTTAGACAGAAAGTGATTTTGTTTGTTTTATCTCTCCTGAAAACCTTACAAATATGAGTTAGGCAATTATGCTATGAGGCTAATGGTATGAGAAGTCACCACCTGGATATGTGTTTGTTCGTTCTCTACCATGTTGAGGTGATGCTGAGGAGCACACAAACCTCTTTAAACCTGAAAGTCATTGACATTATTGGTTGTCAGTCAGCAGCATAATGTAACCATACTGTATAGCAGTGGGTCCCCAGCAAAATTAGTTAATATAGAATCATTTCAACCACTTTATCCATACGTTGGCTATTCAAAAATAGCAGATCTACAAGCTCACAGAGCGGCACAAAGTGACGCGCTGTGTGAGCTCGTACATCTGCTATTTTTGAAAATAAATATTTGTTTTACATAAATCTTAAGCCAGGGGGTCCCTGGCTCAAAACCTTTTCAAATGGGGGTCCGTGGCCAAATATATATAAATTTGGGGGTCCTTGGCACACATTTTTTTTTAGAACTACTGCTGTGTAGTCCTCAGTGACTGTATAGTGCATCAAAAGCTGTGCACAACTGCTTTCTTTATCGTGTAGCAGCTCTGTGTGGCAATGTCTTTGACCTATGGCATTAGAGAAAGCCAGACCAGGTGCATTTTGACATCAATTTCATTTTTTTGTCAGCTTTCTTGCTTTACGAATGCCCTTGTGATTTATTGTACATGCTGTAGATTTATGCACTATTTACTTCCATAGGTACATGGCCACGGTCCCGTTCCAAAAGTCCCAGCAGGATCCCAATTCCCAGTATTAATGTCTGCTATCTACCTCTCTATTTCTCTTTGTTTGTCTGCTGTCTGCTGTCTGCTGTCTACCTCTCTATTTCTCTTTGTGTGTCTGCTGTCTGCTGTCTGCTGTCTACCTCTCTATTTCTCTTTGTCTACCTGTCTGTCTCTCTAAGTTCTCCTATCTCTCTACACCTGTTTATCTCTACCAGTGGTGGAAAGCAATTAAGTACATTTACTCAAGTACTGTACTTAAGTACCATTTTGATGTATTTTTACTTTACTGGAGTATTTCCAATTTTCAATACTTTTACTTCTACTCCACTACATCTCAGAGGCAAATATTTAACTTTTACTTCACTACAATTATTCAAAAATGTTAATTGCTAGTTATTTTGTAGATGTAGATTATATTTACAAAATATACACTAACCACTTCAGCCCTGTATACTTATGCTAATTGAAAATAGGATTTTACACATTTGGAAACTTGTGAATTGGGACATTCTGCACAATGAGCTCTTTTACTTTTTGTCCTCTAAGTGTATTTTGATTTTTTTGCCAATACTTTTCTACTTTCACTCAAGTGAATTCTGAATACCAGACTTGCACTTGTAACAGAGTATTTCTACATGGTGGTATTGAGCACTTCTTCCACCACTGATCTCTACATGTACAGTACAGTATGTCTTCATCTTTGTATCTGTATATCTCTCCACCTCTGTCATTTTGTAGCTCTCTACCCCTCTCTGTTTACCTTGGACTCTACCGCTCTATGCAGCTTAGTTTCTTTTCAGCCCTCCAAAGCATCAGAGAAAAGCTGCAATAAATGATGGATACTTTCTATACGCATGCAGCCATACCCTTAGTGGAGTTATGCAATGGACCATAGTCCCATAGAAATATTCCTGTGATTTCATCCAAGAGTTTTACAACTGAAATAGCTTCCACCCCATTTGATCTTAATGCTTCTTCATAGAATGTTCAATAGTTGCCAGACAACAATACAGCCCTTGCCATGTGGATTTCTGACAAATGTGGTTTGGCATCAAAATGTGAGTCTCAATAATATAGTTCCATACTGCACAAAATTGCAGTAGTTAAAAAATGTTTTGTTTAATCAAATGACAACTCCTACTGTACTTAAAGGACTGTGACTACTTCATGTCTATAGGTAATAATTACACATCTCAGCGGATGAAAATGACATGCAGAATTCCCCAAGGCTCCATTCTGGGGCCTCTTCTGTTCGACACCTACATGCTCCCACTGGCTCAGCTTCTGGAAAACAACTAAATATGTTACCATAATTATGCTGATGACACACACATTTACATAACCATATCACACTATGGTCCTATACAAGCACTTAATAAGTGCATTGAACATATCAACAATTGGATGTGTCAGACTTTTCTTCAATTAAACAAAGACAAAACTGACTGTAATTGTTTTTTGAGCCAAGGAAAAACTATTAAAAGTCAGTGCTCAGCTTCAATCGGTAATGTTGAAAGACAGAAATGTTGGTATGGAATTTCAACAGGGTTCCACATTAAGACAATTACAAAGTCAGCCTGCTATCACCTTAATAATATATCAACATTTAAAGGACTTATGTTTCAAAAGGATAAAAAAAAGGACTTTCCATGCACTTCAGTAGACTTTACAGGTATCCCTAAGAATTGATCAGACTTCTGCAGTTGACTCAGAAATGTCTTCACTACGACTAAGAAACTAGATAATTCACTTATACTTCTAAGAACTACACTGGCTTACACTCAATGACTGATTTCAAAATACTATTGCTGGTTTAAAAGTACTTAATGGTTTAGGGCCAGAATAAATGTCTGATCATGTGCTACATTATGAACATTATAATTGAGACCTGTCAGTAGGTCCGTCACAATTATTACATCATCGCGAGCCTTGTTCAGCAGCCTAATGACAGGCGGTGTCGCCAGGCTGGTCTCTACCTGTGGATTATACCAGGGACAAGTGACTTTTCCCTTGCTCTTCCTCGTGGACCTACTTGCGGATTATACCAGTGTCAGTCTACTTTATGTGGATTATGCGGTCGACACGAGCTGACATTTTGCACCTTAATCCCATGTAGAACACACTGATTATTTTTCTTTTTTTTTTCTAGCACCTTAACTAACGTTCATAATCATGCAGAGTATACATCTGCTGCTACCTGTATGCTGTTGCTGTTTGTTTTGTTCCTTTCCCCCTTACCCCCCCTTCTTCTTTTTCCCTTTTTATGGAAATAACAATACGATGAGAACTATGCACAAAAACAAATTTCCCCCACTTTGTTACTTCTGTAAACCTGTGATGTGACAAAAAAGCTGATTCTGCAATTATTTTGCATAATTATTTCCATGTTGAAAAATGTTCATATATTTTCAAACTTTTTCAAAAAAAGTGGAAATAGCAGATCTACAAGTTCACAATGTGTTGTGAGCTTATAGATTCCACTGTTTATAGTTTTTTTTTAAAGTATAAAGTTATTAAATACATTTCTTAATATATTCAGGTTATTTGTCATATCTGCCCTGTGCAACTTCAAAGCCTAAAAGCCAAACAGAAATGTCATTCTTATTAATATTATGTTCCAGTGTTCAACGACAAAATCACGATTAAATTGTTAACCGCAATTATTTGCGTGACAATTAATTGTCATGTAAAATGACGTATCTGTCCCCAGAGTCAAAACTATACGTGGAGAAGCAGCGTTCATTTTTTATGCACAGCGTACCGTATCTAGAACAAAATCCCAGAAAACTGCATGTCTGCTAAAACACAGTTCTTTTAAATAAAAGCTTCAGCCATTTCTGTTTGTTGCTGCCTTTTATTAAGTTTTTGATTAATGTCTTATATACACTATAACTTTATTCTGTTATTTTATGTTTTATTTCAGCTTACAGTATTCTGACATCCTATTCTATTAAGTTTTTGCTAACTGTTTTTAATTGTATTCAAATGCACTTTTGTGTAAAGCACTTTGAGTTGTCTTGTTGAAATGTGCTATACAAACACAGCGGGGACTACAGATGATGTAAATTAGCTAGAAGTTAAATCTGGTACAAAGCGTTTCTCTTTGCTTGAGATTAAAGTATTTTGTACATGTACAGTAGCTGATACAAATGATATAATTCATAAAATTAAATAAATGTGCTTTGCCTGCTTTGCTGAATGTAAAACCTTTAAACTATTTATTGGACAAAATAAAATAGCCAGTGCAGCATATAGTCATATTTTTGGTTCACCTTTTCTAATTACAGGATATATGTTGAATTGTTCAAACATTACTTTCGAGTAGGTCACCTGCTTATTAATTGGTTTCAAACATTTAAGGTTTGCTTTATTTAGTCTGAACTAGGCAAAAGGGAGATGAGTACAAACGTTAACACGTATTCAACTCTTGTATATATCCAAGGTATGCAGTAGAGGCCAGGTATGAATGTTAAAATCATCAACGGTTGGCAGTGTTTGCTGAATGTAAACACATCTGTTAGTACTGTTTACTGGGTAAAGAGCTCTGACTGTGCTCTGTTTATTTGTAAACACCTCTGTCCCTGAATGATATGAAAGGTCATTATTAAATCAACCTGTCTATCTATCTTTCTGTCTGCTATCCCTGTCTGTCTGTATTTTATGTTTCTGTCTGTTTCTTTCCACAGTGGCTCGGGTAGATCGAAGCATAATAGAATAGCGGCACGTCCCTGTGTACCTTGAGCAATTTAGCGGGAAGCAGTTTTCTGCAGAACATAATTTGCATGTTTGATGAAACCGGCTTTCACTGCACTGCCAACCAATGGGGAGCATCAAATAAAGCTTTTAAACCAACACCTTAAATGAAATACTGAACCAGTTGTTCTGTGACCTGTCATTAATGCTCATTAATATATCTTATAATGGGCGCCCGCATACCACATTGACAGGGCGTCGCGGGTTCGACACCCGATCCTGCCGTCCTTTGCTGTGGGTCACTCCCCCATCTCTCTCCCCATTTCCTGTCAGCCTACTTTCCTATCAATAAAGGAAGAAAAAGCCCCAAAACATATATTAGAAAAAATATAGGCTATATATCCTATACTTTAGTTACTGTTATAATGTATAGGGATCCAATAGGAAACAGCTCCGCACCTTATAGTCTGATAACACAACGCTACAAGCTAATATGCTACAGCATGCCCGTACAAACCAACCTCAAGATATGAAACCCAACACTCAAAACTCCTCTGATGTCATTCAGGCAAAGATAAGCAAAGTGAAATGCTTTCATCTTTGAGAGATAAGTTACCCGTTGACCTCTATATGGAACAAGCCTCCTCATGAAAACCGATCAAGTATCAGCGCTTATCAGCTGTGCAGCAGAGATGATGCCTTAAACGTATCCTTAAATGTCCCTTTGGGCGGTGTTATTTATTTAAATGTGTCTGTTTATTCCGCTTGGAGGCAGCTATAGTGACAGTGCACAGAGTGTTGAGTCTGTTGAGTGTGTGAGTATATTAGTATATTAGATTAGAATCACATAGGTTACAGTTTTTGAATTAGGGCAATAGTTCCACTTACTGCAGGTGTGATTTGGGAAGTCTCCCGTGAAAACAATAGGGTGCAATAATCCGATAAGCATATTCATATAATTCTTTTAATAAACAGCTAACCAGCTAACTGTTGACATCCCATCCGTGTGTGTGTGTGTGTGTGTGTGTGTGTGTGTGTGTGTGTGTGTGTGTGTGTGTGTGTGTGTGTGTGTGTGTGTGTGTGTGTGTGTGTGTGTGTGTGTGTGTGTGTGTGTGTGTGTGTGTGTGTGTGTGTGTGTGTGTGTGTGCGCGTGCGTGCGTGCGTTTGTGCGTGTGTCAGGATGTCAGTGATCCATTGACCTGACAGCACTTCCTGGGGGAGGATACACAGCACTGACATTACCGTGGTCACTGCTGGTGATTGACACCTTTCACAACCACTCTGAATTTGTCAGTCAGTCAGTTGGTTAACTTCAGGCCAAAGTGACCACAGTTTGATGGTGTTGACGGCACATTGATGAGATAATGTGTATACATTCTAATGAGAGCTGAAGTATTGGGTATATGTGGGATATAATTCTATTATGACGTTTAATATTCAGCCTTCATACTGCACATTGTACAATCTGGTTCCAAAATGTACAGGTACTGTATCTGTTGTGCTTCTGACTTCTGCACTGAGCCATCAAAGATTCAAAACGGGAATAAAATGATGACAGGTGTGGAACTACAATGACTTCAAATCTCAGCCTTCATGGCTGCAAAAAATAATTATTGGCAAAACAGACAGTTTTGAAGATAAAATAATTTAGATTATAGATTTCAACACTGATATTTTGTATCTAATCTGATCGACAGCTTCACACACACACACACACACACACGCACGCACACAATCACGCACGCACGCACACACACACACACACACACACACACACACACACACACACACACACACACACACACACACACACACACACACACCTACACTTATATACACTCACACGTTGTTTTTGAACTCCAGCTTTGTAAGGGATTGTTCAGCTCAGCACCTTCACATCTGATTAATTGACTTGTCAGCACAGTATTTTTATCCAGCTCCCCTGTGTGTGTGTGTGTGTGTGTGTGTGTGTGTGTGTGTGTGTGTGTGTGTGTGTGTGTGTGTGTGTGTGTGTGTGTGTGTGTGTGTGTGTGTGTGTGTGTGTGTCTGTCTCCACAGTCCTTCTCGATGTCCTCTCTGTACTGTTCTTGGTCCCTAGGCGCTATGGCAACCTAACGTATAGGAGAACATGTACGAGGGTGTGTGAGAAAGAGGATATATGTGTCCTCCAGTGTTCCCCGCAGTGTGTGTGTGCGTGTGTGTGTGTGTGTGTGTGTGTGTATATGCATGCATGCATCGGCGTGCAATCCGTCAATCTGTCAGTGTGTCTGTTTGATTTTATGGATAAATGTTTATCTACTGTAAATGTCTTACCATGGGAGTGAATTTCCATTTGTGTTCAAGTCTATATTCGTGTGTGTGTGTGTGTGTGTGTGTGTGTGTGTGTGTGTGTGTGTGTGTGTGTGTGTGTGTGTGTGTGTGTGTGTGTGTGTGTGTGTGTGTGTGTGTGTGTGTGTGTGTGTGTGTGTGTGTGTGTGTGTGTGTGTGTGTGTGTGTGTGTGTGTGTGTGTGTGTGTGTGTGTGTGTGTGTGTGTGCGTGCGTGCGTGCGTGCGTGCGTGCGTGCGTGCGTGCGTGCGTTATGGTGGGTGTTACAGTGGGCAGGCCTACAGGGATTTCCCTTCTGAGCATTGAACTCTGATTGGCCAACGCCTTGAGGCCCTTCCTGCTCTCGTTCCTGTCCTCAAGGTGTGTGTGTGTGTGTGTGTGTGTGTGTGTGTGTGTGTGTGTGTGTGTGTGCGTGTGTGCGAGTGCCCAATGGGACAACAGTCTGACATTGTTTCTATATGATGTGTGAACAAAAAGAGAGATACAGAAAGGAACATGCAAAGGCAAATAGAAAAATCCTGATATTTATAGATTTCAAACCAGCCTTTAACACCATAGTAGTCCCCACCAGGCTGGTTGTTAAAGGAGGTGTTAAACGGTCCAACTTGGGACTGAACTTCTCTGTGTGTGCCTGGGTCCTGGAGTGTTTTACTGTCAGACCCCAGGTTGTCAAGGTGGGCGCCCTCACCCTCAACACCTTAGCCCACCAGGGTTGCATTCTGAGTCCTTCGCTGTGCTCACTATACACACATGACTGTGGGGCCAGAAAAACACAATAAAGTTAGCTGATGACACAGAGAAGGCCTACCTGGACTGAGGAGGTGGTGCTAGGGCAACAGCCTCTTCTTGACCAAGGAGATGATTGTGGAATTGTGTATGTGACGGCAGAGGACCTGCACCCCCCCCTCATGATCAAGGGGACAACAGTGGATGATGAGCAGTTTCAACTGCCTTGTTGTGCACATCACTGAGGACTTTGATGGACAATACACACGGACACTATATGGCAAGGACAGCTAGGCAGCACCTGTACCACCTCAGACAGCTGAGAACATTCTGAGATCCTTCCACTCAGCTACCACACACAGCATTCTGACAGGGGCCATCACCGTCTGGTACGGAAATAGCTCCTCAAGGATTCTGAAGGACCAACAACACCTCAGCAATCAATGCGCCACTGTGGTCAGGAAAGTGCCTGAGTTATCAAAAGGTCACTCACAACAGACATGGAAAGAGCCCCCCCCCCCCCCCCCCGTATCCTTTTTTATCTTGCATTATACCCTGTTATTATATTGCTGTCATTGTTAGCACAATCTGTGGATCATCACACCAACATTTCACTGCACATACCTGTATGCTTAAGTGGCAAATAAAACCTCTATGTATAGTGCATGTCAACTGACGATTGATCATTCTCATTCATACATTCTCTCTCTCTCTCTCTCTCTCTCTCTCTCTCTCTCTCTCTCTCTATCTCTCTCTCTTTCTCTCTCTTTCACACACACACACACACACACACACACACACACACACACACACACACACACACACACACACACACACACACACACACACACACACACACACACACACACACACACACACACACACACACACACACACAGTACTGTATTTGCCTTTGTCTCAACCACACATCACCCACAGTCACAGTTCCACACGGGACTTGTAGGAAATTTAAAAAAGAAAAGAAAAAGTAACTTCAATTCCAATTTTCAGCTTCCCACTGGGGCAATCCCAGCTCTTTTTCTGCTTCAGAACCAATTGGGATAGAGTTAAATGAGTCTCAGGCACCAGGGGTTTGGCTGAGTGGTTTGGGCTTAGATGGATCAAGTCACACTCACTTTATAACCCAAAACTAGAATTACAGTTTAGCAGCCTCTGTTGAAACTTCGGTTCTGGCTTCCTTGTCTATATTGTTTTATTCCATTGGAGCATTTTGTACTCTAAAATGTAATATCTTCTCTTTTCATATGACTGACAGTATGGCAGTTGATCATCATTTTACACTATTAAGACAGTGTTTGTTTACATTTGTAAATCCAGCTCCAGATCAGATTTCTTTGCTGAGAATGCTCAATGGAGCGCCATGGTGGGAGAAGGCTATTTCTGTGCTAGCTCTGTAACACTGTCACGTTAATTCATTTTTTTTTCTCTTCTTTTTTCATCTACACTGTCGGTTATGACAGACAAGCACTTTTTGACATTATGTGTTTGTATATCTTTGTGAGAATCTGCGTGTGTGTGCCTGTGTGTGTACATGTACCAGAGAGATGAGACAGAATGTGTTGCCCTTGCTATAGGTGAAGTGTGGAGACTACATCAGTCTCCATGATAGATGAAACCCTCAATAACTCAGGTGGAAATATTAATTTCCCTGGAAGATCATCTATAATCCAAATCTTGACAAAATGTCCCCCATAAATACTTGGCAGTCGGTGTATTTGCTACACCGTTGAACACTGTTGTAGCTGCAATTACAGACAAAGGGTTCTGAACGGTAAACCACACATAATTATAAAATGAGTCACTAAACATGTTGAACACTTCTTTTTAAACGTAAATCATTGATAGACATGCACCTCTGCATAAGTATAAGGGCCAAGATAATCACTCGTTTACTGCAGAATTATCTAGTCTCCTACACGTGAGAAATAAGGCCTGAGCAAAGGCTAGAAAGAGGTGCTGAGGCAGACTGCGGCTCCATTTTATGCAGCTAAGAAATTGCTTTCAAAATCTATCTTTAGTAGAATATTATCTTTCAGTTACAGTACCACTTGCTGGAAAACCATGACATCTTTATCTGCCATAGGAAACTATAATGAGATACTTCCTTGCATTTCCACAGACTCTGGCACTACTGTATATCGGATCTACTATGTTGAATTGTTTTAATGAGCATTTTGTGTCCTGTGGCTCACTGTTTCATTCTGTCTCCAACTCTGTATCTGTGAACGCCACAGGTTGTGATATGGACCAAAATGGTAAAGATCTCTTTCTGTTGATGAGTTACATGAAGCCTCAGTTAAGTTAGATCCCCAAAAAACGGATGGTCCAGAGAACTTAGAAGCGTTCTTCTTAAAGGTAGCTGAAGATTTCTCATGCTGCAGATTTTCCATCCGTTACATATTGTCGCTGACGGGCAGACTTCTTGTATGTTCAAAATCTTTACTATTCAGGAAATGGAAAGAAGAACCTGTGTTCCAATGGATTCAATGTAGTTATTATTTAGTGACAAGCTCATGTACTGTAGATACTTTTCATTGGTTCAATAGACCAAATTGGGAAGGAAAACTTTTATGTGCTCTGCTCCCCTCACTTATAATATCCTTCAAAAAAAGACTTGAAGTCGCTCTGGCTTATTTTAAAGCTCTTATAAGTACAATGATGAATGAATGAATTGGTTGGTAGGCTGCCTTGTTCCTGACTCTAGGTATTTTAATTATTTATTTGTGTGTGTGTGTGTGTGTGTGTGTGTGTGTGTGTGTGTGTGTGTGTGTGTGTGTGTGTGTGTGTGTGTCCATCTGTCTCATGCTTTGGGACTAACCTGGTAAGAGAAGGGTTAAATAAATAAATATG
>NC_139940.1:28314165-28351665 GCF_963454915.1 Gymnoscopelus microlampas | reverse complement strand
ATCTGTGTTTGTGTGTGTGTGTGTGTGTGTGTGTGTGTGTGTGTGTGTGTGTGTGTGTGTGTGTGTGTGTGTGTGTGTGCACGTGCGCGTGCGCATGTGTGTGTGTGTGTGTGTGCGCATGTGCACGCGTGCGTGCATGTACACGTGTATACGCACGCATAAAGCAAAAGATATTAAAACGGAATGATATGTTAATTAAGCAATAACAGTTAATTCAAAAATAATAATGAATAACATGCCATAATTAAATCCCATCTGATCAACATGGAGAGCCCATAACAATACCAGCTCAATGTATTCAATAGGCATTTGTGAGACGATAGATATTCTAACTGTGGTTTTCCAGAGTGACAGAGATCCTTCCTGGTAACACCTTCAAAGTAGTAAACTTATCATCATCAAAATTGAAAATGAATGGAAATAGTCTCTCAGTGAAAGTGTGTGTGAAGGTATGTAGGTGAGTGTTTGAATCAGGATCAGAGAAGGACAGCTTTCCTCTGTTACAGTCCAGCTGGACTCTGATCCTTCGGGTTTCCTGGGTCACTGGGAGATGATCAGTGATATCAGTGATTACCCCTGATGAGAATATGGCTCTACATTTACCATTACAGAACCCTATCTTCCAGTGTCTATGTCTATCCCCTCTGTCTCCCTTCCTGTGGAAAGACTCTACTAACACACCCAGTGACCAGCTTCTATTTTCTCCAACCTCAACATCCCAGCTGTGAGACCCTGAATTAAAGCCCTCAGAACCCAGGACAATGAAGGCACGCCTCTCTGGGTTGTCAGGAAGCTGCTGTCTCTCTCCATATCTCACACTAGTCAGATCCTCAGACAGAATGAGTTCTGGACAGGCAGTGTTGGGGTCCAGGGTCACAGGAGTGTAGGAGACAATCTCTTTCATCTTGTCCCAGACTCTGAAGGTCAGGTTGCCCAGGTGTTCGGCCTCGTCTATCAGCGCTCCTGGTTCCAGCTTTGGTTTTTGCATTGTGAGCTGGAATCCTTCCACCATGGCCTTGTAGTTCTGCAGGAATGAGACGTGATTGTCGGCTCTCAGCTGATCCTCGGTGGCTTGGATTGAGTTCGAGAGGGTTGCCATCTCTCTGCTCAGCCCCTCAATCCTCTCTTTTATCTTCTGACTCTTCTGCGCTACTTCCTCCCTCAGAGCGATGATCCTGGCCTCTTCTTCCTCTTGTAGGTACTGATGAAACCTCTTAAACAGTTTCTTGATCTGCATCTCTGTGTACCGGGCCTGAACCCTGATGTGATTTTCTATTTGGTCAGAATCTGCTTTAACTTTATTAAATAACTTCAGTTTATTCTTTAAATGCTTCAGTGATTCCTGGAGTTCCTGTGTGCAAGGCTGCAATGCTTCGTCCACAGTTGCGAATTTGTGTCGGGCATATTTTTCTGAATCCCGACACACAACACACATCAGCTGCTCATCGTCCAAACAGAAGAGGCTGAGCTTCTCCCCATGCGTGCTGCAGAGGACCTCTGAGCTTACCCAGGGACAGGAAGCCATTTTATCTGCCAGTCGCACTCCAGCTCTGAAATGTTCAGTGAGGCTAGAATACTGGAAGAGGAAACAACATCAATAACATTATGAGTAGATTATTAGGTTTCGAGAGCCTATCAGGCTTCGAACCCTATTACATCTGTAAGAATTCATGATCTTCCGCCGGTTTTGCCAGTTCTGGCCTAACCGCCTGGTCACTTCTTATGAAATTCGGCAATATGGTAGAGGGCTATGCCAAACGGCGAAAACCCGAAACTCACAACCATTGGCCAAAGGGTGGCGCTGTAGCACTCAATTGAAAATGCCAACTTTGAACAGGTACAGCTCATGCCCTGTTCGACCTACAGCCATGAAACTTCGATACACACATGCGTCTCCTCATGCCTAACAACTTTCACTGTTTGACTTTTGACCTCTGACCTTTAGATCTCCCACCATTTCGAATTCTATGAAAAGCAGTAAAAAGCAGTAAAAATGTCACTTCTCCTGGGATTTATGAGCAATCTGTACGAAACTGTATACACATGAACTTTGGACCAATGCCGACAGACGTAACTTAGCGGATTTTCCATAAGTGAAAACGTTAAGCTTTTATAAGCCAATGAAAATTGCAGCTTTTTTTAAATTATTCATCTGCCCCTAACACATACATGCAGACTCACATTTGTTTGACACTTTGCAATATTGTAGAGGGTCCTTCCAAGTATCACTGAAACCAATCTTACTCCAATTGGTCAAAGGGGGGCGCTATAGCAATTTTTTGAAAATGCAAACTTTAAACAGGCAAAAGTCATGCCTCGTTTGGCCGACAGCCGTTAAACCTGCTTACACATGTGCCTTGACTCATGAGGAACACATGTATCACTTTGACCAGTAAGCTCTGCCCTTAGATTGTCTGCAATTTTGAGCAGTTTGAAAAACATTTAAATCCAGGATTTCTGAGCAATTTGCATGAAACTGTGTCAAATAAATGTTTGAGGCCCTTTTTCACAGGTTCAGGTGTGTTGGTTCAATAGCTTGATCGCTTAATCATCTGCCTTGAAACCATAGGGTAGCCGGTTCGAATCCCACCTCAGGTAGACTTAATTATAATTGCATTGCACACAACATGACTATATCAATGAATACATGTGCAATTGTTAAAGATGACGAGAAATGCATACTTGAAAGTAGTTATTTTCAATGTATGATGTACTTCATTCGCGCTTTTGTTTTGTTTTGTTGGATTCTCCCTTTTCACTGTCTAAGGCTGTGTATTGGATAGCTCCACCAGTAGAGTGTGAGTCTCATGTGCCGAAGGTCCCTGGTTCGAATCCCACTTATTACAGTTCACATTTAAATTGCATTGTACAAAACATGACCCTGTTAATTCAGACAAGTGCAATGTTTAGACAATAACACGAAATGCTTTTGAGAGTAGTTTTTTTTTATGTATGACATACTTTCTTGTGAAAATAGCTGATCTACAATCTCACACTGGAAGAACCTATAGGACGGAAAAACCTATAGATATCAACAGACACCATCAGGGAGGCCATATCTTTAGCTCAATGAGAAGAGAGGCAGCCTGTGAATCCATAGGTCGCTGGTTCAATCCCTGTCCCCAACAATGTGTTAAAGTGATCATTATTTGGAATTCTTTATTTTACAAATAGTGTTTCTTGAGGTTAGGTCGTTTTACTGAGGTTAAGGTCAGTCAGGGTGGGTATAGAAAAGAGCTATCTTTAGGTTTCGAGAGCCTGTAAGGCTTCGAACCCTATTACATTCCTTGGCTTTCATTATTATGGGGCCAGGCTTCCAGCATGGACCCATATTGTTATTCGCATTATTCCATTTCTTCTTCTTCTTCTTCTTCTTCTTCTGCCGTTTTTGCCAGTTCTGGCTGAACCGTGCAGTCGCTTTTTATGAAACTCGGCCATATGATAGATGGTCATGAAAAACGATCAAAATATAAATCTCACAATCTTTCGTCAAAAGGTGGCGCTATAGCACTCAGTTGAAAATGACAACTTTGAACAGGTACAACTCATGCCCTGTTTCACCTACAGCCATTAAACTTCGATGCACACATGCGTCTCCTCATGCTGAACAACTTTCACACTCTGACTTTTGACCTCTGACCTTTAGATCTCCCACCATTTTGAATTATATGAAAAACAGTTAAAACCTATCTCCTCCTGGGATTTTTGAGTAATCTGCACGAAACTTTGTACACATGAACTTTGGACCTATACCAAAAAACGTTTGCAAAATATCTTCCATAAGTGAAAAAATGAAGCTTTAATGAGCCAATGAATATTGCAGTTTTATGACAATTATTCATCTGCCCCTAACACATACATGCAGACTTACCATTCTTTGAAACTTTGCAGAAATGTAAAGGGCCATTCCAAATATCACTGAAACCAATCTTACTCCAATTGGTCAAACGGGGGCGCTATAGCAATTTTTTGAAAATTGAAACTTTAAACAGGCAAAAGTCATGCCTCGTTTGGCCGACAGCCATTAGACCTGCTTACACATGTGCCTTGACTAATGAGGAACACATCTATCACGTTGACCAGTAAGCACCGCCCTTAGATTGTCCGCAATCTTGAGCAGTTTGAAAAACACTTAAACCCAGGATTTTTCAGCTATTTGCGTGAAACTGTATGATCTGTGTGATCTCCTTTTTCACAGGTTCTTGTCTGTTGGTGGCTTCTCGCTTAAATGTGTGCCCCACAACCTGAAGGTCACCAGTTCAAGTCTCACTTGGTGCAGACTTCATCTAAGTTGCATTTCACACAACATGACTATCAATGAATACATCTGCAATTGTTAAAGATAACATGAAATACTTAATTGAGTGTTTTTTACATACAGCTGATCTACAATCTCACAACTTTTCAGATAGCAATGAGAGTATGTTTTTTCAATGTATAACATACTTCATTGTGAAAATAGCCAATGTACAATCTGACAACTTTTAATGGTTTGTGAGCTTGTAGATCGGCTACTTTCACTAATTTTGGTTCTGAGGAGATGTACAATTTCTTCATTGGTAAATGGTTTGTGAACGAGTGATCTTAGTGTTAGTGAAACAGGGGCTTGGGTCATGACAGAAGGCAAGAGTTTGTGATCCTCAACAGACAATATCAGCCTGGACAAAGATATAGCACTATAGGTAGTGTTGCAGCTACCTAAGAGTGCTTCATGACCGTAAGGTTGCCGGTTCAAGCCTCACTTGATGCAGACTCATTTAAGTTGAAATGCAAAAAACATGACTCAATCTATTCCGTTTCCATGGCGCTCTCTCTCTCTCTTCAATCTATTCCATTTCCATGTCTTTCTCTTCAATCTATTCCGTTTCCATGTCTCTCTCTCCGTCTCTTCAATCTATTCCATTTGTCTCTCTCTATGTCTCTTCAATCTATTCCGTTTCTATCTATCTATCTATCTATCTATCTATCTATCTATCTATCTATCTATCTATCTATCTATCTCTCTCTCTCTCTCTCTCTCTCTCTTCTCTCTCTCTCTCTCTCTCTCTCTCTCTCTCTCTCTCTCTCTCTCTCTCTCTCTCTCTCTCTCTCTCTCTCTCTCTCTCTCTCTCTCTCTCTCTCTCTCTCTCTCTCTCTCTCTCTCTCTCTCGCTCTGAGGGGTGGCCATAGCTGAGTGGTTAGTGAGCCCGCCTAGGGAGCCAGAGACTCTGGTTGCCCCAGGTACGATTCCAGGCCAGGTCAGCAAATGTGTCGATGAAATGAAATGTGTCCCTGAGCAAGACTCTTAACCCCTAATTGCTCACAGGCACTCATTGGAAACAAGACAGCAAGGACTTTCATGAACTGACCTGTTAAAGGAATTATCATTTCTCTCTCCTGGCCCCATATTATCGCTGCTTGCAGCTATATTTAGGTTTCGAGAGCCTGTAAGGCTTCGAACCCTATTACATCTCTACACTTTCATTATTATTAAGGTTTCGAGGCCAATAGGCTCGAAGCCTTATTGCATTCCTTGGCTTTCATTATTAGGTTTCGAGAGCCTGTAAGGCTTCGAACCCTATTACATTCCTTGGCTTTCATTATTAGGTTTCGAGAGCCTGTAAGGCTTCGAACCCTATTACATTCCTTGGCTTTCATTATTCTTCCGCCGTTTTTGCCAGTTCTGGCCTAACCGCCTGGTCACTTCTTATGAAATTCGGCAATATGGTAGAGGGCTATGCCAAACGGCGAAAACCCGAAACTCACAAACATTGGCCAAAGGGTGGCGCTGTAGCACTCAATTGAAATATGCCAACTTTGAACAGGTACAACTCATGCCCTGTTTGACCCACAGCCATGAAACTTCGATGCACACATGCGTCTCCTCATGCCTAACAACTTTCACACTCTGACTTTTGACCTCTGACCTTTAGATCTCCCACCATTTCGAATTCTATGAAAAGCAGTAAAAAGCAGTCAAAAAATCACTTCTCCTGGGATTTATGAGCAATCTGTACGAAACTGTATACACATGAACTTTGGACCAATGCCGACAAACGTAACTTAGCGGATTTTCCATAAGTGAAAACGTTAAGCTTTTATAAGCCAATGAAAATTGCAGCTTTTTTTTAATTATTCATCTGCCCCTAACACATACATGCAGACTCACATTTGTTTGACACTTTGCAATATTGTAGAGGGTCCTTCCAAGTATCACTGAAACCAATCTTACTCCAATTGGTCAAAGGGGGGCGCTATAGCAATTTTTTGAAAATGCAAACTTTAAACAGGCAAAAGTCATGCCTCGTTTGGCCGACAGCCGTTAAACCTGCTTACACATGTGCCTTGACTCATGAGGAACACATGTATCACTTTGACCAGTAAGCTCTGCCCTTAGATTGTCTGCAATTTTGAGCAGTTTGAAAAACATTTAAATCCAGGATTTCTGAGCAATTTGCATGAAACTGTGTCAAATACATGTTTGAGGCCCTTTTTCACAGGTTCAGGTGTGTTGGTTCAATAGCTTGATCGCTTAATCATCTGCCTTGAAACCATAGGGTAGCCGGTTCGAATCCCACCTCAGGTAGACTTAATTATAATTGCATTGCACACAACATGACTATACCAATGAATACATGTGCAATTGTTAAAGATGACGAGAAATGCATACTTGAAAGTAGTTCTTTTCAATGTATGACGTACTTCATTCGCGCTTTTGTTTTGTTTTGTTGGATTCTCCCTTTTCACTGTCTAAGGCTGTGTATTGGATAGCTCCACCAGTAGAGTGTGAGTCTCATGTGCCGAAGGTCCCTGGTTCGAATCCCACTTATTACAGTTCACATTTAAATTGCATTGTACAAAACATGACCCTGTTAATTCAGACAAGTGCAATGTTTAGACAATAACACGAAATGCTTTTGAGAGTAGTTTTTTTTTATGTATGACATACTTTCTTGTGAAAATAGCCGATCTACAATCTCACACCTTTTTAGATAGCAACGCGTTGTGAGCTTGTAGATCGACTATTTTCCACTAGTTTCCATTCCGAAATATATTGAGCAGTTTGAAAAACATTTAAACCAAGGATTTCTGAGCAATTTGCGTGAAAGTGTGTCATGTGTGTGAACTCCCTTTTCACTAGTACAGGTCTGTTGGCCCAATGGCTTAATCATCTGCCTTGAAACCACAGGGTTCCTGGTTCGAATCCCACGTCATGTAGAATTCATTATTAGGTTTCGAGAGCCATCAGGCTTCGAAAGCTATTACATCTCTACACTTTCACTATTATTATTATTCTTCCGCCGTTTTTGCCAGTTCTGGCCTAACCGCCTGGTCACTTCTTATGAAATTCGGCAATATGGTAGAGGGCTATGCCAAACGGCGAAAACCCGAAACTCACAACCATTGGCCAAAGGGTGGCGCTGTAGCACTCAATTGAAAATGCCAACTTTGAACAGGTACAGCTCATGCCCTGTTCGACCTACAGCCATGAAACTTCGATACACACATGCGTCTCCTCATGCCTAACAACTTTCACTGTTTGACTTTTGACCTCTGACCTTTAGATCTCCCACCATTTCGAATTCTATGAAAAGCAGTAAAAAGCAGTAAAAAGCCTACTCCTCCTGGGATTTATGAGCAATCTGTACGAAACTGTATACACATGAACTTTGGACCAATGCCGACAGACGTAACCAAGCGGATTTTCCATAAGTGAAAACGTTAAGCTTTTATAAGCCAATGAAAATTGCAGCTTTTTTTAAATTATTCATCTGCCCCTAACACATACATGCAGACTCACATTTGTTTGACACTTTGCAATATTGTAGAGGGTCCTTCCAAGTATCACTGAAACCAATCTTACTCCAATTGGTCAAAGGGGGGCGCTATAGCAATTTTTTGAAAATGCAAACTTTAAACAGGCAAAAGTCATGCCTCGTTTGGCCGACAGCCGTTAAACCTGCTTACACATGTGCCTTGACTCATGAGGAACACATGTATCACTTTGACCAGTAAGCTCTGCCCTTAGATTGTCTGCAATTTTGAGCAGTTTGAAAAACATTTAAATCCAGGATTTCTGAGCAATTTGCATGAAACTGTGTCAAATACATGTTTGAGGCCCTTTTTCACAGGTTCAGGTGTGTTGGTTCAATAGCTTGATCGCTTAATCATCTGCCTTGAAACCATAGGGTAGCCGGTTCGAATCCCACCTCAGGTAGACTTAATTATAATTGCATTGCACACAACATGACTATATCAATGAATACATGTGCAATTGTTAAAGATGACGAGAAATGAATACTTGAAAGTAGTTATTTTCAATGTATGACGTACTTCATTCGCGCTTTTGTTTTGTTTTGTTGGATTCTCCCTTTTCACTGTCTAAGGCTGTGTATTGGATAGCTCCACCAGTAGAGTGTGAGTCTCATGTGCCAAAGGTCCCTGGTTCGAATCCCACTTATTACAGTTCACATTTAAATTGCATTGTACAAAACATGACCCTGTTAATTCAGACATGTGCAATGTTTAGACAATAACACGAAATGCTTTTGAGAGTAGTTTTTTTTTATGTATGACATACTTTCTTGTGAAAATAGCCGATCTACAATCTCACACCTTTTTAGATAGCAACGCGTTGTGAGCTTGTAGATCGACTATTTTCCAGTAGTTTCCATTCCGAAATATATTGAGCAGTTTGAAAAACATTTAAACCAAGGATTTCTGAGCAATTTGCGTGAAAGTGTCATGTGTGTGAACTCCCTTTTCACTAGTACAGGTCTGTTGGCCCAATGGCTTAATCATCTGCCTTGATACCGCAGAGTCGCCGGTTCAAATCCCACGTCATGCAGACTTCAACTCAATTGCATTGCACACAACATGATTGTATCAATGAATAAACATGCAATTGATAAATGAAATGCTTATTGAGAGTAGTTATTTTCAATGTATGACGTACTTCATTCCCTCTTTTTTTTTGTTTTTTTGGATTCTCCTTTTTCACTGACTAAGGCTGTGCATTGAATAGCTTGATCAATACACTGTTAGTCTCATGTGCCAGAGGTCCATGGTTCAAACCCCACTCGTCACAGTTTACATTTAAATTGCATTGTACAAAACATGACCCTGTTAATTCAGAGATGTGCATTTTTTAAACAATAACATGAAATGCTTTTGAGAGTACTTGTTTTTTATGTATGACATACTTTCTTGTGAAAATAGCTGATCTACAATCTCACACCGGAAGAACCTATAGGACGGAAAAACCTATATATATCAACAGACACCATCAGGGAGGCCATATCTTTAGCTCAATGAGAAGAGAGGCAGCCTGTGAATCCATAGGTCGCTGGTTCGATCCCTGTCCCCAACAATGCGTTGAGGTGATCATCATTTGGAATTCCCCCTATTCCCATGGATTGGATCCACCCCTCTCACCTGCTCTCACTCATCACCAATCACACCTGCCACATGCACAGTACAATTTTTAGGTACTTTTACTTTACTACTCTACTCTACTACAATTACAGCAGATGACAGCTTTAGTTACTTGTTACTTTGCAGATGTAATTATTAATACAACACCTACAGTAACCACATACAGCCGATCTACAATGTGACGCGTTATGAGCTTGTATGTATATAATAAGCAACCCATGCTGTATGATAACTTACCACATATGAAATCCAATTCTGTCTATCCAATGGCTCAGTCTGTACTGTGGCCATAGCTGAGTGGTTAGTGAGCCCACCTAGGGAGCCAGAGGCCCTGGTTGCCCCAGGTACGATTCCAGGCCAGGCCAGCAAATGTGTCGATGAAATGAAATTTGTCCCTGAGCAAGACTCTTAACCCGTAATTGCTCACAGGCCCTCATTGGAAACAAGACCGCAAGGACTTTCATGAACGGACCTGGAATTATCCTTATCCTTTACACTGTCTACCGGTCCCTGGTTCAAACCCCAATTTAACCGGTCCAAATATAATTTACTGAACAAAAATCATGACTTTGTTAATTAATGCATGTTCACTTCTTCTCTCTCGCTCTCTCTCTCTTACTGCCTCTCTCTCTCTCTTACTGCCTCTCTCTCTTTCTCTCTCTCTGTCTCTCTGTCTCTCTGTCTCTCTGTCTCTCTGTCTCTCTGTCTGTCTGTCTGCCTGCCAGTCTGCCACTCTGTCACTGTCTGTCTGTCTGCCAGTCTGTCACTGTCTGTCTGTCTGCCAGTCTGCCACTCTGTCACAGTCTGTCTGTCTGCCAGTCTGCCACTCTGTCACTGTCTGTCTGTCTGCCAGTCTGCCAGTCTGCCACTCTGTCACAGTCTGCCAGTCTGCCACTCTGTCACTGTCTGTCTGTCTGCCAGTCTGCCACAGTCTGTCTGTCTGCCAGTCTGCCACAGTCTGTCACAGTCTGCCAGTGTGCCACTCTGTCACAGTCTGCCAGTCTGCCACTCTGTCACAGTCTGCCAGTCTGCCAGTCTGCCACTCTGTCACAGTCTGCCAGTCTGCCAGTCTGCCATTATTCTCGAAACCGCTCATTGCTGCTTGCAGCTATATTTATTATTATTCTTCCGCCGGTTTTGCCAGTTCTGGCCTAACCGCCTGGTCACTTCTTATGAAATTCGGCAATATGGTAGAGGGCTATGCCAAACGGCGAAAACCCGAAACTCACAACCATTGGCCAAAGGGTGGCGCTGTAGCACTCAATTGAACATGCCAACTTTGAACAGGTACAGCTCATGCCCTGTTCGACCTACAGCCATGAAACTTCGATACACACATGCGTCTCCTCATGCCTAACAACTTTCGCTGTTTGACTTTTGACCTCTGACCTTTAGATCTCCCACCATTTCGAATTCTATGAAAAGCAGTAAAAAGCAGTAAAAAAATCACTTCTCCTGGGATTTATGAGCAATCTGTACGAAACTGTATACACATGAACTTTGGACCAATGCCGACAAACGTAACTTAGCGGATTTTCCATAAGTGAAAACGTTAAGCTTTTATAAGCCAATGAAAATTGCAGCTTTTTTTAAATTATTCATCTGCCCCTAACACATACATGCAGACTCACATTTGTTTGACACTTTGCAATATTGTAGAGGGTCCTTCCAAGTATCACTGAAACCAATCTTACTCCAATTGGTCAAAGGGGGGCGCTATAGCAATTTTTTGAAAATGCAAACTTTAAACAGGCAAAAGTCATGCCTCGTTTGGCCGACAGCCGTTAAACCTGCTTACACATGTGCCTTGACTCATGAGGAACACATGTATCACTTTGACCAGTAAGCTCTGCCCTTAGATTGTCTGCAATTTTGAGCAGTTTGAAAAACATTTAAATCCAGGATTTCTGAGCAATTTGCATGAAACTGTGTCAAATACATGTTTGAGGCCCTTTTTCACAGGTTCAGGTGTGTTAGTTCAATAGCTTGATCGCTTAATCATCTGCCTTGAAACCATAGGGTAGCCGGTTCGAATCCCACCTCAGGTAGACTTAATTAGGTTTCGAGAGCCATCAGGCTTCGAAAGCTATTACATCTCTACACTTTCACTATTATTAGGTTTCGAGAGCCTATCAGGCTTCGAACCCTATTACATCTCTACACTTTCATTAGGTTTCGAGAGCCATCAGGCTTCGAAAGCTATTACATCTCTACACTTTCACTATTATTATTATTCTTCCGCCGTTTTTGCCAGTTCTGGCCTAACCGCCTGGTCACTTCTTATGAAATTCGGCAATATGGTAGAGGGCTATGCCAAACGGCGAAAACCCGAAACTCACAACCATTGGCCAAAGGGTGGCGCTGTAGCACTCAATTGAAAATGCCAACTTTGAACAGGTACAGCTCATGCCCTGTTCGACCTACAGCCATGAAACTTCGATACACACATGCGTCTCCTCATGCCTAACAACTTTCACTGTTTGACTTTTGACCTCTGACCTTTAGATCTCCCACCATTTCGAATTCTATGAAAAGCAGTAAAAAGCAGTAAAAAGCCTACTCCTCCTGGGATTTATGAGCAATCTGTACGAAACTGTATACACATGAACTTTGGACCAATGCCGACAGACGTAACCAAGCGGATTTTCCATAAGTGAAAACGTTAAGCTTTTATAAGCCAATGAAAATTGCAGCTTTTTTTAAATTATTCATCTGCCCCTAACACATACATGCAGACTCACATTTGTTTGACACTTTGCAATATTGTAGAGGGTCCTTCCAAGTATCACTGAAACCAATCTTACTCCAATTGGTCAAAGGGGGGCGCTATAGCAATTTTTTGAAAATGCAAACTTTAAACAGGCAAAAGCCATGCCTCGTTTGGCCGACAGCCGTTAAACCTGCTTACACATGTGCCTTGACTCATGAGGAACACATGTATCACTTTGACCAGTAAGCTCTGCCCTTAGATTGTCTGCAATTTTGAGCAGTTTGAAAAACATTTAAATCCAGGATTTCTGAGCAATTTGCATGAAACTGTGTCAAATACATGTTTGAGGCCCTTTTTCACAGGTTCAGGTGTGTTGGTTCAATAGCTTGATCGCTTAATCATCTGCCTTGAAACCATAGGGTAGCCGGTTCGAATCCCACCTCAGCTAGACTTCATTATAATTGCATTGCACACAACATGACTATATCAATGAATACATGTGCAATTGTTAAAGATGACGAGAAATGCATACTTGAAAGTAGTTATTTTCAATGTTTGACGTACTTCATTCGCGCTTTTGTTTTGTTTTGTTGGATTCTCCCTTTTCACTGTCTAAGGCTCTGTGTTAGATAGCTCCACCAGTAGAGTGTGAGTCTTATGTGCCGAAGGTCCCTGGTTCGAATCCCACTTATTACAGTTCACATTTAAATTGCATTGTACAAAACATGACCCTGTTAATTCAGACATGTGCAATGTTTAGACAATAACACGAAATGCTTTTGAGAGTAGTTGTTTTTTATGTATGACATACTTTCTTGTGAAAATAGACGATCTACAATCTCACACCTTTTTAGATAGCAACGCGTTGTGAGCTTGTAGATCGACTATTTTCCACTAGTTTCCATTCCGAAATATATTGAGCAGTTTGAAAAACATTTAAACCAAGGATTTCTGAGCAATTTGCGTGAAAGTGTGTCATGTGTGTGAACTCCCTTTTCACTAGTACAGGTCTGTTGGCCCAATGGCTTAATCATCTGCCTTGAAAACATAGGGTTCCTGGTGCGAATCCCACGTCATGTAGAATTCATTATAATTGCATTGCACACAACATGACTGTATCAATGAATGCATGTGCAATTGTTAACCAGTAAACTCCGCCCTTAGATTGTCTGCAATTTTGAGCAGTTTGAAAAACATTTAAATCCAGTATTTCTGAGCAATTTGCGTGAAAGTGTGTCATGTGTGTGAACTCCCTTTTCATCAGTTCGGGTCTGTTGGCCCAATGGCTTAATCATCTGCCTTGATACCAGAGGGTCGCCGGTTCAAATCACACCTCATGCAGACCTCAACTCAATTGCATTGCACACAACATGACTGTATCAATGAATAAACATGCAATTGTTAGTTGTTGTTGTTAGTTGTTTTTTATGTATGACATACTTTCTTGTGAAAATAGCTGATCTACAATCTCACACCGGAAGAACCTATAGGACGGAAAAACCTATAGATATCAACAGACACCATCAGGGAGGCCATATCTTTAGCTCAATGAGAAGAGAGGCAGCCTGTGAATCCATAGGTCGCTGGTTCGATCCCTGTCCCCAACAATGCGTTGAGGTGATCATCATTTGGAATTCCCCCTATTCCCATGGATTGGATCCACCCCTCTCACCTGCTCTCACTCATCACCAATCACACCTGCCACATGCACAGTACAATTTTTAGGTACTTTTACTTTACTACTCTACTCTACTCCAATTACAGCAGATGACAGCTTTAGTTACTTGTTACTTTGCAGATGTAATTATTAATACAACACCTACAGTAACCACATACAGCCGATCTACAATGTGACGCGTTATGAGCTTGTATGTATATAATAAGCAACCCATGCTGTATGATAACTTACCACATATGAAATCCAATTCTGTCTATCCAATGGCTCAGTCTGTACTGTGGCCATAGCTGAGTGGTTAGTGAGCCCACCTAGGGAGCCAGAGGCCGTGGTTGCCCCAGGTACGAATCCAGGCCAGGCCAGCAAATGTGTCGATGAAATGAAATGTGTCCCTGAGCAAGACTCTTAACCCCTAATTGCTCACAGGCCCTCATTGGAAACAAGACAGCAAGGACTTTCATGAACGGACCTGGAATTATCCTTATCCTTTACACTGTCTACCCACAAGTCTATAGGTCCCTGGTTCAAACCCCAATTTAACCGGTCCAAATATAATTTACTGAACAAAAATCATGACTTTGTTAATTAATGCATGTTCACTTCTTCTCTCTCGCTCTCTCTCTTACTGCCTCTCTTTCTCACTGCCTCTCTCTCTCTCTCTCTCTCTCTCTCTCTCTCTCTCTCTCTCTCTCTCTCTCTCTCTCCCACTCTGTCACTGTCTGTCTGTCTGCCAGTCTGCCACTCTGTCACTGTCTGTCTGTCTGCCACTCTGTCACTGTCTGTCTGTCTGTCTGTCTGTCTGCCACTCTGTCACTTTGTCACTCTGTCACAGTCTGTCTGTCTGCCAGTCTGCCACTCTGTCACTGTCTGTCTGTCTGCCAGTCTGCCACTCTGTCACTGTCTGTCTGTCTGCCAGTCTGCCACTCTGTCACAGTCTGTCTGTCTGTCTGCCAGTCTGCCACTGTCTGTCTGTCTGCCAGTCTGCCAGTCTGCCACAGTCTGTCTGTCTGCCAGTCTGCCAGTCTGCCACTCTGTCACTGTCTGTCTGTCTGCCAGTCTGCCACTCTGCCACTCTGTCACAGTCTGTCTGTTTGTCTGTCTGCCACTCTGTCACAGTCTGCCAGTCTGCCAGTCTGTCACAGTCTGCCAGTCTGCCAGTCTGCCACTCTGTCACTGTCTGTCTGTCTGTCTGTCTGTCTGCCAGTCTGCCAGTCTGCCACAGTCTGTCACAGTCTGCCAGTCTGCCAGTCTGCCACTCTGTCACAGTCTGCCAGTCTGCCAGTCTGCCACTCTGTCAAAGTCTGCCAGTCTGCCAGTCTGCCACTCTGTCACAGTCTGCCAGTCTGCCATTATTCTCGAAACCGCTCATTGCTGCTTGCAGCTATATTTATTATTATTATTCTTCCGCCGTATTTGCCAGTTCTGGCCTAACCGCGTGGTCACTTTTTATGAAATTCGGCAATATGGTAGAGGGCTATGCCAAACGGCGAAAACCCGAAACTCACAACCATTGGCCAAAGGGTGGCGCTGTAGCACTCAATTGAAATATGCCAACTTTGAACAGGTACAGCTCATGCCCTGTTCGACCTACAGCCATGAAACTTCGATACACACATGCGTCTCCTCATGCCTAACAACTTTCGCTGTTTGACTTTTGACCTCTGACCTTTAGATCTCCCACCATTTCGAATTCTATGAAAAGCAGTAAAAAGCAGTAAAAAAATCACTTCTCCTGGGATTTATGAGCAATCTGTACGAAACTGTATACACATGAACTTTGGACCAATGCCGACAAACGTAACTTAGCGGATTTTCCATAAGTGAAAACGTTAAGCTTTTATAAGCCAATGAAAATTGCAGCTTTTTTTTAATTATTCATCTGCCCCTAACACATACATGCAGACTCACATTTGTTTGACACTTTGCAATATTGTAGAGGGTCCTTCCAAGTATCACTGAAACCAATCTTACTCCAATTGGTCAAAGGGGGGCGCTATAGCAATTTTTTGAAAATGCAAACTTTAAACAGGCAAAAGTCATGCCTCGTTTGGCCGACAGCCGTTAAACCTGCTTACACATGTGCCTTGACTCATGAGGAACACATGTATCACTTTGACCAGTAAGCTCTGCCCTTAGATTGTCTGCAATTTTGAGCAGTTTGAAAAACATTTAAATCCAGGATTTCTGAGCAATTTGCATGAAACTGTGTCAAATACATGTTTGAGGCCCTTTTTCACAGGTTCAGGTGTGTTGGTTCAATAGCTTGATCGCTTAATCATCTGCCTTGAAACCATAGGGTAGCCGGTTCGAATCCCACCTCAGGTAGTCTTAATTATAATTGCATTGCACACAACATGACTATATCAATGAATACATGTGCAATTGTTAAAGATGACGAGAAATGAATACTTGAAAGTAGTTATTTTCAATGTATGACGTACTTCATTCGCGCTTTTGTTTTGTTTTGTTGGATTCTCCCTTTTCACTGTCTAAGGCTGTGTATTGGATAGCTCCACCAGTATGTGTGAGTCTCATGTGCCAAAGGTCCCTGGTTCGAATCCCACTTATTACAGTTCACATTTAAATTGCATTGTACAAAACATGACCCTGTTAATTCAGACATGTGCAATGTTTAGACAATAACACGAAATGCTTTTGAGAGTAGTTGTTTTTTATGTATGACATACTTTCTTGTGAAAATAGACGATCTACAATCTCACACCTTTTTAGATAGCAACGCGTTGTGAGCTTGTAGATCGACTATTTTCCACTACTTTCCATTCCGAAATATATTGAGCAGTTTGAAAAACATTTAAACCAAGGATTTCTGAGCAATTTGCGTGAAAGTGTGTCATGTGTGTAAACTCCCTTTTCACTAGTACAGGTCTGTTGGCCCAATGGCTTAATCATCTGCCTTGAAACCACAGGGTTCCTGGTTCGAATCCCACGTCATGTAGAATTCATTATAATTGCATTGCACACAACATGACTGTATCAATGAATACATGTGCAATTGTTAACCAGTAAACTCCGCCCTTAGATTGTCTGCAATTTTGAGCAGTTTGAAAAACATTTAAATCCACTATTTCTGAGCAATTTGCGTGAAAGTGTGTCATGTGTGTGAACTCCCTTTTCATCAGTTCGGGTCTGTTGGCCCAATGGCTTAATCATCTGCCTTGATACCAGAGGGTCGCCGGTTCAAATCTCACCTCATGCAGACCTCAACTCAATTGCATTGCACACAACATGACTGTATCAATGAATGACCAATGCCGACAGACGTGAGCAAGCAGATTTTCCATAAGTGAAAACGTTAAGCTTTTTATAAGCCAATGAAAATTGCAGTTTTATGACAATTATTCATCTGCCCCTAAAACATACATGCAGACTCGCATTTGTTTGACACTTTGCAATATTGTAGAAGGTCATTCCAAGTATCACTGAAACCAATCTTACTCCAATTGGTCAAAGGGGGGCGCTATAGCAATTTTTTGAAAATGCAAACTTTAAACAGGCAAAAGTCATGCCTCGTTTGGCCGACAGCCGTTAAACCTGCTTACACATGTGCCTTGACTCATGAGGAACACATGTATCACTTTGACCAGTAAGCTCTGCCCTTAGATTGTCTGCAATTTTGAGCAGTTTGAAAAACATTTAAATCCAGGATTTCTGAGCAATTTGCGTGAAAGTGTGTCATGTGTTTGAACTCCCTTTTCACTAGTTCAGGTGTGTAGGTTCAATAGCTTGATAGCTTAATCATCTGCCTTGAAACCACAGGGTTGCTGGTTCGAATCCCACCTCAGGTAGACTTCATTATAATTGCATTGCACACAACATGACTGTATCAATGAGGAACATATCTATCACTTTGACCAGTAAGCTCCGCCCTTAGATTGTCTGCAATTTTGAGCAGTTTGAAAAACATTTAAATCCAGCATTTCTGAGCAATTTGCGTGAAAGTGTGTCATGTGTGTGAACTCCTTTTTCATCAGTTCGGGTCTGTTGGCCCAATGGCTTAATCATCTGCCTTGATACCACAGGGTCGCTGGTTCAAATCTCACCTCATGCAGACCTCAACTCAATTGCATTGCACACAACATGACTGTATCAATGCATGTGCAATTGTTAAAGATAACGAGAAATGCATACTTGAAAGTAGTTATTTTCAATGTATGACGTAATTCATTTGCCCTTTTGTTTTGTGTTGTTGGATTCTCCTTTCTCACTATCTGATGCTGTCGATTCAATAGCTCCACCAGTAGAGTGTGAGAGTGTCAACAGACACCATCAGGGAGGCCATATCTCTAGCTCAATGAGAAGAGAGGCAGCCTGTGAATCCATAGGTCGCTGGTTCGATCCCTGTCCCCAACAATGCGTTGAGGTGATCATCATTTGGAATTCCCCCTATTCCCATGGATTGGATCCACCCCTCTCACTCATCACCAATCACACCTGCCACATGCACAGTACAATTTTTAGGTACTTTTACTTTACTACTCTACTCTACTGCAATTACAGCAGATGACAGCTTTAGTTACTTGTTACTTTGCAGATGTAATTATTAATACAACACCTACAGTAACCACATACAGCCGATCTACAATGTGACGCGTTATGAGCTTGTATGTATATAATAAGCAACCCATGCTGTATGATAACTTACCACATATGAAATCCAATTCTGTCTATCCAATGGCTCAGTCTGTACTGTGGCCATAGCTGAGTGGTTAGTGAGCCCACCTAGGGAGCCAGAGGCCCTGGTTGCCCCAGGTACGATTCCAGGCCAGGCCAGCAAATGTGTCGATGAAATGAAATTTGTCCCTGAGCAAGACTCTTAACCCCTAATTGCTCACAGGCCCTCATTGGAAACAAGACCGCAAGGACTTTCATGAACGGACCTGGAATTATCCTTATCCTTTACACTGTCTACCCACAAGTCTATAGGTCCCTGGTTCAAACCTCAATTTAACCGGTCCAAATATAATTTACTGAACAAAAATCATGACTTTGTTAATTAATGCATGTTCACTTCTTCTCTCTCGCTCTCTCTCTTACTGCCTCTCTTTCTCACTGCCTCTCTCTCTCTCCCTCTCTCTCTCTCTCTCTCTCTCTCCCTCTCTCTCTCTCTTTCTTTTCTCTCTCTCTCTCTCTCTCTCTCTCTCTCTCTCTCTCTCTCTCTCTCTCTCTCTCTCTCTCTCTCTCTCTCTTTCCTCTCTCTCTCTCTCTCTCTCTTTCTCTCTCTCACTCTGTCACTGTCTGTCTGTCTGCCAGTCTGCCACTCTGTCACTGTCTGTCTGTCTGTCTGTCTGTCTGTCTGTCTGTCTGTCTGCCAGTCTGCCACTCTGTCACTGTCTGCCTGTCTGCCAGTCTGCCACTCTGTCATTGTCTGTCTGTCTGCCAGTCTGCCACTCTGCCACTCTGTCACAGTCTGTCTGTCTGCCAGTCTGCCACTCTGTCACAGTCTGCCAGTCTGCCACTCTGTCACAGTCTGCCAGTCTGCCACTCTGTCACTGTCTGTCTGTCTGCCAGTCTGCCACTCTGTCACAGTCTGTCTCAGTGCCAGTCTGCCACTCTGTCACAGTCTGCCAGTCTGCCAGTCTGCCACTCTGTCACAGTCTGCCAGTCTGCCAGTCTGCCACTCTGTCACAGTCTGCCAGTCTGCCACTCTGTCACAGTCTGCCAGTCTGCCAGTCGGCCACTCTGTCACTGTCTGTCTGTCTGTCTGTCTGCCAGTCTGCCAGTCTGCCACAGTCTGTCTGTCTGCCAGTCTGCCAGTCTGCCACAGTCTGTCACAGTCTGCCAGTCTGCCACTCTGTCACAGTCTGCCAATCTGTCACAGTCTGCCAGTCTGCCACTCTGTCACAGTCTGCCAGTCTGCCATTATTCTCGAAACCGCTCATTGCTGCTTGCAGCTATATTTTATTATTATTATTACTATTATTATTATTATTATTATTAGTAGTAGTAGTAGTAGTAGTAGTAGTAGTAGTAGCAGTAGCAGTAGCAGCAGCAGCAGCAATAGTAGTACAAGTAGTTGTAGCAGTAGTAATAATATAATATGTAATAATAATAATATTGACATGTATTAGTTGTAGTAGCCTAGTTTAGTAGTATTAGTAGTATTAATACAAGTACTTGTAGTAGTAATAATAGTAGTATGTGTTGTAATAGTAGTAGTATTAATACAAGTAGTCAAAGTAGTAGTAGTTCTAGTAGTGAATGATGAGCAATGTTGTTGAACTATATGCGTTTCAGTCATGTAACCAATGCAGTTATTGTCTGCCATTTGAAATATCCTTCAAATAAATGTGATCATTAATTATATCATTTACAAATTAAATCTGCTGATACGTTATGCAATACCAGTCAACTTAATATACCTGTAAACATGTTTACATGGTAAATGACTAGTTCAATAAATATACCATAGAATTTCACAGACATTTACATTTTCATTTAAAAGGAAAAATATATTTTTCAGAATGTCAGCTGCTGAACATGTATTGAATGCTGGCATTGCAATGTCTTACCTGCGTCAATAATGAAATCCCAATTTATATCTGGAGAGGAAGAGGAAGTTTATTGACAATGAGTGCAATGAAGCTTTTTTCAGCGAGGACCAGCTCACTGGGACATCTGTGGGGCTCTAACCGTCATTTTATAGTGAGTCTCGCTTGTCAACCGTCGATTAGGCCAGCATTTAGTTTGAACAACATCACCACTCACTTGGCACTGACCGACAATCATATCAGAAAATCTTTACTTTAAAACTCTATATACTTTGTTGACCTGGGTCCCCCCAGGGATCAACCATCTACCAGCTCACAACGTGTCACGTTGCCGCGTGTTGTCATTTCTATGGATAAACAGGCAACATAACAACATCTTATCACTAGTGAAAAAGTGATTAGACCTCCTTATGAAGGCTTTCTTGTCTATGACTAACAAACTTTGCTTTAATCAATTGGTACAAGAATCAGCATACAGTACTATGGTGGTAATCCAATTGACCTTTGTGTTGTGGCATTGTTTGTCTCTGATTAGTGGTCTTTCTATATGTCAGTGTTATCTGACCACTTCTTGATAACATTCCAAGTAGTACTAAATTGTGAAATTAGAAGCAGTTCTTTCAACTGGCCTCTTTAAAAAGTAAAGAATAAACAAATGAATAACCAGATGGTGAAATATAACTATATTTACAGTAGTATCGTAATAGCAGTGTTGTGTAAGACAGAGTCCTGAGGGACACTCATAGTAGTGTAGCTTTACTTTAACCCGGGTTCCCTGGGGGTCTATTGTCTCCTTTTCCCTTCTACACCAAATCTCTTTGTTGATCTTGTAGATCGGCTATTTTCGGGATTTGGTATAGAGGGAAAAAAACAGCAGATAAAGTATAGAGTTCACATAGGGATTGAGTGGTTAAAACATTACCAAACTTGCCAGAATAATTGAGTCAATGTTATGTGTGTCATATTCAATGGGCTAAACATGCCAGAGCTGCCTGTCCTTTAAATTTCATAAGGTACAGTACCTTTCTGATACTTAAAAGACCATACGGGTGGTCTGGCACAAGGAGGCACCAGCACCGGTGGTCTGGAACAAGGGGCACTGATTAGAAACATTAATTAGAATGGGTGGTGCTGACTTTTGGTCATTCTGTAGTGTACTAGCAAGCATAAAACTGCCCAGAGGGCCTGTGCCAAATCCACCTGTGTGGTCAATTTCTTCAGGAAAGCTGAGCCATCCAAAATTTGACTTCATCCTCACCTATCATATTGTACCATCTGACGCAATCACAGCTTCAGATCGATGGACTACAGCAACCCTGTATAGGAAAATATACAGAACAAGCCCAGGTTCAGCTATGAAAAAAAGTGTGATGCTACTGTGACAAACGTCAAGTCCTGAACAGCAGTGAAGTGGGTGTCACAAGATCGCCACCCTTGAAAGGTTTTGTTGGCACAAAGGTGACCTTGTTCTCTTCTATAGGCATACTTACAGCGAGGAGGAAGGAGAAGCAATGTTGCACTTTTTTTATTTTTTACAAACTGGTACATTGGAACTTCATTTAAAAGTTACACATGGAAATCGAGTACATAGAATATAATGTATTATATCCCCCTAGAGGGGCTTTTGGACAATGTTTTAAAGTAGTAAAAAGGTGTAATTTGGTGACATAGTGGCACTATTTAATAGTCTTTGACTTTTTAATCTGGTAATAGCTTAGCAACTGCTGAAGCAACCACATTCACGTAAATGTTTTTTTCTTTTAAAGTTAAACCCTCTACACTGCAGCTGTAGAGGGTTGTTTGCCATGTTGTCTAGCAGAGTAACGTTAATGTAGACTCCTGTCATATTAGCACTGTTGAGGCGTTAGCTAGTGAAGTTAGAATGGATGTTTTCCCTCCCTGGGAGCTCCTGGGCGGATCAACAGGCCATCCATAATTAACAGCTACTCCGCCTGCGTTCTGATCCGCTCGGCTTTAAAAAGAACAACTGTCACCACTGGTTAGATGCTGAGAGAGGAAGGGAGACGCAAGGAGCAAGAGACACAGGGGGAGTGAGGTGGAGAGACAAATAGGGGCTGGGGTGAACACATTCAGTCATACACTAAAGGACACACACACAACTTATACAGTAAGCGATGCACAAGCAAAGATAAAAAATCATCCCACAACATAAACCCATGCAAATATATAAAAACAGACAGAAATGCCCACACATACATTAACTCATGCAGAAACCTCCACACAGAGACTTGCCTGGGCAAAGCCATACTCACATGCACATTTAGCTTCTGGCCCTAGAATGAACACAGCATGGCTTTCAAATGTATTTCTATAATGTATTGATGTGAGATCAAGAGGACTTCTCACTGAACTACTTCTGTTATCAGGTTCTCTGACAGCAGACACCACCCAGTAGTCTATCTATAGTATAACCATTCTGCCGTAAACATCCCATCAAGTCCATAGCATTGGTTTAGTTTTTGTGTCACATGGTGTAAATTATGTTTATGAATTTTGACTATCTAGAGTTCGGGCAGCTACGCGGCCCTCACACCTATACGTCGCACCGCCAATTGGACCAATATCACTGAGTCATAGTGTCGAGGGATATCTCAGAGTACCCGTTGTACCTGTCTGTGTCCCTTTTGTGCCCATATATGGAGATCTCTGTATCTGTCTGCTATGTCCCTTTTATGCCCATTATGGAGATCCCTGATGTCATCAGTATATGCCCATATATTGGAATGTCCATATATGGGCATATTGGTTGGATCGGCGGTTCTGGACAACTAGATATCCAAACTACTCGACGGCACCGTACTCCCTCGAGTATGAAGTCGGTCGGTCTCATACTGTATATGCACATGACCATGGGCATAGTGGTCGGATCTGTGGTTCTGGAAAACCGGATCTCTGTATCTGTCAGTCCTTGTCCCTTTTTGTGCCCATATATGGAGCTCACTGATTTGTATGCGCCTGATGTCATGACGACACATTGAGGTTAGGCAACACTCCATATTTGGGCATAGCTGCATTGGGAACTCCTTATATGGTTATGGCTGAGTCATGGTGACATGAGCGTGAGGTCAGAAGTCCGTCGTCCGCCCGTAGGCCCTTTTTTAATGTAAGATAACATTTTATCTGGTAGCATTTCCAGTCAATTATCTGGATTTTAAAAAGTATCTCAGAGGCCTGCTACTTTATGGTAGATGGTAGATTATGGTGATAATGAATCCGGGCGAATCCTTATAGCCCCAAATCCCAAATTGTAATTTTGCTGAAGCTCGGTGTGTGTGCGTGCGTGCATGCGTGCGTGCGTGCGTGTGTGTTACATCTTGTTGTGAGGCACAGTCACTGAAGGAAATTAACACTGATAAAAGGCTGATACAGTACATTTTGCCATTACAATTCAGGCATTTGGCAGGCACTCTTATCAAGAAGTGCAAGGTCAGAGTAAGTATTTTACCAGGTAACTAAGTGGTTGAGGAATTAAGGTCCTACAGCTACACACTGGGAGAGTTTATTTCGTGTGATGATTTCACATTCATTTAAACTGGAGTTTGTGTCATGAGTACATCCACACGCGAATATTACGCATTGATAAAGCACATAATAATATTGTTTTGAAACAAGGTTGATTTTTCTCTGCAAATAAAAGCATCAACCTGTTGAATGAGGCGTCACCAAATTAATAGATTGATATGAAATATTCACTCCCCATGTGTAAGGACATAATAATTATCTAAAAACTAAATACAGTAACTGACTATTTCACCTAATCCATAAGAAAGAAGCTCAATGCCTCACTCTTAATAACTTGCACTGTTGGTTGATACAGTACATTTATCTCCTCTACCAATCGTTTTGGCATCAATTGGGGGTGAACTCAATTCCCCAAACTGATACTGGTACAGAACGTAGCACCACTGTTGCCCTTGGACAAACTGTTATATAGATGAGGCTGATACATTTCTGCAGTCTGTTTTACATGCTACTTTAGATTTTGAGCCCATTTATATTTAATATGTGTTTTTGTATGAGATGCAGGCATCAGAATCCAGGACAGTTATCAGGGGGACCAAGCAGTTGGTGAAACAACAACAGTCGATTGTACTCATGTCTCTAGCATGGGAAAGTAGTAATGATCCTTTGTGTGCTCTCTTCTCTTCTCTTCTCTTCTCTTCTCTTCTCTTCTCTTCTCTTCTCTTCTCTTCTCTTCTCTTCTCTTCTCTTCTCTTCTCTTCTCTTCTCTTCTCTTCTCTTCTCTTCTCTTCTCTTCTCTTCTCTTCTCTCCTCTCCTCTCCTCTTACTGTGCATATGTTGTGCCCAGTGCTCATACTATGTGATTTGGACAAATGTCTCACAGGGTGAAGTCTCTTCTTCTCCCCTCTCTTCTCTACTATTTTCTCCTTCTCTTTTCTCCTTCTCTTTTTATTTCTCCTTCTCTTTTCTCTCCTCTCCTCTCCTCTCCTCCCCTGTTCATCCGTAGATCTATTGTATATCACCCCAGCCTGAACAACAGTGTTATTTGAATGTGGAACAAATAAAGTGAAACATTGAATCCTCTCTGTAGATGAGAAGAAAACGGAACTATCCTGCTTAATTGAAGTGCCATTATTCTCTCTTGGCCGTATATAGTACCCAGAGGCTCTGACACCTTTCAATGGTAATATTCCAACATGTGTCTGACTGCCTGGTTATATAGCTACAGGGGAGGACACTAAGTACTAGCCTGCTTATGTACCAGGCCAGTCCAGTATAGGGCCTGTGTGATTTCACCTAGAAGGATTCTATTGCCACAGTAAAGCAGATTTAGGCTATGTGTAGTACGGCAATTCATTAGTAATTCATTGGATGTAATCAAACTAAAACTTCATACTAGAGATTTTTGATACCATCTAGTCTATTCATTATTGGTAATGGTGGTTGTGGCTATGGGGTTTGGTGTCAGCAAAATGGACACATCTTTAAGAGGCATGGACAGCAGCATGGCATGTGTGCTGCCTTTTAAAATTGGATATGTACACTATATACTATACAGTGTGTGTATGTGTGTATATATGTATATACTGTGTACTGTATATACAAAGTATCAACGTCTTATCCACTAGTAAATGCTGCACTTATATAGCACCTTAATCTAAGGCGCTTTACAATGTGCATTACATTCACCCATATTCACACGTTCATACACCGACGGCGGAGGAAATCATGCAAGGCACCAACCAATTAGGGGTTCACTGCTATATATATATATATATACACACACACACACACACACAGAATACAACCATTTTTATTTTTTATGAGAGAGAGAGAGAGAGAGAGAGAGAGACAGAGAGACGGAGAGAGAGGCTATATCTGGCAGAATTTCAGGAACAGGACCGTACCTAAATTAAGCTACATCCAACCCTCTCCCTCCTCTTCACTCTCACATTCTTTGCCCATCCCTCCAACCCGGCTTCTCTTCCCGTTTCTTCTACTCCCTCCTCTCCATCGGGCCCTGAGGGGATTCATCATGTCCGGGTGCTATGACTGGACTCCCCATAAAGCATCCCCACAAAACATTCAGCTAACAGAGGAACTATAGGAATCAAGTCTTGCACACATTCTTTCTGAATACATCTGTTAAATGCAACATGTTAATGGTGTGGTCCTTGCTAGTTTATATATACATTACTGGTTGAGTGTAGGCTACTTGTTGGTTCTTCCAGGCCAGAGTGCTTTTATTCAGCCTACAACAATCAGCTATTATAACAATAACAACATATCAATGTTTAATAGAGTGCATTGCAGAGATACTTTTGTGATACTGTGTGTGTGTGTGTGTGTGTGTGTGTGTGTGTGTGTGTGTGTGTGTGTGTGTGTGTGTGTGTGTGTGTGTGTGTGTGTGTGTGTGTGTGTGTGTGTGTGTGTGTGTGTGTGTGTGCTTTGTGAAAGTCTACTTCAAACGTATGGAGGGCTATAACGTTGCTATTAAATATAAAGAAATCCCCTTATAACTTCAATAGTTTTTGTTCTACTTTAAGACCATTTTCTCTCGTCATCCCTTAGCTGCAGTTCAATTTTATGTAATGAAAACGTGAGTTATTCTGCCAACTGGGGAAATGATGGGAAAACTGATTGTACTGCCAAGTGCTCAAAGAACGCCAGAGCACTGAAAACACAACATGAAACATTCAACACAAATTGGCAGATGCCGTTTCTTTTAATAAATCAAATACACTCATAGTGCCAGCGATACAGCAAATATTCCAGGGACATGTGCATAGTTTCTCATTCAGAACTGTTAGCGCAGCTCTGAAATGGAACTCATTTAGTTGTCAGAGCTTTAACAAGCCAGGCCCTGTGAACAGGTTAAGACACTGAGGACTGTTACTACATTAACAACTATATAGATTGACAATGGCACAATGACAATGGTGACCGTGGTGTTAATAACAGCTGTTTAACACAATTATTATGTCATATACTCTATGTTTATTATTATGTAAAATCCACATAAATTATTGAATTATGTAAATGAAATGGAATATGTTGGAACCTGTACGGTATGTTGTTTGAGTGCATTAGTGTAGACAGTGTGTGTGTGTGTGTGTGTGTGTGTGTGTGTGTGTGTGTGTGTGTGTGTGTGTGTGTGTGTGTGTGTGTGTGTGTGTGTGTGTGTGTGTGTGTGTGTGTGTGTGTGTGTGTGTGTGTGTGTGTGTGTGTGTGTGTGTGTGTGTGTGTGTGTGCGCGCGCGCGCATTTGGATGTGCATGTTGCCTAGGGGCTTGAGCATATCAAATTATTCCAAGCACTATGGCTGATATGGTTACTGCTGTTACCTCTTTTTGCCCTGCTGAGGCCCCTAAGGCACACACACGGTTGCTGTCGAGCATTGCTTTATGCCATGCTGTGCTCCCCAGGGCCGTCACAGAGCAGTCTAAGAGGTCTGTAATAGTGAGAGAGCAGAAGGAACACACACACATTCATACGCACACACACACACACAAGCGCACGCGCACACACACACACACACACACACACACACACACACACACACACACACACACACACACACACACACACACACACACACACACACACACACACACACACACATACAAATACAAACAATTGCTTACCATACATTTATTGTATGTGTCTCTCCTAAATTGGCAAAAAGAAACACATGTACTGTACAGTCAAAGTGGGTAATTTCCTTTAAACTCTTCTCTCGTGATCTACAGGTCTGTACATCCACACATCTGTAGATGTCAATGTTCTTTTCTTTGTGTCTAGTGCTGCATTCGTAATCAACATTACAGTAACACATTCCCAGGGCCTTCAAATTGGGCAGAATTTCAGTGGAACTGTTGATTTGTTGAAGTATTTGAGCAAAAACTCGGGGGAAATGGTAAAAGTACATTGCATGCAATATTTTCATAGTACCGTATCTTTGTTGAGTATAAATAACCATGCAACCGTGGCTGAGATTTATGAATCATGAAGAGATTTATGATTCATAGTCGACAAGTGTTTTAAAATCAGTGTCCAGTGTAGTATCTACTGTATCCTTTTTTACCAGCTTGCTCGAAGACTGGCTGGTCTATGAACAGACAGAGCAACTAGTCAACATCTATGCGAGACCTTTTTGACACTTTTTCATTATTGTCTGTCCTTTAGGCCAATGGGGAGACTTCCCACACTCTTAACAGCGGTCAACACTGGTAAATTGCTGCTGGAGGGATCATATGTGTACCCTCTCAGGTGCCTCTTAAAATAGGGTGTGTTTGCTACTCAAACAAATGCATGCAACCAAATGGACCTGCAAGGGCCTTATTTGTACAATCTCTGAGTTCAATTAACACCGGTAAATTGCCGCTGGAGGGATCCTATGTGTACAAAGTGCAGAACTCGTTAGCACAATAAGCTGCAGTCTGTGATGTCCAGAATAGTCGAGCAGCAGTCAAACAATGGAAAAGGTGCCGTGATATCATATACAACAATACATGAAATACCATAGTATGGCCCCAACGATCCATTTGAATATTTGCTACAGTAGTAAAGTGAGGTAGACTTGAATATAAAAGTCATAAAATCTGGCGACACTTGTAGCTTGTAGGTCTGCTATTCTCTGTGCGGGACTCACCACATAGCTAAAAAAGTAATCTTGGTTGTAGGACACTGGTAGTTTAACTCGGGCCATACTCAGCCAATTCTCAAGCGATTTTTATAATTCAATGATGCTTCTATCAAACGATATGGCACGCATGGCATATTGATAGGCAATGAAAGAGCGCCTTCCTGTATCTTATTTTCAGAATGTTTCAGGATATTTAGTCATAATAAGTACAAATATATGCAATTCTAAGCTCTGACCTACAGTGTTGAAATCAGGGGACTTTGCACATGTCACATGAGAGTGTTGAGTGCTGGAGCCTGAGTTGCAACATTTAAGACAACAAAGTCACATGATTAATCAACAGAAGGTTTCACCCACATGGGTAGACCAAACCCATATAAATAGAGTGGATGCTCACTAAACAGTACGAAGTGTCCTGCAGGCATCAGTGTTACTACAGTTGTAGCTACCAGGGTGTTATTGCTGTACTGTATGTCAGAGCAGGATTTCTTCCCCTTTCTAGTTTTCTTCCAATATTGTTTAATTTACAGCAATTAATTTTATTTTTGTATTGTTTTTAAGATGTTAGTTCCATAAATAGTAATTTAAAACTGATGATACCTGATTGCTTTGATTATGCCTTTATAGGGTTACGGTTATAACTTTACCGCATCCCTGTGATATTACCTAAGGCCTTACCTTGAAGGTGAACACTGAGACAGAAATATGTTGCTGATCCATTTCAAAGCCATTGTTCAGTTTGGATAAATCAATGTGAAACTTTGCACAAACCTCTTATGACACATATTTATATGTTTTGCCTTGTTTCCTAATCTTGGAATAATTCTCAAAATGTAAAAGGTTGTAGGATTTGTAAAATGTATATAGACATTGTGACTACAATGGTTAGCAAATATTTAGTTAATCATTTATTTGTCTTGACATTTTATACCAAAATGAATTTCTTACTTTTATATGGCATATATTAGTCATTATGTTATGTAGTGCCTTTTAACTTAAAAAAAATGCCACTGAGGCACTGCAGTGGTGATTTAGTTGCCTTTGATGAGTTTCTTTTTTAGGTCGTCCAATGTCCAGTAGATTAAGTGTATTAGCTTTCAATTAGTATTTTAATTTGGGGATGTAACAGTCTTTGCTTGTGAATGTTGACAAACATGGCTACTTAGAAGCATAGGCTGAACAATTACTTAATCAGAAAGGTAAGTATTACTGTAGGCTAAAGTGTTTAAATAAATTATAAAAAAAAGTATTAACTAGAAAAAGTGCTCCTCGGAGCACAACTCTCCGCCGGCAGACTTGTGTTGGGATTGTTGGGAGTGTTCTACTTCTAGGAATATTCTACTTCTTATGCCGTCCTGTATCCGTCCTGTCTGTATAAGTCCGTCCTGTCTGTGGGACGGGACACATAATTGGACAGATAGGACAGATAGGACTCTTACAGTATAAACAGGACAGATAGACAGATAGTGGTGTCCTATCCGTCCTGTCTGTATACTGTAAGTGTCCTATCCGTCCTGTCTGTGTAAGTGTCATATCCCTCCTGTCTATGTAAGTGTCCTATCCGTCCTGTCTGTATAAGTGTCCTATCCGTCCTGTCTGTATACTGTAAGTGTTCTATCCGTCCTGTCTGTATAAGTGTCCTATCCGTCCTGTCTGTATAAGTGTCCTATCCGTCCTGTCTGTATAAGTGTCCTATCCGTCCTGTCTGTGTACTATAAGTGTCCTATCCGTCTGTGTAAGTGTCATATCCCTCCTGTCTATATAAGTGTCCTATCTGTCCTATTTGCCAATTATGTATCAGCCATGCAGCCATTTCGTGATGGTTCCTGTCTTACCTCACTTTGGCAGTGGCAAGGACACTGCCAAAGTGACGCCATGTATTTATACAATATTTCACCGTATTGTCACGTGTCACGTGAGGCTTGACCAATCGGTGTGTCATATTTAGAAAGTGAAAACAAAACTCTCCTGCGGAGAGTAATAAATATACAGTGTCTGATCAGAGCCGTGAGGCATCCAGAATGTTCAAACATGTGCCAGGAATTGCCCCCCCCCCCAAAAACAAATCACACCCTGTGTGAAGGTAGTGGCGCCTTTGATACATTTTGTCATCGATATGTGTTTATAATGTGTTTATAGCCATGTGTCACGTGAAGCTTGACCAATCACTTTGTTGACGCACCTGACCAATCAGAGCGTTGACGGGTCTGACCAATCAGAGCGTTGACGGGTCTGACCAATCAGAGCGTTGACGGGTCTGACTAATCAGAGCGTTGACGGGTCTGACCAATCAGAGCGTTGACGGGTCTGACCAATCAGAGCGTTGACGGTGAACACGGACAAAGTCAGGTATAGAGCAGGATCCGCTCTATACCTAAAGGTACCTAAAGGTATAGAGCGGATACCTAAAGGTATCCGCTCTATACCTAAAGGTATAGAGCGGCTAGCGCCGCTAAAAATATACAGTATATGCCTGTGGCCGCCGGGGTCCCGCGACTGGGCCCCTGGTGTGACTATTCTCATGGTCGACCCCTGTTTGTGGCACGTTAGGTGTGGATTGGAGCAACGGTGTGTCTGTGGCCCCCAGGGGGCCCTGACATGCCCAATGGGGGCTGTACGTGGCCCCTGGTGTGACTATTGTCAAGGCAGACCTTATGGGGTTAGCACAATAAGCTGCAGTCTGTGATGTTCAGAACAGTCGAGCAGAAGTCAAACAATGGAAAAAGTGCTGTGATATCCGATACAACAATACATGAAATACCATAGTAAGGCCCCAACGATCCATTTGAATATTTGCTACAGTAGTAAAGTGAGGTAGACTTGAATATAAAAGTCATGTCTGTCTGTCTGTCTTTGGATTGGATCGGGGCAAAAAAGGCTTGCCGCAAGCTGGTATAATATGACTGTGTCATTTCTTGTTCCTCCTCCCATCTCTTTTCTCTGCTCTACCTTTCACCCTTCGACGTTTCGACTAACTTTTTTGTTTCTTTGTCATCTCTCTTTCCCCTGCAGTCTAAATGCATCTTCATCCTCTTCTTCTCCTTCCTGTAAGTGTAAAGGCCCTATTTTGGGGCAGGCAAACTGGCATGATGGCCAAAAAGGCATGATGGAATGGATGGCCAATCTGACAATTTTCTGAGGCACAGTGTTTTGGGGACTCACCGTGCACAAATGTAGGAGGAGAGGTGCAGTAAGGAGTGTGTTGTTTTCAAATCAGCATCACACTGCAGGCATCAGTGAGGACCACAATTTGCGTGTCCGCTGCACGCCTGCTTGGACCAGGTCAACCGGCATATAGCAAAGGCGCGCACTCTCTCCTACTGCTACTTTCTATCTCTACAATCACACAAACATGTTTTATAGTATGTTATGTCTGTTTCACTTTCATATTAATTTGTCAAGGTGAAACATTTTTTTTGTATGTTTATGGTTTCGGACCCACATGTACAGTAATGATTAAATGTGGTTATGCAACACAACCACTGTGCTTCATTATGCATGGAGAATATTGAGAGCATATATTCATACTGTAGGTGTTCCCTGCATAACTACAAATATTACCCAAACTGTAATGTTCTGTTTGGCTCTTCACTGGGCATCTTTAAAAAGTTTCTTACACTGAGAAACACTTCTCATTGGACCATTCCTGCCAAGATCTTTTACATCATCTGATCTTAGCGGTCTGTTTAAGGTGCCGTATTTGTTGTTGACGACTCTGCAACTCCTGCACAAGGACATCAGTTTGCTCTTGGGAGAAATGACGGTTGCGTTTTATTTAGGTCACTCTGAGAGGTACTCTTACTTTATCAGATCCCAAATAGGTTGATATGTTGAACCCTGTTTGTTTTACACTCCATTTTCTACATGCTGAATGGCGAGCAGGCTGTCTGGTACAGTAAGTACTCCATTTACAGGCATATTTGGATTTCCTTGAAATCACTGTTTTCAAGAGAAACCTTTAGCTTATTGCAAAGCTCCCTAGCGTCCTCTTCACCATACAGTAATGGCAGTCGGCTTGGCCATGTGCTTTGATCTAACATATTTTATTTACCATGTGATTATTCCTCCTTTCTAACCATCCTACTTGTCATACTTGTGCATAATGAATCATAACACTTGCCAGGATCCATAACTTTTGTCTGTTGTCCTTCTGTAAAGGCATACCATCAAAGGAACCAGTCTGAATATCCTCACGTGAAGTTTTGTAGTATGGAGCACTATCTGGACTATCTCTCTCTCATGGTCGAGAAGCGTGATACTGAAATGCAATTCTGGAACAGACCTTTTCATGGCAGCCATATTGGCATGAATTAGTAGTGTAACATTACTTCCTTCACAGGTATTATGATACTAATTAAGGCTGTGTTCCATTCTGCAGAGCTTTTCCAGTGAGACAATATGCACTGCCTGCTCTGCTTGACCTGAATGGAATAGAGCCTTAATTAGTATCATTGGTAAAACCTGTGAAAGAAGTAACATTACACTACTATTTCATCTCAATAATGGCTCCTGTGAAAGGGGTCTATTGGTTTTATGGTAATTGTACAGTATATTAAAAGAGAACAGAGTCTGCACACTTTATCAAGCTCCAAAGGTATTTTGTATTTAGATTACCAGAACACCACACCTATTGCACATAATCTAAATAAAAATACCATTGGAGCTGGATTCAGTGTGCAGACTCTGCTCTCTTGTCTTCTGCCCAGCATCTGGCATTTTAACTTTGGATGTGTGTGATTTATTTACTTGTTAATTTTACAGTATATGCCAACATGTTATTGTTTATTTACAAAAGGTCATTATATCTGCTACTTTTGCATTTAATTCCTATAAATTCCCACAAATAAAAAGAGAACAAACTCAATCATACTGTATCTTCCTGTAGTTTATTATAAATACAGCTGACTTTGAAAGACTAATAGTATATGGAAAATGTGTATTACAAAAATGGCAAGGTACTGCATTACCATATTTGGAAGAAACTGTCTTCAGTCATTAATGACAGGCTGTACTGAACAGAACACATGAGTATAACCTCTCAGACAATTAATTAAAATAGCATCAAGCCTGTAATGCCAGCCAATGATCATCTTAGAGTACACCCCTGCCTTTTTGACTAGCATTACAGAGGCGTCTCAACAGAATCCAACCAGACAGTCTTTAAGAAGACATCATCAGAGCTGTATTTCAACAGACAGTTGAGCAGTCCATCAGTAATTCCTACAGTGGTGGTACTCCTGAGATAAATAAGACCTAAGAAAAAGGTTAAAGGTCCTGAGCCTTATTTAACTGATGTTCTGATGTACACGGAAGATGTTTTACTTAGATAGGTGGTTTTATCCACAATAACATTGACCTTGGGTCGAGTAGATCTTATATTTGCCAGTAATGCCTGCCTCATTTCTGTAGATTTCTGTTGTTACAGCTGACTCACAAACCATTAACACAAGAATGGACACAACATCAGTGTTCAAGTACATTGAAGAAAAATAACTGAAGACCAAACAAACTAGAAAAGTGTGCAGTTCCCTGCCAGGCCGGGTTGCCTATCCAAGGCTGCGACCTGTTATAGTGCCACAATTGTGGGTAGTGCCAAACATTTGGCGTGCCAGATCATTTTTGGGCTACTAGGATTGTGCGTACAAAGTTTCACACGTCATGATCCAAGAAAGCCAGGGGGAAATGATTTTGATTGTAGGACCTACAGTTCAAGAGTTACGATTTTTACACACCAGACAGACAGATGGTGCAACTTTGTGTGTTTGTGGCAGAAGTGAAATCGCTTTTGGAGTTGCGCTCTATAGGGCCCCTCAACGTGGTTACAATTTGGGAATGATTGGATGTTGCGTTCATGATATGCCATTTTTGTAAGAAATAGCCCTCACCCACAGTTCTGTGAATCTAATTACCAGGCAAACGATATGGAGTATGAAAACTAGATTTTTTTTGTTTTTTTTGATTGATCTTTCTTTTCTATGGAAATAAGAAAACAATAGAAATTGCACAAAAACAAATTTCACCCACTTTTTTTACTTTTGTAAATCTGTGATATGACAATAAAGCTGAAAGCTGAAAACCTTATTTGATGGTCATTGTCACATGATGCACAAGTGCCTTTGTGGCTAATTTGGATGTCATCTTGAATTAGATTCATTACAGAGTCTCCATAATGATAATCAGCTGCAAGTGGAGGAAGAGCTATGGGAATCACACAGGTGAATAAAATCCTGATTCATGATTATTCATAGGAGCATACTGTTACTGATGTAATCATGCATTACATTTTTGTGACCTGGATGGATGACTAAAAGTGTGGAAAAACATGTTTTTCATTTCAGATGGTCCAAAGCTTTTTCATCCTGTTTTTGACTATTTCTTCTGCTAATGTAGATATAGCTCTATGGGATGCTGTGTTTTTGTATTTTTATTTACTCAGCAGTTGCATTAGCTTCTCCCTGCTATTGCCATAAACAGAGTGTACTGCTCTGCTCTATAGCAGTGGTTTTCAACCCTTTTCATATCAAGGTCCATTATTTATTCTGCATATGAGCCACGGACCACCGTTTGATGAGATTTAGCCTCTCAGACCCAAAACTTAAGCATATTTTGTTATCGTTGGATAAGATTTTGTCCACAATTCCATGCTGTACCTATTGATGTTGGTACCATAGGAGTGATAACAGGCACACGTTGATCAAAATAACAATTCTTCTACATTCTGTATTCATTTTATCGTCTACTCAGGCTTTTGTGAGCCCCCCAGACAGTTTTTAAGTTGCTTGATTCATTACATTTAAATTACATTTATTTAATAATAAAAAAAAATACAAAATCAATGAAAAAAGTAATTGAAAAAAACACGGTCTCTGTGACCCAAATTTGTTTTGCGAGTGAAATATCCCTTTAAGTAGTGCAGATGTTTAACAATAATTGAACTCTTGAGAGTGTAAAATGAAACCATTTGGTTTCATTTTACACTCTCAAGAGTTAAAGATCTAAGAAGGGTCCATTTGGTTACCAACTCCATCATTTAGCTGCGGACCACCTGGAACCCCCTCAAGGGACACTGGTGGTCCCCGGACCACTGGTTGAGAACCACTGCTCTATAGTGTTGTACTCTGCTCTCACTCCCCTGCCCTGTGGAGTGTACTGCTCTGCTCTGCTCTGTCTGTCCGTTCTGGGTGTGCTGCTTCACCTGCTTCTTCTGAACTATGGGGCTCATGTCTGCGCTGTCCTGCTCTGTCCTGCTGCACGTCTCATTCTCATGGTGATGACTCTCTACTGCTTGGTTGGATGACTCAATCCTACGAAACATAAAACTCCATTTAGCTTATGGAGGAGAGCCTCAATGTTTCAAAAAGGGGGGGCTCAAGCTAAGGAACATGTTGAGCTGAAGTAGTGGAAGCACTACAGAGCGGGATGTGGGAGACATCAGATTGAATATGCTGAATTAAATAGGCTTTATCGTTGTAGAGTGAACCATGATCAAATTAACTTTCGTTGCAGTCACCAAAATATGATAAGTTACACAATTCCTTAAATACTATTTATAGACAATTACTTTCTTTTGATATCTAACTTACTTTGAAAGAATCTGTAAATTTCTCTCGACCTGCAGACAGTAACTTAGGATATGTTGTGTATTTGTATATCTTAGGATAGTTTGAGTTTAACACATAGCTTGGTACTGTATATTCACTTCTGTCTGACAGCTGTCGGTCACGTGCATGTGCGTAACACACAACGCGTTCCTGTGATGACATCATTTTAGACCAAAAAAAAGTTTGGAAAATAGGGCCAAAGTGGTTAACAATAAAGGCAGTAATGAGTTAAAAAAAAAATGAATTAAAATATGAATCAAAATTATTGATGGAAGATGTGCCGGTGTTGAACTCAACTGCCTGAGGACGTTTGAGATGATATGGTAGTACTGAGCCCTAGACTGTGTGTGTGTGTGTGTGTGTGTGTGTGTGTGTGTGTGTGTGTGTGTGTGTGTGTGTGTGTGTGTGTGTGTGTGTGTGTGTGTGTGTGTGTGTGTGTGTGTGTGTGTGTGTGTGTGCGTGCGTGCGTGCGTGCGTGCGTGCGTGCGTGCGTGCGTGCGTACGTGCGTGTGTGTCTGACACACTGTGACTAAGGGGTCAATGTTGTTCACTAGAGATGAGCGCTGTGGCAAATCCCTTTAGTTTCTCTGCTCTCAGCTTCTTGCTGCTTCTTGTTTAGTGACCTTGGCAGTCACATGCTTCCCTCTCCCTATTCTCTTCTCTCTCCCCAATTCTCCCTCTCCTTTTCCCAACCTACCTCTCTTCTTTTCTTTTCTCTTCTCTTTTTCTTGTCCTCTCTCTTTCTTTTGTCTTCTCCCTTTTCCATTTCCTTTTCTCCTCTTCCCTCCTTTCTCTTCTTCTTAGTGCTCTTGTTTTGTGACATTGACGACGGCATCTCTCTGTCCCTCAGAGTCTCAAGCCCCCTACTTCCTCTCTCCCCCTCGTCTCCTTTCCTAGCTCATTAACGTTTCTCCATTACCTTTCCTTTGTTCCTCTCCTTATTCTATTTTCCCTCCCTGTTGCTTCTCCTCATCTCTTCCTCTTCCCCCAGCCCTGACTTTCATACTTTGTCCTTCGTGTGTCTGTATATGTTTGATCTTCATATTAAAGACACTTGCATGGACCTAGACAAGGCAAGGCAAACGAAAGTGCTCCACATAAAAAGGCATTTCAAGTGAAACAAAGAATTAAAAGAATAACACAGCACAATTAGCAATAAGCAACTTGCAGTGGTGTAAAGTAACTAAGTACATTTACTCAAGTACTGTACTTAAGTACAATGTTTCAGTACTTATTTACTTCTACTCCACTACATCTCAGAGGCAACTAGAAAAAGTGCTCCTCGGAGCACAGGTCCCCGCCAGGTCAGGTAGGTTAGTGTGGGCCAGCAATGTTCGGAATTCGCCAATCAGGCTGGAATGTGAAAAATCAGGCAGATCAGACGGATCCGTCTTGATCACTTAACTAAAGAGATCATTTGTACTGATTTGCATGATGTTTGGACAACATTTGTGGGAGTAAAAT
>NC_139940.1:28301665-28309165 GCF_963454915.1 Gymnoscopelus microlampas | reverse complement strand
TGACTGACTGACTGACTGGTATTATTATGGAGACCAGTGGTGAAAAAAGTACTCACATGTTTTACTTCAATAAAAGTATCAATAATACTCTGTTACAAGTGAAAGTCCGGAATTCAAATTTTACTTGAGTAAAAGTATTAAAGTATTAGTATCAAAATGTACTTAAAGTACCAAAAGTAGAAAGTACTCATTATGCAGAAGAGTTTTCAAATGTGCAAAATGTATAAAACACTTTTGAAAATAGCAGATCTACAACCTCACAATGTGTCGCATTGCGACGCATTGTGAGCTTGTAGGTCAGCTATTTTCAAATGGCCGAAATGTATATACTGTAGGGCTGAAGTGGTTAATGTATGTTTTGTAATAGTAATCAAAATCTAAATCTCTAAGTAACTATAACTTAAATTAAAAATACCTCAAAACTCTACTTAAGTACAGTACTTGAGTAAATGTACTTAGGTACTTTACACCACTGATGGAGACTAATGGAGGATAGAAGGTACTGTTTTAGCATATGTGAGTGCTTTCTTGACAGGGTATACTGCACGCTGTGCTTGTACTTTCTTGACAGGGCATTCCAGGCTGTGCGTGTGCATTTGGCATTCTTGTGGATGAGCGCCATGCTTCCAGTGCGTTGGTGAGACTCTGAGAGGATGAGTCCAGTTAAAGCCCAGATTAGTATAGTACCATTTACACAGTGGTCCCATCTTAACCACAGCTGTATGCCAGCTTCATTGAGTCTGCGCAAAAAAGAACACAAAAATAGGGTGTTAAAGTGCTCTGATATTTTACTCAAGTAAAAGTAGAAACACCACAATGTGGAGATACTCTGTTAGAAATAAAAGTCCTATAATTATTCAGAATTGTACTTGAGTAAAAGTAAAAAAATGTTGGCATCAGAATACATGTTCAAAGTAAAAGTACTCAAAATATAACAAAACTCTTGCAAACCTTTTCAAGTTTGCCAATCTTGTTGATCTTATCTTATTGTTGCTATAGCTTACACACAAAGTCAGTAAGCTCAGTTCTTAAATTACCTGGACAGGCCGTCCAGGTAATTTAAGAACTGAGCTTACTGACTTTGTCACAAGTCTGTAAGCCTGTTAGGATAACAAAGTTATCACATGTTCTTATTTTACTGTCTTTTGACAGCAGTCAGTTGTATGTAAACATAATAGCTTGCTAAAATGTAAACATTCACATGGCATACCAAATACCTAATGTAGATTTGGTTCTGCTAATACTCTAAACATGAATGTTTGTGTGAATTGGGATGTATAAATACACACTGACAGAGATATATCTAGTCTCTGCTTTCATATCTTACCTTGTAATGTGTTCAACAAGATCTTGGTTGTGATTCTGTCTTATGCAAAGTATTAAGTGGGTTTATTTCAGAAGCTGTGCTGGATGTCAAACAGGAATCACTGTTTGACGAGACATCTTACACAGTAGTATACGCATACGCGTGTGCACGCGCGCATGCACACACACACCAACACACACACACACACACACACACACACACACACACACATGTAATGAGCATGCACACATCATGCAGAATGATTTTTTTTGTATAAGCACACACACACACACACATTTGCACGCACATATTTGCACTGATATGCAAGCACACACACACACGCGCGCACACATTCACACATTTGCACAGATATGCACGCACGCACGCACACACACACACACACACACACACACACACACACACACACACACACACACACACACACACACACACACAACATGAAGAGGTTCAACAGAACCCCTGCCGAGAGGAGCTCGCAGATGATAAAACAGAAAGGTAAACCCTGGAAAACAGACGAGAGAGAGAGTGAGAGGGAGAAAAGGTTTGAGAGAGACAGAGAGAGAGAGAGAGAGAGAGAGAGAGAGAGAGAGAGAGAGAGAGAGAGAGAGAGAGGTCTAGAAAGAGAGCAAGAGAAACCGAGAAGAGTGAACAGAAGGAGAGTCAGAGAGAAATGCACAATGAGAAAGAGACAGAAAGGTTTAATGAAACTGAGAGAATCAAAGACAAAATTGCTAATACTAGACAGCGCTATAGAGAGAAAACTGGAAAGACAAAATGTCAGAAAGGCGGACGAAAACATAAAACAGAGAGACATTATTACATCTTACTCAGCTGTTATGACAGATAGTATAGATAATTATACTCTAGGTGTAATTTTACAACAGAAATGCAAGATAAGATGCTGTAGCTACTCTACATTAATTCTTTCATATGGACTGGGCTGTTTGAAGGTGATTTAATGGTATTTAGATCATGTAACATCTTCAGTTATTCACGTGTAATGCCAAGAGTATACTGTAACCAAATGGGTTCATATTGATAGATATTCATAGAAAGTAAAAGTAGAAACACCACAATGTGGAGATACTCTGTTAGAAATAAAAGTCCTATAATTATTCAGAATTGTACTTGAGTAAAAGTTAAAAAATGTTGGCATCAGAATACATGTTCAAAGTAAAAGTACTCAAAATATAACAAAACTCTTGCAAACCTTTTCAAGTTTGCCAATCTTGTTGATCTTATCTTATTGTTGCTATAGCTTACACACAAAGTCAGTAAGCTCAGTTCTTAAATTACCTGGACAGGCCGTCCAGGTAATTTAAGAACTGAGCTTACTGACTTTGTCACAAGTCTGTAAGCCTGTTAGGATAACAAAGTTATCACATGTTCTTATTTTACTGTCTTTTGACAGCAGTCAGTTGTATGTAAACATAATAGCTTGCTAAAATGTAAACATTCACATGGCATACCAAATACCTAATGTAGATTTGGTTCTGCTAATACTCTAAACATAAGAATTCATAGAAATTCATAGAGAAATATAGGTAAGAGTAGAGATAGCTAAGATTCAAGAATGAAATCAATATGAAATAGCATTTGAGAGAATATACCTTAAAATGTCCCAAAAGACTAGTTAGTATTAATATTGCTCTAGTCTAAAAGCATAAATGTTTGGTAAAAATTACTCAATACATTTGAGTGGATACAAACTTTAAAAGCATGAATACGATGATCAGAAATAGCTTTTGAGTTGAAGTTAACACTCACATGTTTTACTTAAGTAAAAGTATCAATAATACTCTGTTACAAGTGAAAGTCCGGAATTCAAATTTTACTTGAGTAAAAGTACTAAAGTATTAGTATCAAATTGTACTTAAAGTACCAAAAGTAGAAAGTACTCATTATGCAGAATGTCCCATTTCACAAGTTTTCAAATGTATAAAACTATATACAGTATTTTGACAGAATTAGTAGAGTAGAGTGTAACTTTATAAGCATAAATAAATTGAAGCATTTGAGAGGGATGAACCTTTAGAATATGAGAAGTGATAAGCATGTGGTTGCTTGTGTATTAAGCATATTTTTTTCATTATTGTCTCTGCCAGGCATGGCCGAGCCTTTTTGATGTTTGGACAAAATCTGTAGGAGTACTGTCAAAAAATCTATAGGTGCGCACGCTTGTGAGTCGAGCCCATTGGTCGAAACCATTTTCGCTCGTTCGTGACAGAAGCCCCATCCGTTTTAAGCTGCAGTACCTATGAATGGCCAGCATGTCCATTTGGCTTCAATGAAACCACTTGGTTCTGGGGGCTTGTGTTGTCTCAATGCTGCACATTGGGGGAGGAGGGCATGGAAGAGGGGCATGGGGCGGGGGCTGACAGACAGATCGGTGAATCAATGGGATCTCGCAGAATTTTTCTCCGGAGATTTTGAACCCGCCCCTCTAGACCAGATATCAGACGCGCTAGGGCAGCCTACTCTACTCCAGTACCATTTATTGTGGTGCCATTGATCTTCGTTAACTGTAGAGTGCAGTGCAATTGCATGTTATCAAACATAACACCAATGCAATTTGTTTTTATCTAATTCTTGGTCCAAGTATCCTTGCATCCAATGTATGATCAGTTGCATCTGTTTTGATCAGCCAGCAGACCAAAATATTTGTATTTCTGTTTTTTACAGAATACAAAAAAATCTGATTGTTTGTGGATAGCTATTAGCTACTGTCTCCTGAAAGGTGAGCGAGGCTAAACTCTTGCTGCAACAATCTTTTCAGTGCTTTGGACATCAAAGGAGTTTCTATTATATGCTGAGCTATGTGGAAGATCAAGAGACTTCTGGTTATATATATATATAATGGGTCACTTTTCAATGAAGATAATGGAGCACAATATTGACTTTAATATTTTATTTATAGTGTGAAAACAACTGACATATCGACAAATACTGCGTCTTCTTCAGAGTCAAAACGAGACAGCACTGACCCCAGATTTTGGCGGGGCTTAAGTTGGAAGAGATTTCTTCAGCTTCTGTGTACATGTTACTCAAGTCTCTGTGCACACTCAGTCCATTGAGTAGACAAATCCAATGAAAACAAAATGAAAAGAAAAACATTCTGCTCATAACCATGGCATACTACTATAACCTCAAACTTTTTCCACGCATGAAATTACTGACTCAATTAAACCATAACTTAATTAAGTTATTATTTATCTTTTGGGCAGTCACAGTTCCTAATTAAAGATTAACTAAAGTAATATAATGTAATGTCATATAATTATCCTTCCATACACCTTGTCTTTATCCTCTCCATGTTGTAGACTTGACATGAGTGAAGACTCACCTGTCAGCATGTTAAGGCTAGAGGAAAACTTGAAATAAATGGTTTAAATTGCCATTTTCTTTTAGTTTGGAGAACAGTTTTTTGACTTTCTGTGGGCCTGCAATTTCAAAGGATGTGAAATTGTCACCATCCCTCTTGTACAATGTCATAATGCCTCCTATACACAAGGAGACCTTTAGAAACAAGATGTGTCTGGAAAGATTTCTGAAGATTTTCACCATAATGACATGCCCAAAATATAATAGGGACTCCCCAGTTGAAAGTGCTCTCACTTCTTGTCTCAATGACATTTATCTTTGGATGTGCAATAACTTTTTAAAACTTAATGAAGGAAAAACAGAGATTCTCCTCACTGACCCCAAATCTGAGAGAGACACATTACACTCAATGCTTGGATCTCTGGCTAGACAGGTCAAAACCACCTGATTCGGCTGCTATCAATGCATTGAATGGGACATTATCACCTTTTATTAGACCATTGAATGGGCGAAGTAGGCGACCTACTTACCTACCCGCGATTTATCAGACCATTCATTGGGTGTTATCAAGACATACTGACCTACCAACGGAGATGACTTGAATAGTTCAGTTTCGGTTTTGGTTTTGGTTGTTTTGGTTTCGGACCATGACGGAGGCGCGCAGTCTCAGGCGAGCTGGAGCCCCGCGAAGGACCACCGAGGGAGCTAAAGCGACCGAGTTGCCGTCCTGAGCGGTGCGACGCTCGCCTGAGCCTACTCAGCGCCGTTGGAGTTATGTACCGATAGGCACAGAATCGTAAATCATGTTGTGGGGACTGCTCCGCCTCCAAAGTAGGTCAGTAGCTCCTGATTACGCCCAATGAATGGTCTGACAAATCGCGGGTAGGTCCGTGTATCGCCTACTCGTCACCTACTCGCCCATTCAATGGTCTGATAAAACGTGATAATCTCCCATTCAATGCATTGATAGCATTCGAAGCCGGTATCAAAACAGAGGTCACAGACCTGGGTGTGATCTTTAATTCTAATTTTAACAAGGTCACAAGAGCACATTAATCCGGTTCTGTCAACACTGCACTGGCTACCTATGTGTTTGAATTGATTTTGAAGCACTTTTATTTGTTTGCAAAGCACTTAATAACTTGACACCTTCATTAAGGATTGTATAGTTTTATGTTCCAACATGAACACTCAGGTCCTCCTCCGCTCTCCTACCAGATGTTCCCAAAGCCCTTAATAAAAACACCGGTTAGGCCACCTTCTGGGTCTATGGCCCTAAGTTGTGGAATACATTACTACGACTTGAACTTAAAATTAGTCCTATGGCATCTATTTAAATTAATTGTGTGTTCACGTCTTATGTTTTAGTCATTTTTATTCACACACACACACACACACACACACACACACACACACACACACACACACACACACACACACACACACACACACACACACACACACACACACTGTACATACATACATACATACTGTACATACATACATACATACATACATACATACTTACATACTTACATACATACATACATACATACATACATACATACATACATACATACATGTGTGTGTATTCAATGAACGATTATGGAAAAGTATAGGAACCCTGTCAGCCCTAGAAGTGAGTACAAAAATGTACTGTAAAGGTCATTTCTATTATTATTATGTTCTTATTATTCTCCAATAAATCCCCATCATCATCCAGAACAGAGTCCATATTTTGGTTTAAAAGTTATTTGCCTGTATAGGGGGAATACAAAAAGGCAGAGACATGTTCAGAGAAAGAGAGACACTCAGAGATCCAAAGAGAAGGTGAGCCAAAGAGGGACAGGGAGTTGGCGCTAATTGCGGTTTGCCCCTGGTGAGGGTGGAAATGAGATCCTAAAATAACTACTTCCTGGTTCTATTTTCTGCTTAGGTCAGTGGCGGAGGAGTTCACCACACAGTGAGGTGCGATGTGGCTCTGTTGTCTTGACCTACACCTGCTGAGTATCCTTCCCTCTGCCGAAGCACTGAGGCAATGAATGTGTGTGACTGAGAGAAAGCCAAAATGTGTATATATGAGCAATTAACTGACTGTGTGTGTGTATGTGTGTGTGTGTGTGTGTGTGTGTGTGTGTGTGTGTGTGTGTGTGTGTGTGTGTGTGTGTGTGTGTGTGTGTGTGTGTGTGTGTGTGTGTGTGTGTGTGTGTGTGTGTGTGTGTGTGTGTGTGTGTGTGTGTGTGTGTGTGTGTGTGTGTGTGTGTGTGTGCGCGCGCGCGCGTGGTTTCAGTAGTCTTGTTAAAAGGCTGGCTGTTTGTCTTTGTCTCACACGCACGCACCGCACACACACAATAACATACTGTAAACAACATACACACACACTCACACATTTTCTTGCCAACTGGCACCCATATTGCATAGCCCATAATAAGAGCAAATTCACACACACACACACACACACACACACACACACACACACACACACACACACACACACACACACACACACACACACACACACACACACACACACACACACACATGCGGACACACGCATGCGGACACACGTGCACACACATGCATGCACGGACACACATGCGGACACACGTGCACACATGCATGCGGACACACGTGCACACACACTTGCACACACATGCATGCAGACACACACACGCGCGCACACACGTGTGCACACACCACATACTGTAGCCTTTATCTTTTGCAAATGCACATAGTTACACATGACATGATGAAGAGAATTACCCACACATCATATGCACACAAAGAGAAGTGCATTTGCACGCACGCACGCCAGTGCATAGGGTTTATGCTGTGTTCACACTGGCAGATAC
>NC_139940.1:28249165-28296665 GCF_963454915.1 Gymnoscopelus microlampas | reverse complement strand
GGTTTTCCTACCGATTGGTAGGCCTAGTACCTTGCATTTAAAAGTCCACATATGATTTCTATAGGTAGAGATCTCTGATTGTTTGCCATCACCAGACTAGGCTGGTACCTACAAATAGACCTTCAACTTAAATTTCAATATTCATTTTCATATAGTGCCAGATCACAACATGTTGCCTCAAAACACTTAACATATAGAGCTGGGGTCTATTTCACGAAAGCGGAATTAAATTATCCTGGTTTAAAAGGCAAATCCAGGTTTGACAAGCCTGCGCTGTTCAGCCTGGTTTATTCAGTTCCACGAACGCCAAGCCTGGCTGAGAAGGAGCGACTTTGTCAAGCCAGGATCGTTAAACCAGGCTGAATGTGAGTTCACATATTCCTATAAAAGACCATGAAAGTCGATAGCAGAATCCTTGAACTTGACCAATCATGGAGCCCAAAACCAGAGTGGCGTTCTTCTCTGTGGCTGAACAGCAGCACTGCAGCAGCTCATGGAATCATACAAGGAAGTAAAATGTATCATAAGCAAGAAAGGAAACACGGCCGCAATAAATATAGATCCAGGGAGAAAGCGAATTAGCAAATTAAATGCAAAAGTTGTCCAAAAATATGCAACTAATTTATATACAAGTCCATAAATATATAATTCAGTTAGGCTTAAACATGAGGAGTTTATGTGAATATTGGAATTATAATTATAAACACTTAGAATCATTTTTCAATTTCTAATTTCCAAAATCGAAGATCTATAAGTGAAAAGCTTCCCTTTTGGCGGCCGGGGGTCCCCGGTCCACAGGGGTCAACGGGGGTCCGGGGTACACGGGGGCCGGGGGTCCATGGGGGGCTGGGGGGCGGGGGTCCATGGGGGTTCCCGTGGTGACCGGGGGTCCACGGGGGTCCCCGGCCTCAGCTTTCGTGAAACCGATTCCTGGATAATTTAAGCCAGGATAGCCGATTAAACCCGGTTTAAACCCGGTTTATCCCTAATCCAGGTTTCGTGAAATAGACCCCAGGTCAAGACTAGCCAGGTAAACCCTCCGGTCGTGGAATTCACAATTCATTTGAAAATGTAATGTGAATTCCGCGACCCGGGACCATTCTATGACCATTCTATGACACCCATCAATTCTATGACCATTCTATGACACCCAACAATTCCCACACGAGCAATCACTTGGCAACAGCGGCAAGGAGAAACTCCCCTTTAATGGGAAGAAACCCATTAAAGGGTTCCAGGTTATGCTAGAGCCAGCATAACCTGGCTCTGTGTGCAGCCATCTGCTTCTACCGGTTAGGTTGAGAGAGAGAGAGAGAGAGGGAGAGAGAGAGAGAGAGAGAGAGAGAGAGAGAGAGAGAGAGAGAGAGAGAGAGAGAGAGAGAGAGAGAGAGAGAGAGAGAGAGAGAGAGAGAGAGAGAGAGAGAGAGAGAGATGCATGGCAACATCGACAATAATAACAATAACAACAACTATCAGTAAAGTCTGCAGCCATAATCCATGGAAACCATTGATCCACAGCAATCATGATCCATGGAAGCCAGTGAGATGAGGAAGCACAAAAACTCCGGGGAGGAAGTCAAGTTAGTAACATGCATAATGGGATGGATGCATACAGCGGGAGAGAGAGAGAGCAGGAGAGAGGAGCTTGGTGAGTCATGGGAAGTCCCCCGGCAGTGTAAGCCTATAGCAGCATATAGTAAGGGCTAAACTATATGTTTTATCGAAAAGTAAAGTCAAGTTTAAGCCTACTCTTAGATGTAGAGAGGGTATCTGCCTCCCAGACCAAAACTGGGAGGTGTTCTCCCTCCCACTCTACTCTTGGAGATTCTGGGAACCACAAGTAAGCATCCTGGGTCCACTGTGAGTGTGTTCTAATAGGCACAATGTAGGTGAGGAGGAATATTTTCTGGATTCTGGATTTTACTGGAGAGCCAGTGCAGAGGAGCTAATGTAGGAGAAATATGATCTCTTTTCCTAGTTCTTGTCAGTACACACACAGCAGCATTCTGGACCAGCTGGGAAGTCTTTAGAGACTTCTTGGGGCCGCATGATAATAAGGAATTGCTATAATCCAGCCTGGAGGTAACAAATGTGTGGACTAGTTTTTTCTGCATATTTTTTGGACAGATTTTTGCAATGCTATGTAGGTGGGGGGAAAAGGCAGTTTTTGAAATGTGTTTTATGTGGGAATTGGACATACAGTAATGATCAAAGATAACTCCCAGATTCCTTATAGTGGTGCTTGAGGCACGGTAATGCCACCCAGAGTGGCAATATCATTATATAATGTGTCTCTAAAGTGTTTAGGGCCAAGCATAATAACTTCAGTTTATTCTGAGTTTAGTAGCATATAATTGTGTGTCATCCAGGTCTTTGTGAATTTAAGGCATGCTTGAAGCTTAGTTAACCGATTGGTTTCATTGATAAATATAATTGGGTATCATCTGCATAACAATGACAATGTATGGAGTGTGTTACCATTACCTTGGGGCTTGGATAATGTGATGATGATGATGATGATATAATGGAACTATTTTCAACATATCTCTTCATGGACAGTGTTGGTCTTGATTAAGAATGAGCAATGCTGTCTTTATTCTGGGTTAGCTTCGTTCATATATAGTAAAGGTGCATGTACCTCTTTTAGCCCTGGCTGTCTGTTTGCTGGCCCTGAGGCTCACCTTGGAGCAGCTCCGTCTGCTTACTGAATCTGTGAGTCAGCGACTCTATGAGGAGGCTGCGCTCTATCGCTTTTAGCCAAAGAACAATGCACACACACACAAACGCACATGCTTACACACACACACGCACGCACGCACGCACGCACGCACGCACGCACGCACGCACGCACGCACGCACGCACGCACGCACGCACGCACGCACGCACGCACGCACACACACACACACACACACACACACACACACACACACTCAGTCTTACGGCAATGCCTTTCATCATGTCATAACCCATTTGGGTAATAGGTTGAGAAAAGGCCCATTTAGCAGCTTTACTATATAAAGCCTGTTGCTATACAGGCTACTTGTGGCTGCTATTTTTAAGACAAGACACTGCCTACAGCACACCTTGACATCTCAGTTACTTATTCCCTGAGGTATAGGTGTTTGTCCCACCTTCTTAAATTCATGTATTTGGCTATGCATTCCTTTTGTGGAACAAAGTATGCGTATCTGTATAGTTATGATGTCTGATAATGTGGTGTGTGATTAGAATTAACCATTTGAACCATAGCATCCCTACTCTAGGGGAACATTCACCATTGCATTGTGAGCATGTAGATCAGCTATTTTCAGGTAAGTGAATTAGCGTAGAGGGGGGGAAAGAGCGGAACAAGTACTGAGCCAACCCTGGTTCAAGTATTACTTCCCTGAAGTATAGAGGTTTTGAGTGGCTAATGCAGCCATCAGTCCATCGGGATTGATTCCTAGTCCGTGTAACTTGTGAGTATGTTGAGACTACCAGACCTGGGTAATATAGAACTAAATGATACTTCATTGCTGAGACAGAATCATCTCCTGCTGTTAATACTGTGGATACAGGGTTTACAGTGTTGTATGTGATTACCTGTCCTGATTAGAATGAGAAATGTTATTATTATAATACAAGCCAGTATCTCCACTCCACGGTTCCTCACCTCTCCTGCACTGTAGTTGTGAACAGTGCTTGTCATCAGCCTGTTGATGCTCCTGATGACAGCTGCTGTCTCTCCAAATAGCCCCTGTAACAGTTTGAGAAGAGGTGAGAACATTCACAGCCCGGCTCTGCTCTGCTCTCAACACCATGTGCTGGTGGAGTGGGAGTTATGGAGGTGATGTGACTAGACCTTCCCATATACGCTGTTTGGCAGTGTTACATAAGGAGACTGGTACTTCGGTATTCAGTAGGTGCAAATGCAGAGGCAACCCTAAGCGACAGAAACACGCTGGCGATGCATAAAAATATGATGTTCATTATTTCCTCCACTCTGAATAAACATCTACATTTTATTTGGCATTTTAGTCTCGCGATGTCCATGCCATGTCTACTTTCCTTCCCCCCCCCCCCCCCCCCCATTTCAATCATTATTCCAATTCCCAATTCCCCATGTAGTCCCTGTCACTGCTAACCACAACCACATCTCATCCAATACAATTCAATTCATGGTATCGCCAGCTGTTTCTTACGCCTGACATTGAGGAGTTTCAATGGGAGGACATAATGCATGTGGAGGAAAATGCTACCCTTCCCAGTTCCACTGCCTACTGAACAGGTGCCCCAACCAACCTGTAGGTATGTAAGTAAGTATTGGGTCGGATAGGCTTATTGTCGGTATCAGCCAGAATGAGGGAGTCTATACACGTTTTTCAATACTCTAGCGTCACAGACCCATTTTTACAGGTCACGAGTAAATATACCTTTTCTTTTACTACAAAAAAAAAGATTCCTTCAAAAGATTTTCAAAAAGTCGAAAAAAAAATTCAAGAGAATTTCATATGTTTTCTGAAAAAATCTAAGAAATGATATGAAAAAGAAAATGTACAGTAGATCGTCTATTTTCAGTAGTTTGGGTCTCTAGGATAATTTATCTTTTGGGTCTCGAGCTAAAGAGTCCACTGCGCTAGCACTGCGCTGGGATATCGATTGCCAAGGTGATGCACAATACATACCATGAGCCAAGCCATGCTACTCATACGTTGAGTTGGTGGTGCCCGGGATTGATCCCATGACCTTGTGGTACAAAGTATTCCACCAAATGAGCTACCCGGCACTAACCAGTAGGAACCCCTATTGCAGCGACAAAGATCAACTATCCCACCCACAAGCACGGCCAGTTGTGTTCTTGGAGTGGCAGCATGAAGGATTCACGGTGGGGTGCAGGAACGTTACTCCTGTGCCACACAGTCGCCCATGCCATGTTACATTTACATATTTGGCTGTTGCTGAGGATAAAACGATGAGAACCATTAACTGTAATTCTAGAAAGCATCACCATTGTCCCCAAGCACACATTTTTGCACTACAGATTGGTCAAACCTATAAAGTATTATATTAATATAACTCACTGCTGTCAAATACTTTTGTTTTCAGTTATTAGTTGAACCACAAAGCAATTCCAAACCTATTGTAATGAGACTGTGTCTATGTTCTACTGTAAATATATGTCACTCTGTCCGTAATGACTAAACACATTGTACCATCATTAAATCACAATACAATAACAACATTACATTTCACATTGGCTCTCTAACTCAATATCTGATAAATACAATTTGGCAGTCAAAGGTCAAGGTCAAGAAGGTTATTAATGCTTATTCATCATAAAAGGATGATATTGATCGCAATTGAAAGCTTGCATTTCCCTGCATTAAGTTTCTTAGATTAAGTTACACATTTAATGTAAATTGACATTTCATAGCTCAACTATGCACAGCTGTAGATTGCCTTTTTCTGTTGACAAATCTGCTAGTTGGTTCTCCCCTGATGTAGGTGCAATCTGCAATCAAGGCACATATTTTTTAACTATACAAATACTGTAGATATACAATATATTAACTATCTATATTAACTACTTTTTTTTCATGAAGGTGGTTGCTTGTTTCTGCCGCAAATGTGGCAACACTGATATTTTCTTGTCTTTTGTGCTTATCTGGTGAAAACGTGGCAACGCAGATGGCTCCGTTGTTGTTGTGGGAAGTGGGGAGATGAAAAAGTTGGCTGCGTGTTTTGTTTTGTGTTTGGGATGTACATGGCACGTGAATGACGGACATATTGTCATACAGACATGACTGAAGTGAAAGCAACGACCTGGGTCATCAAAAAGGTAAGCTAGAGGGGGGGGGGGGGTTGAAGCGAAGGACGCTCTTGTGTTGTTGTGCTGGCGAAGAGACGCGGAGTTTCAATGGCGGCCGCTTCGTGTTGTTTCGGCTAAGTCCGTCGGCGTTCGGTGTCGGTGGTGCGCACGGTAAACGGTACGAAACTGTTTCCCCTTCCGTTTTATCCGTAATGTGGTGAGTGGAATTAATTATGTTGCGACGTGGAAAATGTGTAGTGAGCAATGTGACGTTGCCTAATGCACACGTAAATTCAGCGCGCACGTTGTCGCTACTGTGTTGGCGCTACTGTGTTGGCGCGACGTGGTGTGTAGTTGTTGTGTTTAGTCGATATCAGTGCTGTGGGTATAGCTTCAGCGGCGGGGCGGAAGTCATTCCTCGATTATATAGATAGATATACTAATCAGCTAAAAATGTGATTATTTAGATATACTTTACTTTCAGATAAAGTCTGCACCATTTACTACTGCAACTGCTGTGATATAACAGTGAGTGTATCAAGCCTCGTTCCCAGCTTTACTCATCTGAGAAGAGAAAAGCCTGGTCACGACCTAATGCAGAGTGTCTATAGGGGCGGGACTTCCGCTGTACGTATTTCCCCCGGAAAATATATTTTTCGACCACAACACTTGTTTCATTCACGGAGAAGTAAACAGATTTGCGTCAAAGTCATTTCCTTGGGTGGTACTTCTGCCAAATTCCGGTTTAGACACTCAACCGGCTAGGTCTTGCCCAGCGTGGAGTGTATCAAATCTCACAGAGCCAGGTTCAGCTACTCTGCATCGCTTTTATTCTCTTGTGTGCAAGAAACTAATATCCAGAATAATATCGCAACAGGTATCATCGTAGATGCATGTGTTAATTTGTCAAAAGTCAAATTAAAACTCATCAATTATTTAAAGTGTCATCTCTAAACTGATATGCGCCACCCCTGCACAGCATGGCACGGCTCAGCTCATAAAGCACATAATGATCCCTGCTTAAACAGATGACATCATAGAACCCTGAGGAGACCCATAGAATTATTACTGTACATTAGTGTACAACTGCCTAATAATCAGTGGTGAAAAGTAATTTATTCAAGTACTGTGACATATTGTGAGCTTGTAGATATGCTATTTTCGAAATTGACAAATTGAAAATGTTGAGTACTTATACTTTTGTACTGTAAGTACATTCTGATGCCAAAACCTATGTACTATTACTCAAGTAAAATTTGGAATACAGGACTTTCACTTTTACTTAAGTAAGAGGTAGAGGAGAGAAGGTAGAGGGGAATGGAGAGGGGAGGAGGAAAGGATGAGAAGGGCAAAAAGGGGAGAGGAGAGTTCAGTGGGAACAGCAGAGAAAGATGATTATAGTAGCATGATTTAACCACAATGTACGGTACTTAACAAATAATGAAAATAGCCGATCAACAAGCTCACAGCGTTATGAGCTTGTAGACCGGCTATTTTCAACAAAAGCTTTCCCCACAATACAGATGCTGGGGTTGAAGTGGTTAATGTGGTTTTAAAGGAGACATTTCATAACAGCATTCCAGTGCAGTGTGGGATGTGAGACGCCTGAACCGCAGCTGGTATGTTAATAATATCATCTTGTCTCTCTCCACAGACACAGAAACACTTTACAGTGCATCTGATGAGCTCATTTGCAGGCCATTTGGGTGGCGGCTTGACAACTTAACCCCAGCTGTCATATGGTTATCATCTTGACCCACCTCCCACGCGCCACTCCAATACACACACACGCACATGCACACACACAAACGCACGCACGCACTTGTGCAAACACACGCACGCACGGCGCACGCACGCACGCACGCACGCACGCACGCACGCACGCACGCACGCACGCACACACACACACACACACACACACACACACACACACACACACACACACACACACACACACTCTCTGCATTAATTTGACACGCCAAGAAAGGGAATAGTGTGATCTGCTTGAGCAGGTCCCTGGACATGAATCTAAAGGCAGCAGGGAGCATGCAGAGCAATCAAGTGATAAGGCTTATTATCTGTGTGCAGCTATATTCTAAGACTTATTATCTAAGCAGGAGTTAAATGACTTTCAGGTCCTCAAAGGCCTGGTGGCCTGGTTTGACTTGCCGGGAGAGGAAGAGTAGGAGGAGGAGGCTGGGAGGAAGTGATGGAGCGAGCAAGACATATAGGAGGAGAGACAGCAACAGGGAGTGGAGGAGAGGAAGGTCTAGAGAGACGTAAAGAGGATGCAGTGGGGAGAGAGGGAGTATAATAGAGGGCAAAAGAAGGAAGCAGTTGATGAGGTAGAAAGCAGGCAGGAAGAACAGCAGAGAGGGAAGGGAAGAATGAAACAGGAAGAAGGAAGGAGCAGGAAAGCAATAGAAAGAGAGTAGGAGAAAGAGAGGAGGAGGAGGAGCATGGGAGGGATGATTCATATGTAGGCAGCTGCTTTGACTGTCCCATTACAACAGCTGTAAAACCAGTGTTCTGGTTGGGGAATATCCTTCATAAAGTTGAGCTCTGGCTTCACAGTGTTGCAATGTCATTGCTGAGGAGAGAGTCAGGTGGGGTTTTCTTTTACGATGCAACCTGCTGCTGTTACAGTGACGCTAAATGAGCCGCTACGGCAAGTGGGATTAATGCTTTTTTTGCGCAGGGGGGGCGTTAGATGCAATTCTATCAGTTCAGTAAGACATATTACGTGAAACATATTTATCGGGAGGGAATTAGGAGCACTGTATTTGTTCAGAATTTACTTTGGTGTCTAGCCTCTGAAATGGTCTCTCCCTGTAAGCATAAACCCTAAAAGCTTAGCAAATGAGAGAGCAGGGAGTGACGACAGTAATCTTTCCCCCGAGGGAAATCTAGAATCAGAGCCTATATGCCGGGGGGTGGAGGTGGGGGGTGATGAAATGCATGAAGGGTGAGCATGCAGCAATAACTTTAGCAGCAATGGTTGCAATGTGAGCAGTGGAGCAGCAGCAGCAGCGCAGGCAGAGTGAGAGAGTGAGCAAGTGCATTTCACATCTTAAATATAGGCCGCCCTATTACAGGTTGGATGTGTGTTGCAGTGAGAAGAGTGCATCATGTGTCTAGCCGTGCAACTCGTCTCCCTGAACTAGCTTGCAGGCCTCGCTCCATTTATAGGTGGCTAATTCCAGAATGGCTGTAATGTAACTGTAAATAAATAATATTGGATGTACTCATTTGGTTTATGGAGGAAATAAAGAAGGAGAAAAAAAAGAAATCATATAAAACTTAATCAAACAGAAGTGCTTTCAGGTTATTCAGCCAGAAGTGAAATGTAGAGCAGTGGTTCTCAAAATGTGGTCCTGGGACTCTCAGGGTTCCTTGAGGGGGTTCTAAATTGACCCTTACATGTCTGTAACTCTGACAGTATACAAGAGTAGCCTATTCGTTGCTGTCGGGCAGAAACCAGAAACCCTCCACCAAAGGGGGTTGGAGTTAGCTGGTTTAGCTAACTCCAGGCTCCACACCCTTTTGACCTCCAACCTCATGTTTTTTCATTCCCTGAAAAATGAACATTTTGGAGTTAGCTGATTTCTGCCTGACAGCAGATATATATATAGAGTTAAGGGGGGTCCACTGGTTCTCAATGTGGAGTCACATAAGGGTTTCCAGTAGGTGCCCAGCTAAATTATCAATAGGAACCAAAGAATCTACAAATGGAACCAAATGGATTCTCAGGGGTCCATTCGGTTCCATTTGTACACTTTAAATGGACACTGGAGATTTTACAGTGTAGATTGAGGTCGCAGAGATAAAAACTTGACCTGATCGATATTAAACTGCATTGGGGACATTGAAATGAACAAAGTTGAGAACCACTGCTGTAGCTACAGTTTTAGAAGTTGCATTACTCACTCCTCATTCACAGTAAGCTACAGTAGCCTACGATTAATTACATATTTCCCTCACATTATACATTGAGAGACAGCAGTTGTTTTCTCTATTGTTAGACAAACAAAGCAGAGAGAAGCTACATTCCAGCTTGGTTGGTTAAGATTACTCTTTATTATGAAGTGCCACAAAATGCTTTGTGTTCATTGTGCTTACATTGTCTGAATACTGGCTCAAAAAAAGACCCAGGAGATCCTCTCTTCACAATGGAGAGCCAGACCTTCTGGGATAAGGTGTGTCGGATATCGCTATACAGCAGTAAAAATGTCTCAATCCAAAGGATTCTTTACAAAGCCTCTTGCAATAAATGATTATTTAGTTCATCGTCATTCTTTAACTTGGAAATACAAAAAAAGGAGAGAGGTCAAGCTAGTACAAGGTTTTTAATTCTTCTCTACCTGAATTCTAGTTAGGTTCATTGTGCTACTTTCTTTAAGGTGGAGATGACTAGAATGGAAGTGCTTAGAGAGAGCAGACCTGGACTTCTTCCAAGGGACAGACAGATTGACAGATAGACACACACACCTTAACCTTCCTGCTTAACAACTCTAACCTTCCTGCTTAACAACTCTAGAATGGTGTAAAGCAACAATATGCTGATCCACCTTAACCACTTAAACCCCATGTGGTTGACCGGAGTCCCTCAGGGCTCTATACTAGTGTATTTTCTGTTTTATTTTATTGTGGGGAACTGGGGATAGTTTTAGCTGAAAATAGCCGATCGGAAGCTTGTCGATATGCTATTTTCTGCGAAGGCTTTCCCCACAATACGAATGCTGGGGTTTAAGTGGTTAAAACCATTTGGAAGCAGGGTAAAGTCCTTCATACGCAGCCATAGTCTGCGTCGCTTTGGGAAAAATAAACACAACTCGAAAGCTCTCTGATCAAAGCCGGAGACTAACTAACCAACTCAGCATTCTATTTTTACGCTTTGCTACGCGTGGTGACGCAATCTGTGCAGATAAATCTGCAATGTGATGGCAAGTGTTTACTACATCATGTTCTTCATGAAGCATAGCCTATGTCTGAAATGAGATATTATGATTTTAGGACTTGCCAGACTTGAGCTTCTAATATTTAAATAGGTTAATGTAGTGGTTGTTTTGAAGCACAGAGCACCGGCTTACTTTACTATATAACTTGATGTTTATTTGTGCTCAGACATTGCAGTCAACCATTGCATGAGGTGTACTATAAAATGTATCAGTCAACGTTTGTCGGTATGACCTTAAATTGTGGTGGATATCAATCAGCTCTTCCTCTAATGGAGTAATCCTACGCCTGAAGAAGCAATGTGATTATCAACACTCCTATGTCAAACAGAGTAGTCCATCTGAATACTAACCACTTTTCTTTTCTCTTCCTGAAAGCTGAGCTGTATAGAAGGATTTAGCAGGAGAACACGGCTACTCTCTCTCTCTAGGTATTTTCACTTCCCATCAACTCAGGCATCACTGTGTGTGTGTGTGTGTGTGTGTGTGTGTGTGTGTGTGTGTGTGTGTGTGTGTGTGTGTGTGTGTGTGTGTGTGTGTGTGTGTGTGTGTGTGTGTGTGTGTGTGTGTGTGTGTGTGTGTGTGTGCGTGCGTGCGTGCGTGCGTGCGTGCGTGCGTGCGTGCGTGCGTGCGTGCGTGCGTGCCTGCCTGCCTGCCTGCCTGCCTGCCTGCCTGCCTGCCTGCAGGTGTGCGCGCGTGTGCGTGCGTCTGTCTGTCTGTCTGTCTGTCTGCCTGTCTGTCTGTGCGCTCGTGCATGTGCTTAAGCGTTCATGTACACATATGTGCACATGTATTTGTACATGTCTGTGCATATGTTGCGTGTATATGTTGACACTTAAGTTTTGTGCATGTGCATGTCTGCTGTCGTCTGTCTGTCCCTTGCAAAGCTCCACTGATCTGTAAAAAAGGATTTTGAGATGCAGAGAGCTGGGTTCAACAGTGCTATGCTACTGTAGACCTGCTAGGACAGAGGTTGCCCTATCTAGGAGCTATCTAGGAGCCTAACCAGATTACAGTTAAGCTTATTTTCCGGTTCATTGACAAAGTGTCATGCAACATTTCGCTCAACAAAAGTAATGTATTTTCAAAATGTTTTCACTCAATATGTTATTTTTGTCAAGCGACATAGCACTTTATCATCGAAGCATGAATCAGGCTTTAGTTTATCTGCAGTCAAATTAGGACTTGAGTTATTCCAGTTTTTGTCTAATAGAGCTGCCCTACTGCAGACAAATTTGGGGATACAGACCACAGGCAAAGGATGCAGTCAAACCACCGCCCTACTCATAAGCACAGGAATACCACTGGCATTGGAAAAATGCACAGGATGTCAATATGAGCCGAGTTAAACTTCAACATGAAAGCATACAGTAGCAACATTTGCTAAGTAGCCTGTGTGCTATCACTTTCAGGTGTTGTGTCTTTCATTTCACGCCCTTCAGCTTGATTGCAGTCGATAACTTTAGTTTAATGTTTGTTGGTGTCAGCACTAGGCCAAGATGATCCCGTGCGGTTGTTTTTGCCTGTTATTGGCCTATTGTTACACACAAGCTGGCCATTGTAACATCTATTAAGTTTCTATAAATTGCAGTCATGAAAAGACATATTTTGGCATCTGTCTTTGGAGTTTTAACTCTATGGATTTCTGTGTCATTAAGAATCAGGATGGCTAAGCATCTCTACTGATTACAGGTTAACTATTCATGTTATGGCTAATCAAGCATAGGTCTCAGAGTTGTAGAGGCTGTCCTACAGTAGGCCTCAGTCCTAGCAGGCAGCTGACCCCAGCGTCTCTAGCCTATGTCCTACTTTAGTTCTACTCACTAAGAGGCAGGCAGTGCATAACAAGAGAGGAAAGACAGAAATTTTCTTTTTGTTTCTCTAACACTACATTGGCATTTTCCCTGATGTCTGTAATATTAGTATTCTTCTGTTTATGACTATAGGTGAAGTAAAACATACCTGATTTTTAAACTGCTATACAGTAGTAGGTAATACTTCATCATAAAATACCATGCATTAAGTGATTATTGCTTTTCAAGAGTCCTACGGAGGCTCCAAGAGAAAAAAATATTGCCCTCAGGTGCTATCTATAGGATTTTGGCAAAAAATCATAAGCTTTTTATGATGTTGGCATAGATTTCATTATTTTTTTGCATGCAATAATGTTAATAAGAAAAAGGTAAAGAACATAATTTAAAAACTAAATTGTACAAAAAAAAGTGACATATGCTTTGGCCTGTAGTGATAGAAAATAGGTTGGCAAACATACATACTCAGAAATTAAAGTGCAAAGAATAACAATATTAAATTAGAATCAAATCAGGTTTGAAAAAAAAAATCAAACCAAATAAACAAATAAATACATTTAAATACAGATAAATAAATAAATAAATATATTTTTGAAAATAAATATTAAATAATTTGTTTTACCTCAGTAGTGGAGAGAATATGGTCACTTGGTGCAGCAGAACATTATTATTATCATTATTATTAATATTATTATTACTACTATTATTCCCCTCCCCCCCAAAACAAAATCTGAAGGAAAAACTCTTTCATTGTATTTTAGTCCAGGGCACAACTCATTATTTGTAGCCTTAATATTGTCTTCATTATCGCTGTATCATCAATGCCTCAAAATATGATGCCATATCTGGCGCCGCAAGGAAGCTGTGTTAGTATTATTTCTATCCAGATTTGATAGAGGAAGAGGAGGAAAAAGTTTCTTTTTTTTTCTTCGGAAGTGCATGCGTAGATCAGTTTAATCCTTAAGTGGGCAAATCTCAAGGAGTAAAATTGTGCTATCTTTATCATGTTCATGATCAATAGGCTCCAAGGAAAATCGAGATGGGTTGGGGGAAGTGAGGGAGGTTTATCGAGAGAGTACGATCATAGTTTGTCCAAAAATAGATTGTTCATGTCTACAGTTTAGTCTGTAAGGGTAATTGCAATCTATGTCTGTTTTGTCTGTAGTTTGATATCAATCTGAGGAGGGGTCATTCATCTAGGGAGCCAAGGGGAGAGAAGGGGCCTTTGAAGCAGGCTGACTCATAGTGCTTGTTAAGGTAACTCTTGAGCGCGAAGGTCTTGTTGCAACGTTTGCACTTGAAGTGTTTGAAGGCCGAGTGGGTCTGCATGTGGGCGCGTAGGTTCGACCGGTCTGCGAAGGCTTTCCCACAGTGGGCGCACCCAAACGGCTTCTCCCCGGTGTGCGAGCGCATGTGGCCCTGCAAAAGCCACGGCCGACTGAACGCCTTCCCGCACACATCACATTTGTGTTTGAGGTCGTGAGTAAGCAGGTGCATGGCCATGGCGGGCATGGACACGTACACCTTCCCGCAGGTGTGACACTTCTTTGCCATCTTGCTGTCCAGCGAGCGGTGCGTCTGCTTGTGCCTGCTCAGGTTGGAGGACGTGGCGTAGGTCTTTCCACACTCGTTGCAGGTATGCCTCTGGATGGTCCTAGGGCTGCCGATGGCTTTCCTCCTGGAGCGTCCATCGGTGATGAAGAAGGCGTCAACCGTGTAACCCTCGCTCACCGCAGCATCTCCGTTGATGTAACCGTCTGTGATTTCTGACCCAGGGCTGTCGGGGGACTCTGAGTCAGGCGCCCCATAGTCACTGTGGAGACCGTCATAGAGGGGGTCTGGAGAGGGAACCTTGATTCCACTGTCACTTTCACCATCATACACAACCGGGCTGATGTAGTCACTGATGTAGCCAGCTGTGGAGAGTGAAAAACATAGCAGTGTGAGTCTATATAAAACTTGAAACATTACAGTAAGCATTGTATCATGTAGCACGTAACCCAGTGGTTCAATAAAATCACAGTTCTTTGCAATTCCTGGTGTGGCGTCCCTTTTATATAGGGCATAGCAGTGGCGGACATTTTGTGGTTCCACTCTCTGTGAGATTTTTTTTTTAAACTGCAAAGGTTTTTTACGGAATCAAAGTTTTTATGGTCATGATTCACCTGTAGCCTGGATGGTTTGATTCTAGGCGTAAAATAATTGATATCATGTGCGTCATTAACACTCCGACCAGCATTAGCCAATGAAATATTAATTTTATTTTGATGTTTCATTAATTTGAGTTTTATGTGTGCAGAAGTACTTTTAGTTAGTTTTTTTTTCTTTTTTTAAATTTAGTTTTAGTTTTCTTATAATAGAATGATAGATAATAGAATGCATATATATAGGCTATTAACCTGCAATTGTGGAAAAACAAAAACGAAGATGGACGCTGATAAGATTAGGCTATCCTCCTGACTATGTCTTGTGAAACCAGTTTGATCTTTCACTCCACTGCCCTCGCTAGACCAATGCATTTGAATGGAGAGACCAGACGGTTGCGCATCTGATGGAGTGTGAAGTGCCTGTATCAGCTGGCTATTGTTTTCCTACAACAACTAATCTACAGACACTACTAGCCACCACACCTGACCTACTATTATGCAAAGTAGACAGGTGGTACTTGGTGCACAAATCGAGTGGGACGCATTCACATGTTTACACACGTGTACATCCGCGCGTGCTCCCGCTCAAAAGACTGTTGGGACGGAGAACACACGGAGAACACACATGTGCTCTGAGAATGCATTTGGCCCGCCCATCTGACCGCAGTGGTCAGATGGGTGGGCTGTGAACAATTTTGAGATTTTCAGAAATGTTTGAGAACCCCTATACATTATATCTATACATTATATATTACGAAAGGTTGTAATATCCATTTAATAATACAATGTACTTGATTACTCAGTTGCTTGCTTGATTGGTTGGTTGATTGATTGATTGATTGATTGATTGATTAATTGATTGATTGATTGATTGATTGATTGATTGAATTGTGACGTGGATTGCAGCTAAACTATTACTTAAAGGTAGGGTAAGTTTGTTAAAAGGTTAATGCACTATATTCTGATAGTAATCATGGCTATTGAGCGTTTGTTCAGTAACAGGGGTCTCCCTGTCTCTCCAGCTCTTTGATAAACAGAAAATACATTTTCAGGTAGGTGAAAACATTTCAGCCAATCAGGAGAGAGTATCATCAGCTTAATTTTTAGTGTTCCACTTCTAATTTTGTTTGCTCATTTCTTTGTCATCACTTCCAATTTCACTTGTTTAATCTGCATCCTGTCTGAGTTCTCTATCCTGATCCTATATGAAAATTGGCGGGTGCACGGGCGGGTGGACGTCACAAACGTACAGCTCCGATCCGCACCAAACTAGGCACCAACACTAGTCAGGGGTCTGCCATCACAATAGCCACACCACAGCTTGGTGGGTGGTCCCACAGACTTCCAATTTAAGCAAAAATTAACACAAAGTTGATTACCTGAACTGGGTCTGTAATGCGGAAAAGACAATTTTCTAAAGATAGAATTCTATAAGCGCACCTAAGCACACCACTGATACTATGCCACGTGTACTCTTTCCATGTTAGGTTATATTAACATCACTGACCCATTGAAAAATCAATACCAAGATCGGAATTGAAAATATATAGTTGTATATGTTTAGTTGTTGTTATGCTTTTTCCCAATCTCTTGTAAACTCTAGATATAACCCTTAAATTCTGCCAGTCTATAACTTTCAATAGCCATGTAGCCATTGTGAAATCAAAGGGAGCTTACATTTTGTTCCCTCAGTCCTATGTTCCCTCAAAACTAACACTAACCACACCCCTAAGCCTAACCCTAAACCTTAACTCCAAGCCCAACCCTTAACATGACCCCAAATAAATGGGAGCATACCAGTCTTTGACCTCAACCTTGTCTCTGTATGATTATGCAGAAAACACAATATTACAGATTTGTTGATTAAATCAATAAATTGAGTCAACAAATTCCTATTAATTGACAAATAATGTATTTAGTCGAGGACAGCCCTATATAAGTACATATAGTATACTGTATGTAGGTCTATAGCTAAACGCTACCAGTAACAATTGGGAGTCTAATTGAGAATGGTATCTCAAACTTCAGTCCAGTTATGTTTATCAACATAAATCCGTATTTGTGTGATTTCACTACATAAATAGATAGGCCTAACATACAGTATGCATTAATATATTAGTCCTACTACTGTTATTAAGATTCAAATAACAACATGTTCAATTAAAACACCCTCGGGTTGAAAATGTCTCCTTTTCTTTTCCTTGGCAGTGTTGTAAAAGACAGATTTTGGAGTTATAGTCAATATGCTGTCTGATTACAAGCCTATATCCACACAAAAGCCTAACAACCACCACACCACTCAGGTAACACTTTGAAATGTTGACTTGATTGTGCTTTGAAGTGGCGGCTTTGTGTGGTCTTGATTTCAGTATTGCTGATGCAAGGAAATGTGGAACATCAATATATCCTAATCCTTTGCATCCTTGTTTAACGAAGCCGTCCTCTGAAGTATTTAGAAAATTCTACCAGCTCTTCTCATGGCTGCCACTTAGATACTTCCAGGTCATTTGGTTCAGTTAAGAACCTTCCTAATGAAAAAAAGGCTTTTATACTGCAGTCCCAAACTGCTACAATATTTGGAGGAGAGGAAATAAATAGAATCATTTTGTTGACTATATACAACAGGTGGATAGTCCACCTTTTTAAGGCATTCTTTCATTTTGACACAGTCTACAGTATTGGTTCTCAAAGTGGGGTCCTGGAGGCGGGGGGGGGGGGGGGGGGGAGGGTTCCAGGGGGTGTAGCAACACACCACTTTATCCATTTATACGTTGGCTATTCAAAAATATACAAAAATAGCAGATGTACAAGCTCACAACTTAAAAAATAAAATGCTATTTTTGAACATTTCTGAAAAATGTTGAAAATGTTTCAATAATTCTTTCTAACATAACTCTTATCTTATGGGGGTCCCTGGAACAAAACATTTTCAGTTGGGGGTCCGCGGCCAAATACATATCAATTTGGGGTCCTTGACTTGAAAAAGTTTGAGAACCACTGGTCTACAGTGTATAGATTGGTTGAATTAAATAACTAAATAATGCTACCAGTTAGCTGTATATCAAGCTAATAACGCTAATTTTAGATTGATGGAATGAATTATGATACTACTGTAGTTTATAGTTTATTATGTAGTCCACTTTAATTCGTATACAATAACAATACACACAACATGTTTGGGACATGAATTATTGCACACAGCTGAACTATTCAAACCCCAAGTTGTTCCTAAGGTGTTATGGTGTGTGTGTGTGTGTGTGTGTGTGTGTGTGTGTGTGTGTGTGTGTGTGTGTGTGTGTGTGTGTGTGTGTGTGTGTGTGTGTGTGTGTGTGTGTGTGTGTGTGTGTGTGTGTGTGTGTGTGTGTGTGTGTGTGTGTGTGTGTGCGTGCGTGCGTGCGTGCGTGCGTGCGTGCGTGCGTGCGTGCGTGACAGTGAATGTGAATGTGAGAAATCAGTGACAACCTAAACATAACCCACCAGGGATCAGGGATTTTGCAGAATTCTGCAAATTAATTACTGGCCGGTCAGAAAAAAGTATTGACCGCAGTGGCTGGCCAGTCATTTAGTAAAATGAATAGTCATTCTGCAACTGTAACATACATAGAGAGGCTGGTCCAATTACATTATTCCCATAAGCATTTAGTCCTTTCTTTATTGAATCAGTAGAAAAGCTAAGAGTGCCACACAGCACATGATACACAGGAGACAAAGTACCTGTGGGATGTGATCCCAGAGCAGTAAATGCAGCATGCTACCAAAGGCAGAGAGGGGGTTTTATTTTAATTTTTCTGTCTGTTCTTGCTTTACAGTATTTAGATTGTGGAGAGATGGGAAACTGAGAGCGGAAAGTATAGCAAGGACACGCAACACCAGCTAGGTACCGGCCGGAATCGAACCAGGGACGCTGTGATGTGTATGTATTCAGTGCACTACTGTATCCGTTCACCTACCGGCACACCCCAGAGGCAGAGCCTTTGAACCACTAAATTATCTCTGGGAAAAGACTGATATCGTCATAATTTCAACAGGGACAGGGTATTAGGATTCTTCTTAAACTTCCCATATTCCAATATACATACACAAATGAATTTGAGGAATGTACTCCCACATATGTATAAATTGGAATAGATGCCAACAGTGGATTATATATTAATTGGGGAAACATTTGCAGACATAGTAGAAGTCTGCATCATCATGCCCTGATTGATTGAACATTTCACATGGCTTCATATCATGGTCCTTGTATTCTTCCGTACTGTAACGTATGCGTTGCTGTCTTCTTGGCTAGGTCTCTCTCTCAAGTGCAGAGCTTGCAAAAACATTTCCTCTGCGAAAGATAAAATGAGTGCAGGCTGACCCTGGTCTTGAGCCTGCTGATTTAGCATGCTAAAATGAGAAGCAGCACCATGGACAGATCCTGTGCGGTGCAGGCCTGTGGCATTTCAGTACAAGGACAGGGTCTCACCTGCTGCTTGAGGCTTAGTTTGTTCACTTGTCAGTGTGGTGAGTTTACCATGACTCTGGAGTTCGGTGACTCACATAAACATTTTCATGGGCAAATAGAAGTTATATGGAACCCATTCTGAATCACCTGGGCATTTTAGAGGTACAGTTATAGCTTCCCATTAATGCTATATCTGCTTCTCCTCGTGCCTTGGTAGCATTAAAGGTCGTGACCACTATCGTTGTAGTCTGTTGACCTGTTACAACCTGCACTGGTTGTAACAGGCAAACAAAAAAATGCCAAAAGATCAGATTTAAATATATAATAACATAGCATATTTCGTGTTATTTTCCATGTGGTATATGGTCTGCTACTCCATGGCTGGTTTTAAATACTCTATTCTGTAGCATACACTGTGTATATGTGTGTGTTGTGCCCCCCTTCCATGTGACCTGCTCAATCTACAATGCATGGTAATGAAACAAAGGTGTTGTTTCCTATATACCTCACTAATGATTAGTCACCCTGATGAAGGTCAGTGTGCCGCTTTTTTCATACTTGCTATGCAATAGCCATAACAACAAAGCTTTACATTTTTTCCACAAGAGTACCTTTTGTGCAATCTAATATATAATATAATAGTATTACTAAAACAATGTACAGTAGGTGTTCCGAAACAAATATTTGTGTCAAATTGGTTCCGTCATTTCAAGCTACAGGTGATTTTGCAGGTGTTTATAAGCACTCGGCTCAATTGAGTCCTCCCCACACACATGTCTGTGTTTTGTCACTGCTGTTGTATCCTACTGGCTCACCTGCCAGTGAGGAGCCCCCACCGCGAGGATAGAGCTTTCGTCGTACTCCACCGGCCCAACATTCCCTGCTGACAGGTGCCGCCCCAGCCCGTATAGGAATATGTGCCGTGACAAATATCACTCTCCCTGCCTGGCTTCCCTCCCCCGAATATGGGCCAATTGTGTATATAGACGCTCAACAAAGCCGGTTGCACCATGGTGGATTCGAACCTGCAGTGGGCAGGCACTTTACCACTGCGCCACCCAAGCGCCCTTTATCACTGGTGGGGATATATTTTGTCCCTGTTTCTCTTAAGACTGAATTAAATTCTTGCATTTCCTTGCATTTAAATTCTTCAATTTAAAAATTGTGAAAATAGCTGATCTACAAGCTCACACATGTTGCAATGTGAAACGCTGTGAGCTTGTAGATCTGCTATTTTGCTATGTGGTTAAGAAAATGAATCGAACCCTGGCCAAGATCACTTATATTATCCTCCAAACAGTTTAGTGGATTTCTTCTTTGTGGAAACATGTAATGTAGGCGTACAATAATAGGAGTAAACTGTCTGATATCAAGAAAGGGCAATTTGTTTTCTGTGCAATACTTATCATTTCTAAATGTAAATAGAGAATATTAATTATTTGAAGATTTGTTTTTGTTCTCAATTACAGTATAATGTGATTTGTGATTTCAACATCCTTTTATACTAAAGGTCCCTTTGAATACACTATATATATTGAATAGGGAAGAAAAGTAAATAATTTAACTGAATTAAAATGGCCTGCATTTCTATAATGCAGTGGTATTCCCCTTTAAGCCACAGGAACTCCTCTCTATTATTTCCCCAGTCTCCAGGGGAATTTAAGGAAGGCAAAAGCAACAAGCTCAACCACATCTGACTACAGTTCCTCTTTATCTGCTCTCATCTGAATACACACTGCATCATCCACCACACAACGCACTGAACACGGGTGGGATATAAATTATTCCAGACGCCGGTTCATTCAACCAGTAACTTGTCCCTGTATACCGTGTTGTGTAGTGCAGTGGTTCTCAACCTTTTCAGGCCGGGACCCCCCAACATCATATTTGAACTGGGGACCCCCCACCCAGAAAAGCACTTGGAATGGTAGGCATTACATTTAGTTTCCACAGATAAATATTGTGAAAATAGCCGATCTACAAGCTCACAATGCATTGCAATGTGCTTATAGGTCAGCTATTTTCACATTTTTTGCCTCTTTCTTATATTATTTGACAATTTGGCCAATGTCTGACCAGTTTTTATTCTTTCTTTTTTTGTATTAGCCTACCTTAAATTGTCACTTACTGTCATCTGGGACCCCCCAAAGAAAGAAATCATGTGGGGGATGAGGATCCCTCTGGGGGTCCCGACCCACCCCCAGGTTGAGAACCACTGGTGTAGTGCATTTGTGTAGGTGAAAACTGTACTGTAATAGCCGCATTAACACCACATGTGACGGACTCAGACAAAGGCGACCAGCCACCGGCAGCATTGTTGGCGTCGTGATGCTGCTGAGGTGGCAGCAAGGCTTGTTAACCTCAGCATTATGAATACATCACCGGCCTATTCATTACGAGAGAAGAGATTAGGCACGGAATGCCCAAGATGATGCGCAACAACGTGTCAATGACATTGAGGTTGAAGTGGTGCGGTAGCCTAATTTACATGGCAAAGGCATCTAGTTTCTTCACGCAAAAAAGAACCTGACGCACGCACTTGTAGGGCGTGGGGAAGTTCACAGCATCGGCACAGCACAGGGCACAATGACTATAAGTAAATAAGAAAATATACAATAACAATTAAATAAGAATATCTCTTTAAAAATAGAATGAGTATAGCCTAAGCCTTCTTATAGAAAACCAACGAAAACAAACAACTTATAGCCTATAGAAAAGCCTATATGCCCGTGAGCCCTTTAGGAGGACAGAATGTGATGAATTAAAACAAAATACTGTTTAAAACAATGAGATACACTTCACACCATACACGAGTCTATATTACATGCAACAGTTACGCCAAGTCATCAGTGGATGAGAACAATTTGCAAACGTATGCAAAAATGGAGACGCTCTTTTGGGGCAAAGATCAATGACTGAATCTGGGAAATGTGTGACTTTTTCTATCAATAATGTTTTATTGTTATGGCCATTATTAATCTTCAGTGTACCGTATAAAGAAATGAATCGGCAGCTATCAACAGTTCTTGTGTCTACGAGAACGAGAGTAATCATCTGGCAGAAATGTGCCAACATGGCAAAAATGGGACACGCATGCCTGCACGAAGCAAAGAGTATTGTGGTGAGGTTCCTTTTATAAGTGGGCCTAATAACATCTCTGAATCACATACACTAGTCTATATGGTGTTGGGCTTTGAAGCCCACCATATAGATGTATTTATAGCAAAGATAACCTAATAATTCCCCAAATATTGACCGTCGTAAAACACAATAATCTAAATTGAAACACATCGCATCACATAGCAGCATGCTCATCTGAAGTGCAGTGGGGGTAAATTATCTAGTTAATTTAGAATGCGTTATGCAACACTAACGGCACTAATTGGTGATTAATCATATAATTTCCTAAAGTGTGCAGTAGGCTATGCACAATCATGAAACCATTGTGGTGGATGCATTTTCCTTATAATTGACATAACCCACATATACGGAGCCTAACAAGTCTATAAACACGGGACAACGCTGTAAAATAAGGAATCAATGAACAGGTTTTGACTTTCTTTTCATTCTCATGAGATCTGTCCATTTGTTCTGTTCTTATCTCTGCTGTGTTGATCTCTTACATATAGGTAGCTATGATCCAAAATTGATAAAAACCCGGTACACGCTTGATGCAATAGCTGATTTCTCAAGTGACTTTTGAGTTTGGGCGATTGTGTCCAAGTTGCCCTAAAGGTCACATACCAGGTCAAATCAACTCTTAGTTTCTACAAGTTCGCTAATCACTGTAAATAAGCATAAGCCTACTAATGGTTTAGTAATTCAGTGTATTAGTATTAATTCAGATCAACATCAGTCTTTTGGCTTAAACGCCCATAATACTAATGTCCAGAGAGACCCCACAAGTTGTGCATCAACAAAAGCAACACTGCAGCTTGAAACAATTGTTGAATGGCCAATATTTCTGAACAGGTGTGAAATATGGTGTTTCGCACGCGCGCGCGTGCGTCCTATCTTTGTTGTATAATTACTGTTTAGTAGGGTGACTCACCTTCCCTCAACGGCATTCTCACCACCTCAACTATACCTCACTACAACAATATTCACCCACAGAACTCTTATTCAATAATGGGGTACCTCTTAAGAAGCAGGCTAAATTCAGCACCTGTTAACTATAGAGTTTATAGAAATGTACATCACCCGCTAATTTTATCATAAAATCATATTTGAATGTGCTGTGTGTGTGGGCAGTCGGTGTATAATTCCGCATGTAGGCTGCCTACCTTTGTCGTGTAAGCGCAAACTGAGGTCTGTCCTGGTCCGGTAGACGTTCTCCAGATCCGCTCCGGAGAAATCATCCAATTTTACCTTCTTCACCAGGAAAGACCTTGGCATGGTGCTGCAACTATGACTGCCCCACGACACACACACTCACACACACAAACACTCACACACACTCACAAACACACACACACACACACACCGCCGACTGCCACACGCCTGGCCAGCGCGAGAATGCGTTCGTTCCACGCCAAAAAAATAAAAAAATAAAGAATAAAACCCCACAACGAACCGGTGCAGATTGTCTCCGTTCAAAAGGCTTCAGGTGTTCTCGGTGGGACACGGAGCAGAGGGAAGAGTGGATTAAATCCTGCCAAAGTCAACGGAGGTTCAATCGATGTGCATCCGTTCTTCTCTTGGAGGCGAGTCCTCGTGCAGAGCGAAATGCAACTTCAGCACCGGACAGGCGGACAGCTCCCTTCAGTAGCCTACCGGACACACCGGACAGCTCCGTTCAGCACCGGACACACCGGACAGCTCCCCACCGCTCCGCTCCGCGCTCTCTCGCAGACTGGGACAGGGAGAGGAAGGCACCCTTCACCCTCTTTCTCCGCTTGCCAAAAAAGGAGGAGATGGAGGGATGAAAAGACAGAGAGAGAAAGAAAGAAAAAAGAAAGAAAGTGCCGGTTTGGAATATTATCTTCAAAAACGTTGGCCACTTGTCCTCGTTAATCAATAAGTCAGGTATCGATAGTCCCAATTCCTTTCAATTACGTCTATTCACATCAATGGAAACACATGAAGACTCCCTGTGGCCGTGTCTTCCTCTCTCTCTCTCTCTCTCTCTCTCTCTCTCTCTCTCTCTCTCTCTCTCTCTCTCTCTCGCTCTCGCTCTCTCTTTTGCTCTTGCTCTTGCTCTCTCGCTCTTGCTCTCTCTTTTGCTCTCTCTCTTGCTCTTGCTCTTGCTCTCTCCCTCTCTCTCTCTCTCTCTCTCTCTCTCTCTCTCTCTCTCTGTCGCTGCACAACCTCCGCGAGCCGTTCTCGTGAGTGTGCCGTCTCGCGATCAGCTGTTGGCATTTATACGGCGCAGTGAAAGAGAGCGAGGGACGAAGGGTTGGATAGACATAGGGATGGAGGGAGTGCTTAATTTAATCCATCCCACATCCCCGGGGAGAGGCGACTGGCCCGGATGATTTATTGAAGCTGTTATCCCCCCTCCCTCTCTTTCTCATTCTCCCTCCTTTCTCCTTTCCTCCGTTCTCCCTTTCTCCTCTTTTTTTTGTGAGGCGAGGCGCCATGTTTTGGGGAGATAAGAATGGAAATTATTGTTATGTTTTTTTTTCCCCGAGCGGCACTCATCGATTTGATTCAGCTATAGCAGCATGTAACACACGATTTTAAATAATGTCCCATTCTCATGGTGTTTTTCTGTGGGAGGGCTGGCTTTTTTTCTTCTCCTGTCTTTTTACCGCCTGGCTAAGCATATTCCATCTTTGTTTTATATGATGACATGGATTTTATGGGGAATATTAACTAGTATGCTAAGAGACTCGTAATTATCATTAATGTGGCCCTGGAGGCAAATGGGGAATCAAATGGAGGGTGTTCTACTGACGAGTGATTAAAAGGGAAGTGGAGGAATATTCACTCCCAGGGTCACACTGGGTTCACCATCAAGTAATGTGACTGTTCTTTTATATTTTCCTCTTGTTATTTTGCAACAAAACACAAAAAGTTGACAAAGAAACTGAAGTTTATTCATTGTTAATTTAAATTTAGTACCAATGGGCCTACAATATAACCTGTTACCTCAAACTGTCTCCATAATCTCTATCTCATTCCCTCTCATTGTGTTATCTCTTCATTTTAAAACTTTTGCAGAAATACAAATATGCATATAGGCTTAATTTCTTAAAGTGGAGGTACAGTAGCTTATACTACTGTATGTCAAACTATTAAAAACATGTTCAAGGCATAACTAAATAAGCTCAGTAGAATCCTTAGTCTTATTACTCTCAGGATTTAAATGAGCCCTTCCCACAGTGTCATTACAGGTAAATGAACTAAATGTACTACTCGTGTGTTTCATTTAGATGTTATAATGAGTGCCAACGTGAACTTTACTGTACAGAAGCTGTCCATGCTGGCTCACAGCAGGAAACATTCCACTATAATGATAGTATTGTCTTCAGCTGTGTTTACCAATCAAAATGGCTAGTTTGAAATTGTCTATTAACAGTCAGGATTGTACATGTGAGTTATTATTTAGCAACAACTTTTGACAAAACCTTGTGGATTGTGGGGATGTGCATAGCCATGCACATGACAAGACTATGTTAAATTGACAATTGTTAAGAAACAAAACTATTAAAAGTTTACCATTGCTTTTTCATATAGACTCATATACATTACATAGGCAGTCTGCCTTACTGTGTTTATGCATACATGCATATTTGATTTTAAAGTGTATAGGCCTCCTTATGGAGATAGTGGCATTTTCTGAATGTGGGTTTGGGATCATACCAAGAATTGCCTTATTCCTTGTGCAAAAAATTGGCAAACATCATAACAACAAGTTTGAGCAAATGTGTGGACCTATTGGCTACTGATTTTATAACCATATTTTAATATGCACATTTCTGTTTAGGCTTACATCTGAAATCTGTAGCCAAAGAATGCGACCCATTCTTAGGATGTGTAATGTGAGATGTATTGGTTTCCATCTACTATACTACTACTGGACACCTGACATTGCAGTCTCTCCAATTATTGCCACAATCTTGTATCCAAATCTGACAGCTTCAACTCCACCTGTGACTAATAACCTGTGCATACTTCAAGATACATTTCTTAGATTAGTTTTTGTTAGATTTGTTCACCTGAGATGTTTGAACTGGACACTCTCTGAGTTCAAATTAACATTCTGTGTGTGTGCGTGCGTGCGTGTATCTTAGGTGTGCAGGGCATCTAGTGATGGATTATGGTGATAGAAGCATTCTGTTTTCCAGTAGACCATTGGATATTTCAGCAGTGTTTGTGTCTGTGAGAGTTGCTACCAGTCCATCTGTTGTCCTTAATCAGAGAAGAGCAGATGAGTTCCATTACCTGGAGACAAGCTCAGGGAGGTCCAATTAAACACACACACACACACACACACACACTCCTTTCCCACGCGCGCGCACACGCGCGCACACACACACACACACACACACACACACACACACACACACACACACACACACACACACACACACACACACACACACACACACACACACACACACACACACACACACACACACACACACACAAATCTTATGCTCTAACATGCAAACTTAACACATAGTGCTATTCCATCATTAGCAGATACATGGCATAGTCAAAACTGTCACATGCTCAAATATGAAAGTGTGCACGCATGCACGTGTGCTCGCGCTCTCTCACACACACACACACGCACGCACGCACGCACGCACGCACGCACGCACACACACACACACACACACACACACACACACACACACACTTACTCATTGAAAAGTGCTTCATACATAATTGCCATGGCATTGCATGCATCATTACTTGCATGACACTTACACATGCATATACTCACCTTACTGTAAGGTGTTTCACACATAATTACCATGGCATTACTGTGCAGGTTTAGTTTCCCCTCAATTGCGTACACACTCAAATTAAAGGTAAACATACAGTTAACCCATTAAAACCGGGAAAGCATCTGTGTCATTTTAGATTTGTTTATGTTGGCTATTAAAAAATAGCAGATTTACAAACTCACAGCACGTCACTTCATGCCACGCTTGTACATCTGCTATTCCTTTTTTTTCTTTTCTTTTTAATCTTGAAAGTGTGAGAACTACTGATTTAGATAGCATTTGTAGGCCTCAGCCTCAGGTCTTAAAGGAGAAATCCGGTCATTTTAAGTGTTATGTTTGATGTGTGTCAAATCACTTACCAACGTATAAATGAAAATCGCGTAAATCCACAGAGCCCCCTATCGACCCCCACCGTTGTCATTGTAGGAGGATATAGAATAGCCCAAATTCGCCTATTTTAACCAATGCAAAGTCTGTTTTTTTGCTTCTAGTACTCATTGTTGAGTCCCATGATAATGTAACAGGCGCTAAAACTCCCGACAAGCTAACGGCTAATAACAAACGAGCTAACGCTGGGGCTGCTTATCTCTCTGAATGGCAGCCCCAGGTTGCCAGGTCGGGAGAGAAACCAGCAACCAGCATTAGCTCGTTCTGTTATTAGCCGTTAGCTTGTCGGGAGTTTTAGCGCCTGTTACATTATCATGGGACTCAACAATGAGTACTAGAAGCAAAAAAACAGACTTTGCATTGGTTAAAATAGGCGAATTTGGGCTATTCTATATCCTCCTACAATGACAACGGTGGGGGTCGATAGGGGGCTCTGTGGATTTACGCGATTTTCATTTATACGTTGGTAAGTGATTTGACACACATCAAACATAACACTTAAAATGACCGGATTTCTCCTTTAATAACCTACCACTCAAGGAGGAAATTCTAAACACAGATCTGCACAACTATGGCACATTCCCAGCCTCACACTTTTTACAAAACACCAAACACATTTCTCTATATTAGACACATAAATCTATGCAATTTCTTTGGCATTTCAAAGCACTGCCTTTCCAAATACAACACCTACAGTATGAACTAATACAGTTTCCCAAAGAATGGGTCGGGACCCATTTATGGGTCAAGTTCTGATTATTATGGGTCATGAGTAATATCCCTTTTTTTAAATGTCATAAATGTATTATTATTATTATTATTAATAATACTTATTATTATAATAATAATTATAATAATAATAATATCATTATTATTAATATTATTTATTTTATCTACACTTTTAATATTTTGAAGAACCAAAAAAATCATTTCATTTTCATTTTCATTCAAGAATTTCAGATTTGTTCCATTAATAAAATAAATTGAGAAATAGTGAAAATAGAAGATCTACAAGCTCTCAACATGTCACATCATGACTTTTAGATCTGCTATTTTCACTATTGCATAGGGCTTTAAGTGATTAATTAATCCTTCATTTTTGTAAGTTTGGGTCTTATAGGGACACACCAAACTTCTCTTTTGGTTCTATAAGCTAAAATGTTTGGGACACACTTAACTAACTGATCAAACACGGCCATCACGTGTACACACACCGTAGGTCAGTGTTTCTCAAACTTTTTCGTGCCAAGGACCCCCAAATTAAAATGTGTTTGGCCGTGGACCCCCCTCAGAAAGAGTTGTGTGCCAAGGACCTCCAGAAATACCTCCAGAAGAGTTATCCAACATTTTTCAAACATCTTCGATATTTTTCAAATATTTTCAAAAATAGCAGATGTATAAGCTCACAACAGATGTGAGCGCTGTGAGCCCCCCCACCCCACCCCAAGGACCCCACTTTAACCAATGCCTTAGGTGCTTATTGTAAACTCACCAATCAGCCGGTATATAAAGGCAACAGGTGAGAGTGTAGCTGTCTACATAAACAAATGGAATCATGTGTATGTGGTCATCCACATGGGAACAGCATGGCTCCAATGTGAAGCTCAGACTTCATGTGGCCAGCCTGTGACGTCCGTCATCTATAGCTTAGCGTCTGTCCTCTATGACACTGTGTTATGGTTGGCTGGGTGAATCCTGAGTGCCCTTGGGCACACCCACGGTGGGTGTGAGTTTTCTGCTCTGACTCTCCCTCTCTCCTCTTGCCAGATCTATGCACACTATAGTGTGTGTGTGTGTGTGTGTGTGTGTGTGTGTGTGTGTGTGTGTGTGTGTGTGTGTGTGTGTGTGTGTGTGTGTGTGTGTGTGTGTGTGTGTGTGTGTGTGTGTGTGTGTGTGTGTGTGTGTGTGTGTGTGTGTGTGTGTGTGTGCGCGTGCGTGCGTGCGTGCGTGCGTGCGTGCGTGCGTGCGTGCGTGCGCGTGCTGTATGACTGTCAATGACTGTGGATTGCAAAAGAGTTGGCTAAATACTGTTCTGTCTCAGCTATCATTGGCTGTCTGTCTATCTGGAGAAGACAATGTTTCATATATCCTTGAGTAGCGAAGGGGGAGGAGGAAAAAAATCATCTGTAAAATATCTGTATATGTCATGAATGTGTTACCTTTTTTCCTCTGTGTGTTAATAAGCGTGTGCAGCAGTTGTATCTGGTCTGACCGTAATGTAACCTTCTTCTGATCAGTGTTTGGATCTATCATGTATTGCGCTTTTTGTGCAGATCCAAATAAAATAATTCAAATGTGTACTGTAAGTGTATGCATTCACCGCACCCAACATTTACAAAGCCACTGGCCTCATTTTGATGAAACTTTGTCAAATATCTTGTAATTAGAGCCTCCATTTTCATAATTCCTAAAGACCCACAGTAGCAAAACATATTGTGGCCTTTATCAGAGTGGAGATGGGAGACTATTTGGGGAAATAGACAAACGGGCATGAAGAGCAGAGCAGTCAACAACATGGCGGGTGAGGCGTAGCAACAGACTTTTGGTATTTTCCAGACTGGAGATTGTCAGTGGGTGTGTTGCAGATGAATTCAATCATGACCTTTACCATTGCCTTTATAAGAGCAGTTCGCTGCACACTGTCATGAGAGAAAAGCCTCGGAAACGTAACTTCTGCCAAGAGCAAACTGATGTCCTTGTGCATTGGTGCAGAGTCATTACGGCACCTCAAACAGACCGCAAAAGCAGATGATGTAAAATTATCTTGGGAGGAAATAACAATTGCATCTAATGCGGTGCAGTGTGCTACTGGAAGTGTTTCTCAGTGTAAGGCCCATTTCATACAGCAGTCGCCTAGTACAGTGGTTCTCAAACTTTTTCATGTCAAGGACCCCCAAAATGATATGTATTTGGCCGCGGACCCCCATCTAAAAATATTTTGTTCCAGGGACCCCCAGAAGCAAAGATTTCAGTTACAAATGTTCGCTTTAGAAAACATATATTCAAAGATTTGCACAAATGTTCTAGATTTTTCAAAAATAGCCAAAGAATAAAAGGTTAAAATTATTCTGATGCTATATTTACACATTTTGCCGGGTACCCCCTGGAACCCCCTCAAGTACCCCTGGGGGTCCCCGGACCCCACTTTGAGAACCAAGGGCCTAGTATGTGGACAGATGTCTGAAAGGTCCAACCCCAAAGCAGGCAGATGTCCAACTGGGAGGTTTTCTTTTGTCAGTGCATAGTGTCTGTGTGACCTGTCCATGAGACATTTTTAACTCTATAAATACCATAATAAATTATACAATGACGTCCAGTGATGAACCAAACAGATTTTTGTATTTATTCTTTTACCGAACGGGTTCCCAGATTGAGCAGAACCTTACAGTATGTGTAATATTTTATCTACTTGACTGATTGGTAAGCCTTTTATCAAGGGCTGTTGTCACGTATGGATTAAAATGCAACTCTAATTTCAATAACAGAAATATCTACCTTGACTCAAAAAAGTACAACATATTTTGACGAGAGTTAAACTGTTTGACCTGTCTGTCTGTCCGTTTGTTTGTCTGTCTTGTCTTTTTCCTTTTTGGTAAGATATTTTTTTTTTTTTTTTTTTTTTTTCTATTATTATTATTATTATTATTATTTTTTTTTCTCATTTTTTGCAATGTCCTGTCTTTTTTTTTTGTCTTATGACCTTGGGGGGAGGGTTGGGGATTGGGGGAACAAGTTGTCATATATACGACTATTTACTTGTATCTTGTGTGTAAAAATGAAAAATAAAAACAAAGTGTTAAAAAAAAAAAAAAAATGCAACTCTAATAACGTTTAATCACATTTGAATATTTGTTCCAGCTTGAGGGAACCTACCACGGTTAAACAGACAAGCCTAACACAAATTGGGTTTGTGTGATTTTGGAGATGTATCTGGGGAAAACACGCAACTGCCCCTCTGGAAAATTGTCAACTGACCCGTCTGCTGCATGATGCCTCACGCCAGTGCGCCTCCCCCAAAATAGGGCCCTCTGACAGGAAACACAGGAAACACTGAGAAGAGAAGGGGTACAAGCATAAGATACGAAGGAACTCAAGACACTTAAAAGTAAGCATGCTGAAAGTGAAAGTGTACGTACTTTCTAAGTAATCCTTTGTGCGTGCATGTGGGTGCGTGTCAGGTTAATCTGAGGCTACAGTGATAGATTTCAGGTTTGCTTTAATTGATGTCACCTAGAGGGCTGACACATGTGTTCTACACCCATCCTGGAGGTGCTGCCCAGCTGCTTTGTGTGTGTGTGTGTGTGTGTGTGTGTGTGTGTGTGTGTGTGTGTGTGTGTGTGTGTGTGTGTGTGTGTGTGTGTGTGTGTGTGTGTGTGTGTGTGTGTGTGTGTGTGTGTGTGTGTGTGTGTGTGTGTGCGTGCGTGCGTGCGTGCGTGCGTGCGTGCGTGCGTGCGTGCGTGCGTGCGTGCGTGTGTGTGTGCGTGTGCGTGTGTGTGTGTGTACGCGTGTTCGCATGCGTGCGCAGCAAGGCACTGCAGCTGGTGAACCCCCCCCCCTTGCTTAACCTGACACACAGACACACATAATATTATGCTTAATTTATAGGCCATCGTACGACGGTGTTGCTCAGCAAAAATAGCAGATCTACAACCTCGCAATGTGTCGCTTCCACAACGTGTTGTGAGCTTGAAGATCGGCTATTTCCGGTGCGCGACGCCATCGTACAGCGAAGTATAAACGGAGCTTTGCACACACCCGTTAACAGATGGAGGCTATAGGGGACGTTGCAGCCTGTCCGCATTGAGCTGATGAGGGAAGGAAGTAACTATGGAGGGAACGAGGACGGATGGAGCGCTGCCTCTGTTGCTGCAGTCCATCATGAATGCAAGGGCTTTACATTGTGCTTGCTCGTGCATAAAGGACTCACTGGAGCAGCTCAGTTGCAAGCAGAGGACCGGACATCTCCCAGGTGTGAAGTTGTGTAACTGGGAGTGTGAAGCAGAACATTGCTGAAAAGAAGAGCACGTGGCCTTCATGAAGCGTTTCCTGAACTGTATCATAACGGCTTGTGGTGTCTGTCGCATTAATATATGGGCTCAATCAAAGTTCCGCAGGCAAGTCTGATCAAGATTGGATTGATCGTGTGAACAAAACGTTACAGAATTCAACATAAACACCAACAAGGGGTCTGACGAACAAGGAAGAATAGTCTGTTAATTGATGGATCATAAGAGGTGTATTATCTCTCGTTCTTCCTCTCCTCTCCCTCGCTCAGGTGTTAGTGTACCCACGGGGTTGAGTGTTGTGGCTACCATTTATTAATGGTGAGAGAAGTGTGGTTTTACTGCTTTTATGAAAGCAGTAAAGGAGAATCAAAGACCAAATATATCTCGCTGTCTCCTTCTCTCTGTGTGTCTTTCACTCTTACTCCCCCCCCCCCCCCCCACCACCCACCCCACCCCCTCTGTCTTTTCTGAAGGTGAGCCCTGTTCTGTTTCGTCCTAAAGCTGTTCTGTCGCAGTAACACTAAATATTGCTGAGCAGCCCTTCTCATCAGGCACGCACACGCACACACACACACACACACACACACACACACACACACACACACACACACACACACACACACACACACACACACACACACACACACACACACACACACACACACACACACACACACACACGGAGAAGTGCTAGGCTAGGGGAGAAATGTGGCCTGTTTCTTTGCAGTTTTTGATGACTCCCACTGTACTGGTGAAACAGAATGCAGCGTACATTAGCACAGGATAGAATGTCCCAAAACAGAGAAGAGAGAAGAGCTGTTAGAGAGGAAAGAGGAAGGGAGAGGGGAAAGAAGAGAGAGGGAAAAGAGGAGAGACCGCAGGTTATGGAAGGACAGGGGAGGAGAGGAGGGATGAGAGAAAGGAAGAGAAGCAGGCTACGGGACAGGCGATGAGAGGAGACAAGTGGAGGACAATGCACAAGTGCAAGAGCCAATGAAGTGCCATGGCCTCGCTGCATTTACACAAGGAAACATCTGATTTCAGCCCTCAGAATGGAGATTTTCAAAGCAAGCTAAAGATGGGAAACCTTTCAGAATCGGGTGACAGATCCAAATTAATAATAACAAATTGTATATCAATTAGCTAGCCTGCTAAACCAGCCGGTCGCGGAAATCACATTTAATTTGAAATCAAATTAAATGTGATTTCCGTGACCGGGGTGGTTTACCAGGCTACATGTTAGCATTCCTGAGCCTAATACTTTGGCACACGATGGCGTTGTTCGTTGAAAATAACTGTTTTTCGAATGTGTGGCGCATCATTAGGGATGAAGTAATAATAAGCTCTAAGGATACTTTGTTGTTTGACAAATAGCAAAAATAGTCTTTGAAACATTGAAACATTTTGACAATTTTTGGTGACAGTGGGTCAACGGTGGGTCAACGGTGGGTCAACGGTGGGTCAACGGTGGGCACCAAACCAATAATAGCACCAGTGGTCACACCAGCGGCCATGTAGTCACAAACCTAGTGTCACAAATTGCATACATATGGTGTATTACAGCAGTGATCAACACTTCAAATGGCCATAACTTTGCTTTAAAACAAATGAACTTAAATAGATTAGAATAGGTAACGGTTGCAAAACACCAGGTTGTTGTTGAACTGTAAATGTATGTATCTCTAACATACGTAGGTCTGATACCCCTGACATTTCTGTTTCATGACATGAGCACAGACAGAATCAATGTCTCAAACATGCAGACACATTTGCACACACACACACATCCATCTCAAATAAACAATGCATGTACACAAGATGTCTCTCTCACACACACACACACACACACACACACACACACACACACACACACACACACACACACACACACACACACACACACACACACACACACACACACACACACACACACACACACACACCCTCATGTGTCACTCTAGTACTGCTCACTCAACCTAAAATACTCTTGCTCTCTCTCTCTCTCTCTCTCTCTCTCTCTCTCTCTCTCTCTCTCTCTCTCTCTCTCCCCCTCTCTGCTCCCATCTCTCTTCCTCTTCATCTCTCTTTCATGCGGTAATTGTATGAATCAGGAAAGATTGCATTTACCCAGACAGCTGAGTGGTGAGATGGCAGGGTAATAAATGGCCTGATAACCAAGACTACTCTGATCCCTCTCAGCGCAGATATAGGAACAAAAAAATCATTACCTGCCTCAGACAGGCCTATCCAGGGGTGTCACATGTGATGAAGGGAGACATATTTCTGAAGCAGCAGAGGTAGAAAGAAAGACATGAAAAAGAAAGAGACCAAAAATAGAGGGAGAGGGGGAAAAAAGTGAAAAAAGGACAGAGAAATTGATGCGAGTGCAAGTGAGATGTACGTATGTGGAAACATTGCAGGTGATATCTTTATTTGTTCCACAAATCCCTTCAGTTACTGGGAGTTTTGGAGCATGGAGAGAGTGAAGACGGTGTGTACGAAACGCCAATCGAAACACTATTGAAGTAATGAGGTGCCATTATATTGTCCTCCCCTGCTGCTGTATGCTGTTTATGGATATCTGCAAAGGTTCAGACGGACAAATAAGGAAGGAAAGGACCTATTGTAATAAATTGGAGGTTTGACAAATAACCAAGTGTCTCTCCTCTGCATATGGCATATATATGATGCCATTATGTCAATTAATCTGACATAATCTTATAACTATACACTTCAATCATTCTTAACCAGTTAATCCCTACATATACTTCAACGTAGGACAAATAAGTTAAAATAGCTGATCTACAAGCTCACAACAGGTCGCATGCTTTGTTTTTTTACCACTTAAACCCTCTGTAGTTAGTAAACTTGACTGGGGTCGGCTCTGTACTTTGTCCGCTCTTTTTTCCTCCTGTCTACACCAAATCTCTTTGCCAATGATAGCCGATGTACAAGATCACAATGCTTCGCAACACAACGGATTGTGAACTTGTAGATCTGCTTTTTTCTTCTAATGTTGTAGAATAGGGATACTAGAGTTCAAAAGCCATATCATTCAGATATGTTTCCCCTCACTGAATTCAGAGTCGTGTGTGAGATAGACTAAATACAATTCATTTTTACACTGACACATTTGTCAGCTTGTATTCACCTAGCAGTCTTGGCAGCAGCAGCCCCATGTTTCAGCCTTTCATCTCATAAAATAGCGGATATGCAAGCTCACAGTGCATTGCATCGCAACGCTTTGTGAGCTTAATAGATCAGCTATTTGTGGCACGCGACACCATCAAACGCCAAAGTATAAATCAGACTTCACAGTGGTAAACCTGACAGTGTGCTGTAAGAAAATCACATGATATTTTATGCTAGTTTGGAGTATAGCACTTTCAGAAATGAAATACACAAATATAAGCATAATGAACATGACTGAACAAGGTGTTATTGGAGTGATAAATTCTTAGTCTGCCGTTGTTTACGGCACCAGTTATGTATGGCTATGTTTGGCAATGACAATGTTGCACTTGCAAACACTTGAACTGTGACAAGTCTTTCACCCAAAATGGAAATATTCTTGCTCAGTGCTGCTTAATGCTGTCAGCAATAAAAGGGCGATATAAGTCTGAGCACTTCTGGGAACAAGCAACACATATATATTTTCAGTGGAATTTAACGAATGAAAGAATCTACAGTTGTAAGGAGATGTTTCACGTGATCAGGTTTTCTTCTGCCTACCCCTCTTCATCGCCCCCCTGCACCACCACCACCACCAGTATTTCTGGCGATTTCATTCATTCTACCTACAGTAACACTTTCATTGCTTTTTAGATTTTTCCATCTGGACACGATCAAATGCACTCTCTCACTTTCTCTCACACAGAAAAAGTGAAATGCTCACACACACACACACACACACACACACACACACACACACACACACACACACACACACACACACACACACACACACAAACACACACACACACACACACACACACACACACACACACACACACACACACACACACACACACACACACACACACACACACACACACACACACACACACGTACTGTATGCATGTAGCCCCCAGGCTGTTCTGTAGCAGCAGTTGACGCCTGATGTTCAATCAGTAGGATAACACATTCTTATTCTAACGTTCTAATGCTCTGTCAATACTGCTAGATCAACTTTATTCACCCCTCCAAGGGAAGTTTTATGGACTTTGAATGACCCTGATATGTGCTGTTGTGTTTTTTACAGTACGTTTGTTATTGTAATATGTAATTTCTTCCATCTTCTGTCATGCTCCAAGGTCATTTTTATGTGATGGTCCACAGTACACAGGAATTCATGCGCAAATGCAATCTGAAAGCAACATCATGGACCACATTCAAATGCCAGCCATTTTGCTCTTACTAGCCGACATACTCGGAAACCCCACCCTGAAGTGGTCAAAATGGCCAATAATCAATAAGGGCATAGTTGTACAGACTGAGATGCTTAATCCTTTAATTGAAACGTCTCCACTACTGGTTAAATAACATTAGTTTTTCCATTCCTACAATATTTAACACATCTTCTTGTACGTCTTTGTAAATCTACTTCACTTCTCAACATGCTAGAGGACAGCTACTACAGATGACCTTATTGCCAGAGGGCAACGCATGGAAGCTAACTGCTCTGCTTTTCACCCACTATATTATAACGTTACAATAATAAACACTTATTTTTCAAATGCTCTGTTAAGGGTCTTATGTTCGGGGGACATCTGTTAAATAGTATCTAAGAAACATAAGTGTCTTGTTAACAGTGTGTTTATGCTCATGGAACAGTATGCTGAGTTTGCATGTAAACCAAGGTCACTGCTGTATTCTAAAGAGGTTCGTATGTAGGGATATATAAAGAGCTTAATTATCACAAATTATAGAGCTGTGTGTGTGTGTGTGTGTGTGTGTGTGTGTGTGTGTGTGTGTGTGTGTGTGTGTGTGTGTGTGTGTGTGTGTGTGTGTGTGTGTGTGTGTGTGTGTGTGTGTGTGTGTGCGTGTGTTTCATGAAGATCCACCCTTCTGTACTTAATTTTGACCTTGACCGTGATAATGAACTTGATCTCTGACATTTTTAACCCAAAAGGTAATCATCCCCTCAATAAGGCAGCCTACCGATCATTCCTACAAAGTTTTCTGAAAATCTGCCTGTTCATTCTGGACAAACAGACAGACAAGCTCGGTCCAACGCCATTGGTAGAGATAATCATTAGAATATACATAGTCTTGAGTCATTCATTTAAACTGTATATACTGTTGAGTCTGAACTATTTCTGATTGACAGATAACACTACAGTTTAGAAAGGGAAACTGTATGGTTCTCATGTTGCCCCTAATGTTAGAGATGTGGATCGACACTGTTATATGACGAAGTATGAAATAGGGAATGCATCTATGAAAAAATAACTCAAATATTTAATATGGAGATACAAGGTTTCTGCCTGACAGCGACAATATATAATTTGAACCACTTTACATTTTTCCCTCAGGTTTTCAGGAAGAAAAAAAACTGCTCAAGTGGGCAGTTGAGCACTGAAATAGATGGGAACACCCCAGCACTGTAGGTGTAGTGTCAGCATACTTGAAGGTGATTTTCTTTTCTTTTTTAAGCCCATGTGGTTTTATTTGTCAGTGGCACAAATGTGCATTGTGACTTTTCTTTTTTAATTATATAACCACAAACTAACCCATAAAAGAGGTTTGGCATGATCAGTCTCATCATCAGATTAGATGATTCGCTTCTAGTCTGATTACCAGAGTATCAAATCATTTGACACGGTTGTTATTTTCTTTGTCATTTTACACAACATGGTTGCTGGTATAGTGGGTTTTTTACCAGGTTGAAGACCTGGTCTCTGAAGAGACTGATCAACTACTCAACACTTTCTAAACACTTTTAGGCGACCTTTTCATCATTGGCTGTCCTTTAAGCCAATGGGATGACGGGCCGTCCTCCCATGCTATGGGATCATAACCTTACGCCCGGCGCCAGAGCTGCTTAATGTCGCTCGTTAATTCATTTGCTCCAGGTGTGTAAGCTCACACTCTCATTTAAGTGGGCATTGGGCAACAGTCTAACCTCCGCAACTGTTTTGGTTGACAAAGATAGCAGTAGTTGAGCCCTGTTTGGTTGCTACTGAGCATGCTAATTAGTGCTAAGTGCTAACAACAAATGTATGCTAACACACACACACACACACGCACACGCACACACACACCCACACCCACACACACACGCTCACAGAGAGAAACAGCTGGTAGCGTTTGATCGGGGCAAAAAAAGCAACCTGCTATAATATGACTGTGCAGTCATCATTTCTTGTTTTGGCTTCATTAAAACTAAAAGTTATCTTTCATGTTCTCATGCATCTGTGGAGAGGAAAAATCCACCAACTCAATTCAGATGTTATAATAACATATTTTAGTGTTCTTAGGGACCAGTGGAGGCCTTTTAAAAGGTAACAGCAAATTACATAACATTTCACTTGATGGAGGCAGCAACTGTTAACAATTGCAAAAACCTGCTTTAATATGCAAACATGGAAGTTAGACAACAGTGAACGGTGACACGCACACACACACACACACACACACACACACACACCCACCGGTGAATTTATGAAATACAGAGTAACTTATCGTGTTCACATGGCGGACATTTTGCTCTTATGTCATATTTGGGGGATGGGCTGGAACTGAAATATGGTCCATTAGAATCCTGAAGAAGCATTTTTTTTAAATCATTCTTTCACATTTTGTGAAGAAAATCTGATCACTCACATTAAATTGTTGTTCAATCTAATGCTTGCTATGCTGCATTTGTTCCCTGTTGTTTTATGAAGGTCTGTGCACTACTTTGTAATAAAGCTAATTATAAACAGTCCATATGATCATCCATATGGCAGATTGTAATTGCATCTCACTTCATCTCCTCTTGTAGGCACTAATGATAAGTCGCAGCTTTATCTGCCTCTATTTAGGTCTTGTATTTCTTTCTTTTTATTTTGTTTGTTCTTTAATTATTTTCTTTTTTCGTTTGTGGGGCTTTCTTTTGGAAGGATGTGTCATAAGTTGAGCCTCAAAGTGAGACAAAACAATTGTAATGAGGCACATTTGGAGCATTTCTAACAGCTTTGCTCACAGGTCCTGCATGGCTGAAAGTGTTGGCATGGTAGCCAGTCATAAATTGGATCAATTAGTAATTTAGTAAAGAATATTTTGAAGGTAACATTGCACTGAATGTATGAAGGTATGTTAAATCTTTGAAGTCAACGACCTGATAACGGATAACTTTTATCATTCACAACTGATGTAAACAACTAAGAAAATATGGCACAGGCTGGAAAAAAACATGGACTTACTGTATCCTGTAATAAAAGTGCAGGTTCTAAAAACAAAACAAGCTTATTTTACCATTTGCTTTCACTTTTTCCCCATGCAGCTGTAAATTACTGCTACACAAATGGTGCAACCCAAGAATTGTATAATAATTGTACATTTATTTTCATGCTCTTTACTTCTCACTCCCCTTAGATGGTCTCTCCCTTTCCTTCTTTTACTGATCTCTGTATTCCTTTGTCCCTGTCTCTCTGCCCCCCCCCCCCGTACCCCTGCCTCATCTCCGGCTCACTCTGCTGCCCGACCCTGCTAGTCCTATCCTTACTCAGTGCCTCTCCTTCTATTGCTTTCTGTGCTCTGTAGGTGAAGATGGATCACTGGGTGTCTGTCAGTGGTAGTATCAGAGAATGAGAATGTATCGTCTGCCGTCTCACATAATAAATGCTCCCATCTGCGCTACTGTTCCCGGTCATAATAGATGGCCCATATCTACACAGCTTCTGTTTATGAGATTATCACAGCTCTCCACCGTACCTCGAAGCTCCCGACAGGAGAGATGGAGAAATTACTTTATCGCTAGGGGGCCCGAAAGTTATCATTTGTGAGGAATCCAGTGGTAGCGGAGCCTTTTGAATTGGCAGTTACTGCCACTGCTACTGTGGCATTACACACACTGAGAGTCTGAGTGAACAACCTGCGCTGGTTAAATTGTTGTGTGATTGCTTTTATGATGCTGGAATCCTTGATGTGTTAGTGAAGAGGAAGAGAAAGGGAGAGATCACATCACACTATCACACCTCATTCTCTCTTTGCCCGTTTCTTCACACACCGTTGATTGTGAAGTCATTGTTTGTCATTTGTCATAATGTGCATTGATTTGTATTACAGTAATAACTGTATAATGCAGGTGATCGAACATAGATCTCATGTTTTTAGAGCAGTGTTTTAGTTAATGTGGGTTACTCAAAACACTGACATTAGATTGTAAAATGCGTCTTCCAAACTGAATTCTGACACCAGTCATTCATTTAAATCTGCGTTGGCCACATAATAAACAAATGACTGGTCAGCCGGGAGAACGAATCAGTCACAGTCACTGGCCTCTGTTGGACACTGTTGCCAGTCATTAGTGTGTGAATGTGCGTGTGTGTGTGTGTGTGTGTGTGTGTGTGTGTGTGTGTGTGTGTGTGTGTGTGTGCGTGCGTGCGTGCGTGCGTGCGTGCGTGCGTGCGTGCGTGCGTGCGTGCGTGCGTGCGTGCGTGCGTGCGTGCGTGCGTGCGTGCGTGCGTGCGTGCGTGCGTGCGTGCACGCCACCACAAGTACGTTTATTAGTGTTGGTCACTGAGGGAGTTTGTTGACCTTTTGACCACAGCCTTGACCTCCTGACCTCAGCCTGACCTCTCTGTCTGGCTCAGACAGCTGACCAGAGCCTCATTGGCCGAAGGCCCTGACTGATGGTTCCTGTTGGCTTAGAGCTCAGACCTCTGCCTGTCCACAGCAGGGCCAAATGGGCCTCGATAGGACCAACTCAACATGATCATCACGTGTACTTCAATCTGGACCATATGGAGCGACATGCATGGCACAGGCACTGGTGTTGCTGCCAACTTCCCAAATGCTTGGCAGCCTGACAAAGTTATCACCTCTTTAGATGCTTACGTCTAACTGTACATACAGTCAAATGGTGTGTGTTGTTATTGCTAACACCATGGCAGGACAAGTAGAATACAAAATCTATGTTTAGAACAACCCAAGGAGGCCAGATAGAAATCTATGAGGTATCACGCTAGCATATATAGTTTTACCATTTTAACCTCACCTTTCTGAGTGATTTAAAAACGCAGTAGATCCTCTCTGTTGACTCATCATAAACAAAGGTTTAAGTCTGGCTAGTTTCGTTATCCCTGACAAAGGGTTCCCTACTGGCTATTGGCCCTATCCATATACAAAATATTGTATTCATAAATTGATACTAGATGTCAGGAGATGTCAAAGACTTGCATAGTGCTGGGAGCCTTTTCCTGTCAAATTCAGGATTACTAAATATTGATTTCTATGTGCACATATCTAATCAAATTTAGTTAGATCTATAAGTGAAATCAAGAGCCACGTCAATAGTTACATTCATCCAAATCCAAAAGGTCAAAGATGACAATTCAGGGGTTTAGGCTAGCTGTGCTTGTATGTAAAAATGGTAGGGCAACTATGGTTACATGTCGCCTTTCCGACATGTCGCCTTTCCGACGTTAACGAACCCTATACCTAACCCTAACCCTAACCTTAACCGCACGCGGAAGCCACTAGTCGGAGTGGTGAGATGTCGGAATGGAAGGCGGTTACCGGCAACAATGAGGTCTTAAACTTAGTTACATGAGGATGGCCTAACCTACTAATTCTGTGTTATAAAATTACATAACCCATTACCTAATGATTTCCATGGAGACCAAACATCAAATACAAAGGTTCCCACAGTTGTCTAGTTTGTACTTTTTCAACAATAATTCCTTGGGCACAACTAGACCAGGCTAGACTGAGGATACAACATTCAAAAAGATTTAAAAGATTTTAGAAATCATAATAACTCTACCACTATCCTGGAAAGTGTTTTGTTTTTAATGACACACAATCCTATGCCCTATTTGTGATGTGTGGAAACGATCAGTAGCCCATCCATGCCTGTACGTGCAGTGATCAGTTGATGTTTGGGGGACACAGACAAACATCCATCTAGCTGTCACAGAGTCCATAGGGAGGCACGGCACATACACACACACACACACACACACACACACACACACACACACACACACACACACACACACACACACACACACACACACACACACACACACACACACACACACACACACACACACACACACACACACACACACACACACACACAAACACACACTGCTAGACACCTTATCTCTGTCTCCCAGACCACTTGGTAGTTCATTAGATACAGAGGGTTAACAGACAGACATGGAGACAAAGAGTTGCTATGCTAATGGTCTTTGATTCTCCCCTCACAGCTGTAGTAAAATCTATTCTTGTCCTTTATCTTTCTTCCGTCTCTGCCCTCCTTCTTTATGTGATCATCTACTCCATTTAAAAGGGATACCTTGTTAGAACTCAATTTGTTTAAACACAGTTTGATTTAATTATACAACCGTTTACACTAACTTTTTAGCTCGAGACCCAAAAGAGACAATTGATGTCTCCCCGGGACCCAAACTACTGAAAATAGCCGATCTAAGTTCAAAACGCGTTGACCCGTTGTCAGCTTGTAGATCTGCCATCGCTATTGAAATGTATGGAATTTCTTGGATTTTCTGGGAAAATGTATGAAATTATTACTTTTATTTTTATTTTTTTTGTACTTTTTTTAACTTCTGAAAATCATATATGTTTTTAATCTTTTGAAATAATAATTTGAAAAATTGTAGGAAACAAAAAGGAATACATACTTGTGACCCATAAAATTGGGTACGTGACACAAAATTGGGTCCCGGCCATTGTTTATACAACTTACATTATACAACAGTTGGTTCGGTTCAAGCAGTGTGATGGGCAGAGAGCTGTATATTAACATGGAGGCAAGGAGGTGCTTAACAGTGCATATATATATAAAGAGAGAGCTGAATTAACTTTTCATCAAAAGGTGATATCTCAGTGTTTAATTCTCAATATGAAATTGGATATGTATAAAAACTGTATAAAGTATAAAATCAATAGGAAACTTGAGGTACATAGTGATGTAACACATTCCCTCCCTATTGTGTTCTAATACTGTACTTGCAACGTCACAAAATGTTTATACGTAGTTCTGGCATTTTCACCAAATGTTTGCCCCATAGGGGTGCTAGGTTTCATGTGGTTAATTGAAAAGCGCGCCTTGAGGTTAGAGTTATGAAAATGTTTTGCTTTGCTTTGCCTCCACTATCCTCATGCTTCTCACCATCCTTTCATAATGCAGCGACAGTCAGTTTCTGTAGCAGCCAACAACAGAATAAAGCTGTCTTCTTGGATTTGTGTTCTCTTCTGCTTTATCTTTCATAATATAGCAGGCTGTCGTTTAAAATGTAACTCTATTACCTCCACAGGTGCACGTTCGTACAGTATATGTTCACTGGGGGGACACGTTTGGCTGGGCCAGCGTTGTCATTTGCATTCATGTTCTTCATGTTGGAATATGTTTCAGGATTAAGCCCTCTCAGTGTTGGTCTTCCACTGTTTGGACATAATAATGTCTCCTCCAGCATAATTGCAAAGACTGTTTGACTGGCTATTACGGATTGTTTAAGTTGTATTTCAATGTGTGCATATCTTTAATGCAGTAATTGAGTGGTTATGGATCAATGTGTTGATACTGTATGGCTGGCTCTAATATGTGCTTAGTATATGCAATGGTTAGTAATTTAAGCCCCACTAGCGGTAGGACTCTTAAGGATCCGACCGTCTGTCCGTCCATCCATCCATCCCACACAAAGAACTAATGGCTGGATTTCCTCTTTTTTTTTTGTTACTTTTTACCCCGTTTTTTTCTCCCCAATTTAGTCGTTATGCCAATTGAGGAAGTAGAGTCTTCGTCCTACTCCTCCCGCCCAACACACCCTGCTGACAGGTGCCGCCCCAGCCCATAGGAATACGTGTAGTGACAAATATCACCCTCCCCGCCATCTTCCTTTTCCCGAACAGGCGAACACGGGCCAAATGTGTTCGTATAATTGTGTTTGGAATTTGCTGAACCCACTCATGCTCCTCGGAGGATGAACCTTAGCCATTTGAGTTACCCCAAGACTTTCCTCGAGTGCCACCCTCAGGTCCAAATGTCAAACGTACACAAAATATTTCATAATCTAATCAAATAGCTTGGACCCCTAGAGGCAACAGTCAATTGACGTTCAATGACAACAACAGAACCCATTCCCACTTGGAATTATCTTTCTCTGTCATTTTGTTTTCTGTATTAAAGGCACTTTTGAGCTTTTAACTTATTGGAACTTCCTTTTATTTTACTTCCAAGGATAGACATAGGGAGCAGGAAGGCCTCAAGGGGGGTTTAGTCTTGTCTTGTTATTTTACTAGTAAGAAGGTTGTGTAGTTAGTATCATCAGGAGGTACTGAAAATTATGGTTTGGTTTTTTAGTGAATCAAAATGTTGCTGCTTTTAAAGAAAATGACTAGAAAGTTTCATTGTATTTAAATGAGTGAGTTGCTTTCAATAGAAACAGTATAAGAATTAAGAGTCAATCCTAACAGACCATAGGAGGTCATATTCAATGACAGCACATTGCCCAGCTGCTGTTAAACACATGCACCCACACTTACACGCGTGCACACACATACACACATGCTTCACCCCAGATGGGGAAACAGAGGAGGTGTAGTCAGGAGAATTGGTGGGATTAGAGTGTTAACAACAGGGTAGGATAGGATAGTCTCATGCATGCACACACACTCACACACAACCCCTCACTGCCTGCATGCTGTGTGTGTGTGTGTGTGTGTGTGTGTGTGTGTGTGTGTGTGTGTGTGTGTGTGTGTGTGTGTGTGTGTGTGTGTGTGTGTGTGTGTGTGTGTGTGTGTGTGTGTGTGTGTGTGTGTGTGTGTGTGTGTGTGTGTGTGTGTGTGTGTGTTTGTTTGTGTGTGCGCGTGTGCGTGCATGTGTATATGTGTGCGTGTCCTTTCAGAGAGAACAATGCTGTGCCCTTTCATTCTCATGTAGATCATGTTATAGTGACAGAGGAATCACTTCCCACACGTAACACAGCACACACACAATCACACAAAATCACAGCGGAGCAGTTGTATTTGTATTAAACATATTTGCAGTTGATGTAAGTAATAATACATAAAATAATAAAGCAGCATGTAAGGTAAAGAATGGAACTGTTCAGCATGTTCCATGTTGACATGTTTTGTGGCTGCTTAGGGCTGTTAAAAGATCATACTGCATATTAAACATGTCCCTCTCTCATTAAATTTGCCTTAGGCTACTTCATATAGTGTAAAACTCCTACTTGCATTTTGTCCTACAGTATGTGTGTTATAATTCCCTTTATGACAAACTTTAGATGCCAAGTTTGTAATATGGCAATTTAAATTTGTTGACAAGATCCATGCAGGCACCTAGGCTCAATGTAGGCTGACAGTGTGTCGTGGGTTCGACTCCCGATCCCGACGGCCTTTGTTACATGTCACTCCCCATGTCTTTCTCCCCATTTCCTGTCAGCCTACTGTCAAATAAAGGCATAAAAGCCCCAAAAAAAGATAGAGTTTGTTAGCCGTTAATATGGTTTACGTGGTTACGGTGGATTTGTTTTAGTTTTTTTTCTGGAGACATGCATTGCTCAATCCACTCATCCATGGAGATCGACTTTCATCTTCAAATTTGTTGTGGTTTTCACCTTGACCTACAGTTACAGTTATCTTAGAATGATATATAATGTACATAGACATTAGACTTCATAGCTATTGTATATGGTTATTATACCACAGCTATCAACCAATCAGATGGATGTGTGATTTCACCCCGACTTTTATAATTTGATGTAAGTAACACAGCTGCACCTAATGAAATGGGTCTGTTAGATTTAGTAAGTGCAAGCATTGGATATAATGAATTATCAAACCTATTATGTGTTGCTTAGGTCACAATGCACCAGGTACATTGTGGCAAGTATTCCTTCTATAACCTTTTATAGTTTTTAATATTTTGAGGTCATCAAAATCACAATATTGGCCTGGGTTTCATTCGCTTTTGGTTGATACCAGGGGTATCAATCAAATGTTTTACATCATGGGCTGGGATGGTCAAAATGCAAATTTGTCTGTGCTCCAAACGCTGGAAGGCATTACACAAAACATTGTAGATAGCATTCTTATGGTGCGTTCACACAGGCAGATTAAAAGATACATGCTACCATTCATTTTCAATGGAAACCGGGACATGAAGATACAAAGATACATCCGACGTTTGTAGCTGTAGCTCTAGCGACAAAGATACAAAGCTACAAATTCAAGTTGAGCAGGGTTCAACTTCCAGATACAAAGAAGCTCCGATGTCCGCACGGTTGATGACGTCAGCGACCGCGTTGAGCAACACAGATACAAAGCAACACAGCGACAAAGATGCGTTGTATTTTTGCATCTTTGTATCTTTTAATCTGCCCGTGTGAACGCACCATTAAGGCTACTTATTTCATGGGACTAAATGTGAATGTGTATATATATTATATTTGGATTTCAGACTTTATCAAATGTGTACAGGATCTTGCCGCCTGCACTATTCAAGCAACAAACAGCATTTCAACGCGCCAACATGGTGTCTGCATGGATCTGTTAATATGATTATAATAATAAGTCTGATGGTTTTGAATGTACAGTAGCCTACTGAAACATTTTATTGTTAATATGAGGTATGGCATTGTACCACTATTGATTTAGCAAAACAATGGGGTAATTCCAAGTGGAAGCCACATCATCGTAATACCTTCCCACATATGTCTCCAAACACATCACATTTTGATCAGCTTCAGGCTTTTGTTACATAATTTCCTCTGCACCAGCTCCACAACATCCTCAGTGATGGTCAAAGATACATCAACACCACAAATAAATGTTCCAATTGAGCTTCATCAGTCATGTCAGTGTTCAGTGTTCATCAACTGTAAT
>NC_139940.1:28224165-28246665 GCF_963454915.1 Gymnoscopelus microlampas | reverse complement strand
TCAGCATTTTTCTTTCAGCGCAATAATGTACGGTGGTAGGGTTTGCGATAGTGAATCAGAATCAGAACTAGAAAAAGTGCTCCTCGGAGCACAGGTCTCCGCCAGGTCAGGGACGTTATTGTGGCCTCCTGGTGGCGTTATAATAGTCCAATGTGAAAAGGGTGTCATTTATTCTTAGGCCTTTCACAGCAATCGGACATTCAATCGGCATTCATGATTTGAGGCATTTTGTTCCAAAAATGTGTTTTGCTAAATTAGACCTGCCGGTGGCGCTATAACAGGTCAATGTGAAAAGGGTGGCATTTCTTCCTCGGCCTAGTGGGAATGTGCGTGTGAAATTTCACGGAAATCGCAAGCTGCGAGCATAATTTGAGGCATTGTGTTCAAAACGGACCAATCCTGCAAACTTTGGAAGCCAACCTTAGGCAATGAGGATGGAATCTGAAAAATCGGACAGATCCGGGTTGATCACATGACTATAGAGATACTGTGTACCGATTTGCATGACGTTTGGATAAAATCTGTAGGAGTAATATAAAAAAATGGGTTTTGCACAAATCGGCCTCCTGGTGGCGCTATAACTGGCCCATGTGAAAAAAGAGCCGGAGATTAGCTGCTCGCGGACGGACAGGACACACGGACACACACACAGACGGACGGACGGACGGACGGACGGACGGACGGGAGGTAAAACATACTCTCTCGCCATGCCTTTCGTCCTGGCGGAGACAATAACCTTTATTGTCACATCTCATGTTTACAGGTGTAAAACAGTGCTATATAAATAATTATCACTATACATTTAGACACCACTACAAAATGGCATAATCACTATGTAGTGCGCTATATAGAGAGTAGGGAGTGATTTCGGACACAGCCAATCACTCACATTACCAGACTGGCTCACAATGCAACAGTATGTCCCTTCCTGTCCCGCTCTTCCATTCACTGATATATCATCAGTACTCTAGTGCTCTCTATTGCCCTGGAATAGAATTAGCTTTAGCAGAACGCAACATCCCCCCTTTTTAAAAAGCATAGCTTCTATCTAAAATAAAATAGGGTAACTAAAACATGCATTAAAAATAAATCTTTTCTGTAGTATAGTGATAACCTGGGTGTTCATCTATAAAATAGGCAGAACAGTATTTTCTTTGACATCATTACAGCAACAGAAACAGAAGTGTTTTTTTGCCCCCTTTGAACACCAACAGTGTCCCTCTAAGATAAAGTGACATACAGTAAGATAAGTCTTTGATCCAAGCTGGCTGTTTCCTATTCCGTACACTGTCATTTACAACAGTCAGTGTGTCCTTTCTGCTGAGTCAGACTCGCTGAACTATTGGACCTTCCTTTCTTGACATGCAGAGTGTTTCTCTCACGCACATGTCTGCCTGGGTGCAGCTCAGGGGTCTTGGCATGTCTCCTGGCATCAGTGTATGTTTGTAACTGATTCTTTGTAACTCTGTCTTTCAATTCATGATCCTGAGCAGCTGTGGGCTTGGGCTGGATCGATAGTTTTGTTCTCATCGTTCTTCCACACATGTGGTGTAGATCTGTAGACTTGAAGGAACTCAGTGACGTGAGCTTTCCATGGAGCTACAGTATCTCTCTCTGCACAATATAAGGATGCTTTCTTTTAACACACTTTTTAGCCTCTCTACAGCCCCATTTCCTTTCTGGATGGTAGATTGTCGGCCTGATGTGTTGGATATCTTGTTCTTTCAGGAAAGAGGACAGTTCCGAGGACATTAGCTGTGGGCCATTATCTGTCACCACAGCATTGGGGTTTCCTTTTTGGCAAAAAAAACGATCTCACGAAACCAATCACTGTAGCAGTAGTGCTCTGAGGAGCAAAACACACCTCTGGCCACTTTGAATTTTAGTCCACCATGGTATTAAGCGAACTGCAACAGGGCTTGTCTCAAATTGGCCAACAATGTCTAGTGTAAGCTTTTGCCAGGGTCCATCTGGCAAAGGGACTGGTGTCATCGGTGCAGGGACAGTTCTTGTTGTCTTGTCATTCAGCTGACAGGACACACAGGTGGCAATGCCAGACTGTACCAGCACATCCGTCGCATCAGGCCTTTCAAGTTGATTTACATTCCGTATTTTTAGATAATCACATGATACAGTAGGCCTCAGTGGATCCTTCTGGCCATTTTGCTGTTTAAAATCTAAGCCTATCTGTAGTGTAAAAATTGTGGGTGTAGGGAGTTTACAAAAATGTCTGGAAAATGTGTGTGTGTGTGTGTGTGTGTGTGTGTGTGTGTGTGTGTGTGTGTGTGTGTGTGTGTGTGTGTGTGTGTGTGTGTGTGTGTGTGTGTGTGTGTGTGTGTGTGTGTGTGTGTGTGTGTGTGTGTGTGTGTGTGTGTGTGTGTGCGCGCGCGTGCGTGCGTGTGTGGCACGCAACTGTGTTTGTTGTATCTGATAGTGGTTAATACTAATATTCCTCCAGTGCATATAGATTAGTAAATGGGTGATAAGAACGTTGGGGGGGGGGGGGGCAAGAGATGGAAAGGACAGAAAACCAAACACAGAGCGAGGCAGAGAGGTAGAGATCAGTAGATGGATGATAAGACAGAGTGAGGAAAGAAACAGGGATGCTTCGGGAGACTGTACAGAAGGAACATTAGTCCAGGGGCCAGGCCATATTTTGGTACCACCTAAGGTGACCGTAAAGTTTTTGTATTTTTGTCTTCCTACATGTCTCTAGTTTATATTTTGGTATGATAACCCTTCCAATCTTGTAGCTTAATGGCAGTTATCACTACCTACCGGCTAATGTATCCGGTAGGAGACACAAAGTAGAATCTTTGTGTCTCCTACCCCGGGCATCAAATTATTGCGACAAAAAACAAAATATATCCATGTATTCAAGGCTTCATGGGGTGTGCAATTGATAACTTCTCAGATTTTTGGTGTTTGCAAAAAGACTGCTTTCCATAAGCTTGTAAAAGTTGACCCTCCTTCGGTCTGGGGTGGTCATAGCTGAATGGGTAGAGAGTCCCCCTGAAAAACTTAAAGGAGGAGTTCACCCACAAAAATATTTATTTTCTATCAATTGCACACCCCATGAAGCCTTGAATACATGGATATATTTGTTTTTTGTCGCAATAATTTGATGCCCGGGGTAGGAGACACAAAGATTCTACTTTGTGTCTCCTACCGGATACATTAGCCGGTAGGTAGTGATAACTGCCATTAAGCTACAAGATTGGAAGGGTTATCATACCAAAATATAAACTAGAGACATGTAGGAAGACAAAAATACAAAAACTTTACGGTCACCTTAGGTGGTACCAATTTGTGTTGAATATCAGTGTTGGCCCCTGGACTACATAGAGGAGAACAGGACAGAACAAAGGATGGCTAGCTAGAGGTGGAGGGGGTCAACAGGACAAAGACAATAGAAAGGGGCTCCCATTGGATCAGAGAAAGATCCACTACTGCATTTGACTGTCACCTTTTGTCACCTTTTGTCACCTTTTGTCACCACAACACATTTTCATCATGATTTGTGTGCATGGGGATCTCATCTTAAACAAGTTCAGTGCTTAATGAGGCTTCCGGTTTAGTAGACCTTATATTGTGAATTTGTACTTCCATGTACTGTTGTTCTCATGTCTTACTAAATAAAGTACATCCATCAATCGATCAATCAATCAATCAATCACCTGCAGTAGTACCAGATCCCCTCACTTCTCTCTTAACCCCTTGTGTTCATACAGAGACAGGCTATCACCCCTTTCTCTGGGAAAACATTTGACATAAACTGCATTGAAATATGTGCTTCAGTGAAATCCTCAGTGTTAATTTAACTTCGAGAGTGTAAAAGATATTTTTATATTTTTGGGCGGTGCAACCGTCCCTATATGTGAGGTTTGGACATCAACATTCGCTGCACTGTGATTGGCCACCATTGTACCCCCTAACCCTACACATTCAATGCAAATCACTGGCCACCATTGTACCCCCCTAACCCTGCACCGTGATTGGCCACCATTGTACACCCCTAACCCCTACACATTCAATGCAAATCTATTGGCTGACTCTATTCAGGACTGTGATTGGCTAGTGAAACACATGACACATGTGCATAGCCCTATAAATAGGACTATGCACTTTAAATTTAAAAAAAAATATGTTTTTCTTTAAGTGAATCACCCATTGTGGACCAACCATTGTTTATTTATTGTTAATAAATAGCACCACACACTTTAGAAATATTACTTTTCTTTAAGTGAACTTCCATCACTGTGATGACCACTGTGACCACACCGCTTCCTTCACACAGGGTGTGATTTTTTAATTAACACTGAGGATTTACCGTACTGTATGTCTGGTTACGACAAGGGATGCAACGCCAATTACCATGCTGTCTGGTAATCCGAAGGTCACCGGTTTGGCCACCGGTCCTCGCGTATGTGTCGAAGTGTCCCTGAGCAAGACACTTACTGTAACTCATGCTGTTCCCCGGGTGCTGTATGAACCACTTAAACCCTATACTTAGTTGACCGGGGTCCCCCAGAGCTCTGTATCAGTTCCTCTCCTGTTTTCACTCTACACCAAATGTCTACCGTGAAAATATCGGATCTACATTCTTACAACATGACGCATTGCGACGTGAGATATCAGCTATTTTTGCCAAATGTTCAGCCTCAGAATAGGAACGCTAGGTTCATGGCACGTCCCCACTGCTCCTAATAGTTAGGATATGTTCAATGCAGAGGATTTCATTTATATGCAAATGTACAGTGACAAATACCCAAAACAAAACTTACTTAAATAAATAAATGAATAGATATGATTATTATTTGAAGTTATTATGAGGCTATTATGAGCCTTTATTGACAGGTACAGTCACAGGAAACACGGAGAGAGCACGGGAATGACATGCAGCAAATGGGCCAGCTGACCTGGAATTGAACCAGGGACTCGCTGTGACTTGGCTATCGGGTTGCAATTTTCTGCATCCTTTTGAGACCCAATTTGCATAATTTTTTTTGTGTTATATGCAAGTGAAAAAAAGGCAGTCTTTGTGTTTTATGTGGGAGTTAAAGGACATATCCTGATCAAAGTTACAGCTCCCAGATTCCTTACAGTGGTGCTGGAGGCCAGGGTAATGCCATCCAGAGTAGCAATATCAATAGATGTTTTTCTAAGGTGAAGAACAATCAACTTTACACTTAAAATGTATACCTTAATGAGGCAAACAAATGCCTTGCCCTGTCATCCGCCCTGCCTGCAGAGTACACTGGGAATTGTAGGGATGAAGTTCTGTCCAAGATGTGCCCAGACCTGTAAAACAATAAGTAACTTTGGAATAGGACATATTATAAAAAATATTATGACATTATTTCTTTGTACTTTCCATTCCGTTTAATTGGAAACCCTCATAAGGGTGGCCATGTGATGAATCAAACAATGGTGTGTTTTACAGCACCCGTCCCTTCAGCTGTGTAGACAGCTGGCCCCCGAAACAGTGACTGCAACTACACCCAGGGTCCCACATGGTGCTGTGGGCGTATTATGGACAGACAGGCCAATTACACTGGCTTTCACATGCACACACAAACACATATTCTATACATACACTTCTAATAGCCCTGTGATTCCTACTACCTTGGGAGTCCATTTGGGAGACGCAGAGTCGCAGATGAACATGTGTGCGCACATGTGTTAGCATGCATGTACACACACACACACACACACACACACACACACACACACACACACACACACACACACACACACACACACACACACACACACACACAAACTACCCTATGTCTCAGCTGTAATCCCGCCTGGACCATCTAACATGGTAATATATGGCGTGATTAACTGTGGTAATTAACATGTGTAACACATGACCACCTGATACTGTGAATCAACCAAGCAATCAATCTGTCTCACTATTTCTCACAGTTTGTTCTCCAACCTATATCTGGGCTTGTCTGAGCCTGTCTCACCTCCTTAACAGTATTGAGCTTGAGGACACCATTCAAAGTAATAGGGCGTCAGAAAAGAACAGGGCGGCCGCATCCATTGAGTTCATGAGCGCCATGTTCTATTCGGTTCCTCAAGCTATATACCCACCTCTTTAATATTATACTCATCTGCTTAACATTAGACCCACCTCTCTAACATTTTACCCACCTCCATACATCACCTCAAAGGTATGCATCGACATCAATAGTATACTACCGCCTCAGCAGTTTACTTTATATAATGTGCAAGTTCACCAGTTCTGATTGGGCTGCTGAAAACCATAGGAATAAAGCAAAAGGCCGAGCAGTATTCTGCTTGAGAATTTGCTGGTTCAGTTTTTCCAGTGGTGTGGGTGGGATGTGGTGTAAAGATAGTACTGAAGGTAGCAGGACTTTCAGCTTGTGTCTGTGGGAGGTTTGGGAGCTCCTCAGGACACCTGCTATTTTGCTGTAAAGAACGGAACAGCCTGCAGCCCGATAATGACTCCAATGAATAGCTACATGATTACACCTCTTTCAGGACAATCTTTCTCCCTTTCTCCTACGTTTTTGTCCGTTTCGCACTTTTGCCTTCTCCTGTTATTCTCCTCTGTCTCTCTCTCTCTCTCTCTCTCTATTTCTCTCCCTCTTGCTATTGACTGGCCCAGAGTCCATTACCCACGAGGCTTTGCTGAAGTTGAAGAACACACACACACACACGCACGCACGCACGCACGCACGCACGCACGCACGCACGCACGCACGCACACACACACACACACACACACACACACACACACACACACACACACACACACACACACACCATGAAGTCGCATCAGAGATAAATTGAACTGCCATTGGCTGCCAAAATAAGAACACAAAACGAGAGAGAGAAAGTGAAGAGAAGAGAGAAAGAGCGGGAGATATACAGATATATAGAGTGCTGATTCAAATATAGTCCTATAACCAATATCATCTTCTCTCCCCCATCTTTCATGTGTGTGTTCAGTAATTATGTTCTGTTCTATTCTATTCTGTTCTGTTCTGTTCTGTTAGGATGGTAGGTTCCATCACATTGTTGCTGTTTTTATTCTACACTGACTTCAGAATCTTGAAAAAAGGTAATGAAGATGAGCTTGTAGCAATACATTTTTACAATCACAATAAAATAAAATGACACCCGCTGTAATTGTATCTTGTGTTTATGTCATTCTGTTACATTCATCAGAATGTGTTGATTAACCATTTAGCCATTTCTTTTTCAGTGTGACAACGTGTCTATATGACCTTGTGCATGTCTATAAACCTCTCATGGCCCTGATATTCTCTCCTACACCGTATATACATTGACTGACCTTCTAATGTCTTCCTGTGCCATTCACTAATGCATGCACGTACACTCACATTGTGTAGATATACACACTCTCTCACACGCACACACACAGAAAAACAGCTACACCCCTAATGCAGCCAAACACACACACGTGCAATGCATGATATGAGACATTTATCACTGCATGCTAATCTAAAAGTATTACATTCTAAGCACTTAATATATTCTAGGGCACTATTAGCTCCTACCACCGATGCTAGGACACTATTAGTGCTTAATGCTAATGCAGTAACAGCCAGTGAGAGTCCTGAGCTAGCCCACCCATCCAGGATTATGTGGAGCTCGATAATCTGTTGTTAGCTAGCGGCAAAGATGTAATGCACACCTCCAAACTAATCTGAGTGTTAGTTGTGTGACAGCTATACAGGGGACATCCTCCCTCATCTGTTCCCATAATCTATTCTACCCCCTGTCAGAATCATGGTGACACAACAGACTACTTAATGGAATGAATTTTACAGACCTGGGCTGTAGTTATCAGTGTTGACCATATTTGATGTGGCAGAAAATGTTCTACACAGTAAAATCCAGTGTTAATTTAACATCTGAGAGTGTGGAAATATACTATTTCTGTCCATTTCTATGGGCTCTGTAGGAGGCTATAGCCATCTACAAGAGGGTGGCAAAGCCATAAAAAGCATAATGCCCGTGGCCGTGACGTGTTTCTTTTGCATACTGTTCAGTGTTTACATAGCATACAAATGCCTAGGGATACTGTTAATGCAAGTCAAACCATGAACAACTCAGTCTGGTCCAAGAAAAAAAAAAACGAACACCACTTTTAACGGAAACATTCTGCTTGTACGAATTAATATTCTGCTTTGCTCTATTCAGCTTGTTGTTTTCTGACTCTGACGTGCTCTGTCCTGCCCTGCTCTGTGGTGTTCTGTTCCATTCCGTTCTGTTCCATTAACTTCTGCTACGTTCTCTTCTCTTTAAGCTGATGTCCTTGCCTTGATGTGATTGGTATCGTTCAAAAGAGGCGCAGTTGGTTCCCGCAATTCATAACACACTGGACCATGGACACGAGTGGAGCAACAGACAGACAGGCGGAGAGAGAGAGAGAGAGACAAAGAGAGATTGGCAGGCAAACAGATGGTCAACTTATAAATTATAAACTAGATACACAGACCTTGTAACAGACACCGTTTTAAGCCTGATATATACTTTGTTGTGGATGCTCTTTCACTCCAGAATAGCATATACGAGCTCACATCGCATCACAGCGCATCACAACGCATCACAACGCATCACAACGTGGCGCACTGTACACCTGAAGATGAGCTCTTAAGAATTAGGCATTAGTAATGTCCTTGGCTTCCTCTAGTTATCCACCTGTGATAAGGACATGGTGGAAGGAAAGCTGAAAAGTGTGATAGGAGGGGACGAGGAGGGGAGCAATAAGGAGAAAGGAAGTGAAAGGAGGCGAGAAAAGGAGGGGATAGGAGAGGGGTGATAGGCATGGGATGGGAGGGAGGGCTGGAGGAAAGAAGGGTAGGGGCCGGGGGTGGAGGAGAGGAATGGAAAGATAATGTACTGTAGGCTGATTAATGTCAAAGGGTGGTTGGGTCCTGAATACTTATGAAGCAGATGTCAATGGAGCTTTACCCCCGCAAGGTTACACAGAGAGGGAGGGGTGGGGACAACCAAGGAAGGCCACAATAGACAATAAAAGAATTTGAGGAAGAAAAACAAAACATGAACAAAGAAAGAAACGAGATGTCATCGTATCACATCCCTGGTTGCCCTCCTGTGCCGTTATGGGACCAGAACCCTGTCACGGCAGACAGATGACAATAGAACTTATACACTCTGTATTGATGGTGGAGCGTTGGCCTTTCACCTTTGGCCTCCAGGTGCCCCACCCCGACCCCGCTCGGGGACCGTGGTGATATCCGGGGCTGAGCCTGAAGACATTTCTAATGACCACTGGGTTGATGATAGGTCAATGATGAAAGGTCAAGCGCGGTGGTCCCAGACGGACCCTCAGCTATGGGGACTTGAACTGAGGGCATATAGGATGGAGGGAAGGCTACTCTTTCCACTGTCTGCCTGGCCCTCTTGTGAGCTTTGGTGATGTCTCATCCACATCAAGCAGGCGTGTTAAAGGAGTAGTTCACCCAAAACAATTCTTATATGCTATCAATTACACACCCCATGAAGCATTGAATTCATGGAGATTTTTTTGTTTTTGTTGCATTCCTAAGCCGATAATTTGATTACCGGCGGATATATGCTAATGTATCCGGTAGGAGACTCAAAGGAGTCTCTTAGAGTCTCCTACCTACCATCAAATTATTGGCTCAGGAATGCGTCAAAAAGAAAACAATCTCCATAAATTCAAGGCTTCATGGGATGTGTAATTGATAGAAAATAAGTATTTTTTGGAGTGAACTATCCTTTAAGTGAGTGAAAAAGACAGTGGGAGAAATGGGAAGAGAAGTATACAGACATGGCGGCGTGGAGTGAAATGGGGCTGTATAGATCATTCATGTTTTTCCCCCCTTTTTCTCCCCAATTTAGTTAGTTTTCTGGACGAATAGCCTTCCCCACTTATTTCATGTTTCTGCTGTTGTTGTACCCTACTGGCAGTGAGGAGCCCCCACTGGGAGAACATAGCGCCTCCGTCCTACTAGTCCTGTTCTACATTCCCCGCTGACAGACACCGCCCCAGCCCGTAGGTGCTGTACGTGCAGCGACAAAGATCACCCTCTGGCCCAGCTCTCCCCCCCTCCCCGCACGTGATGGCCAATTGTGTTTGTATCTAGATGCTTGGCCAAACCGAATGCGATGATTTGAACCTCTTAACTCTGTGATGATGGCCAGGTACTTTATGCCGGCGCCACCCGAGGGCCTGATCATTCATGTTTGAAGTCAGTGTATCTGGCTTCACATCTCTTTTCTGTCCTGCCCTCCTGTTCCTAAATCCTTTCCTCTCCTCTCCTCTCCTCTCCTCTCCTCTCCTCTCCTCTCCTCTCCTCTCCTCACATGCACATCTGCATGCACAGACTTTTATGTGCTCACATGTGTCTTTCATGTCCTTGTATGTCTGTATGCCACATGTGAGTATATGAACAAGTGTCTGTCTGTCTGTCTGTCTGTCTGTCTGTCTGTCTGTCTGTCTGTCTGTGTCTCTACTCCTTCTCCCTCTGTCTGTCTCTCTCTCTCTCTCTCTCTCTCTCCCTCTCTCTGAATGTGTGTGTTCACGAATGTCCATCGTGTGTGTGTGTGTGTGTGTGTGTGTGTGTGTGTGTGTGTGTGTGTGTGTGTGTGTGTGTGTGTGTGTGTGTGTGTGTGTGTGTGTGTGTGTGTGTGCGTGTGTGCGTGTGCGTGTATGTGCGTGTGTACGCGCGTGCGTGCGCGCGTGCGTGTGTGCGTGTGTGCGTGCGTGTGTGCGTGTGTGGTTGTGTGTGTGTGTGTGTGTGTGTGTGTGTGTGTGTGTGTGTGTGTGTGTGTGTGTGTGTGTGTGTGTGTGTTATCAGCAGTGTCCCAGTGTGCTCGCCGAGGGCCAGTCTATTTAGTGTTCATAACAAAGCCTTTTACTGAGGCTCCAATCAGGATTAAACCCTTATCAGCACACACAGACCACAGGACACCGCCAAGGAGTCAGGGTGTGTGTGTGTGTGTGTGTGTGTGTGTGTGTGTGTGTGTGTGTGTGTGTGTGTGTGTGTGTGTGTGTGTGTGTGTGTGTGTGTGTGTGTGTGTGTGTGTGTATGCGCGTGCATGCATGTGTCTGTGTGTGTGTGTGTGTGTGTGTGTGTATGCGCATGCGCGTGCATGCATGTGTCTGTGTGTGTGTGTGTGTGTGTGTGTGTGTGTGTGTGTGTGTGTGTGTGTGTGTGTGTGTGTGTGTGTGTGTGTGTGTGTGTGTGTGTGTGTGTGTGTGTGTGTGTGTGTGTTTGCGTGTGTGCGTGTGTGCGTGTGTGTGCATTTATGCATTTTAGGGACACGTGATGTGGAAGATATGAAACTCGAAAACAACATTGAATCTGGATTCTAAATAGGCATCTCTCCCATGGGCAGGATAATTATCTTCACTGCGTGTATACAGTATGTGTGTGTGTGTGTGTGTGTGTGTGTGTGTGTGTGTGTGTGTGTGTGTGTGTGTGTGTGTGTGTTAAATGCTAAATGCCTAAATTGTGCGTGCGTGCGTGCGTGTGTGCGTGTGTGCGTGTGGAGTGCATCTTATTGTCTTATCCTAATTGATCCCTCAACATGATGAGGTGGAGAGGCGCATGTAGACAAAAGAGATGGAAAGATGGGGAAGAGAAAAGAGAGAGAGAGAGAGAGAGAAAGAGAGAGAGAGAGAGGGAACAACAGAGAAAGATGAAGAGGGAAAGATGTTTTGATTTAAAAAAGAAAGAAAGAAAGAAAGAAAGAAAGGTGCAATACAAGGAGAAGAGAGTTGTATACTTTATACATGTTCGTAATAGAGTTCTATGTTTGTTATTCCTTAAATCTGGAAGTTAGTAGGCTAGATTTCCAATGTTTTAACCTGTAGGATTTTCAATCTATGCAGACAATAAGGTCTTTGATTAACATCAAACTTAAATGTTTTGTTCAGCAACATAAATTACATCCATTGATTAATAAAGATTTTAAGCCCCCCCCCCCCCCCCCCCCAACTTTTTAAAATAATTGCTTGTGCGGTCCAAAAAATAAGAATTTTAAAACTGTCTTTATTTGTGGAGATGACTTTGTTGAACAAAAGGTGTGAATATTATAAGCCTTTGTTTGCTACAGCTTAATTTGTAATCATGCAGTTGGATCCCACGGCTGAGGTAACTTCCGGGTAGCCCTGCATAGATGTCATCCCTGTAGCATTCTAGCACAGTGGTTCCCAAACGTTTAAGCTCAAGACCCAAAAGAGAAATTAGACGTTTGCCCGGGACCCAAACTAGTGAAAATAGCAGATCTACAAGCTCACAACACGTTGCTTCACGCCGCGTTGTGAGCTTTTACTGTTTTCACTTCTTCTTATGCGTTTTTTAAATTTTATTATTTATGGAAAGTATTCGATTTTTTAAATGTATTTATATACTTTTATTATTATTCATTATAATACTTTTGAAAAAATGTTTTTGTTTTTAATTGATGAAGATATGTGATTTTATTTTTTAAATATAGGAAAATATAGGAAATGAAAAAAAGGGAATATTTACTTGCGACCCCTAAAAATTGGTCTGCGAAACAAACTAGCAGGCAGAGTTTGTAGGAGTAGTAGGAGTATAGCTGATTGTTGGTTTGTTACTGAGGAGGAGTGTATATCAGAGACACATAACACACAACAAGAGAGTCAATAAAGCTGCCTGTGGCTGGCTGGCTGGGGATCCAAAGAATGATCTGAGTTAAAATAAAATAAAAACTCTTTGTTCCTTTGTGGGCCAAAGCTCAAAGGTGTGATCTGAGGTCTAAGATCCCTTTAGGTGTATAATATACAGTAGGTCTTTATTATTATGATAACACAGCATCTCATTATGCAGATTAGGCGTATTAATATGCATGAGCTATGCAGCCGCCAGGGAGGGGCCTACAGCAGACACAACAATGAGCCGGCAGATTTAAAGTAGAGCTGAATGTATGAATAAAAATGTGAGTCCCCAGAGGATGATTAACACCTGTCTGTCTGCCTACTGGGCCTACTATGATAAAGATACTACGTATACGTGCACGCTGTACCCCACATTTTAAATAGGAGGAAACAAAAAAAATGGGCAAGTTGTAAAGATTCTGAATATCTTTAGATAATCTTTTGCTTTGTAATGGAACATTGGGGATGTGGATTTTATGTTTTGTATTTTTGAATGAACTGGACTTATGAATACATTTGAGTCCATGGTGAATAATTTACAACTGTCACTCTTGCATGTGTGTGTGTGTGTGTGTGTGTGTGTGTGTGTGTGTGTGTGTGTGTGTGTGTGTGTGTGTGTGTGTGTGTGTGTGTGTGTGTGTGTGTGTGTGTGTGCGTGCGTGCGTGTGTGTGTGTGTGTGTGCGTGTATCTGTCTGTCTGTCTGTCTGTCTGTCTGTCTGTCTGTCTGTCTGTCTGTCTGTCTGTCTCGGCCTCTCTTCCTTTATCTGTAAGGGAGGAAAACAGTGATTTAGATTTTAATTATTCATTTAATAATTTTTAATATATAAATATATAAATATATCAATAATAATAATAAATAATTCACAATACTTTTGGAACCACAAACCACGACCATGCTAATGTCCAAGTTCGACTACAGTTGTTGACCAGTCAACATTTCTCCTCCCAATCAAAGCAGTGTAGAACCCGGCCCTGCACAATAAGCACAACAATGATCAAACCCAGTATTAAATAAATCTTTGAATGAATATCAGATTCCAAAGGCCACTTAGAAATACACAACCATAATTATGGTCTACTACTGTATGTTAGCAGCCTATATAGGCACTTATTTTTAAATAATGAAAAAGTGGACATGTTGTGAGGATGCATGTGAGATCTAGATTATTGGGCTGTATATAGAATACATTCACAGCATGGTGGTGGCCAAACCTCGCTATGACGTTAATCATTAATGACTTGAATTAATGAATACACATATTTCTCCATGGAGAATAGTTCCCACCGTCATCCTTCTCTCTGCTCGTGTGCCTAGTTTACATTGAAGGCAAGGCAGTATATGTGAACTGTATTCTGGGTAAGAAAAAAAAATACATTCAGAAAACAAACTATTACCTGGCTAATACTGTGAAGATTGATTGAATGAGATTCATTTTTGATGAATAAACTTTTTTTTTTCTTACTAATTTATTTCTTACTAGTGTGTGTCTAATGTCTGAAAAACGTATGTTTCTATTTCAGTGGTCCTCAAACTTTTTCATGTCAAGGACCCCCAAAATGATATGTATTTGGCCGCCGACCGCATTTCAAAATATTTTGTTCCAGGGACCCCCCAGAAGCAAAGATTTGAGTAAAAAATGTTCGCTTTAAAATAATATAAATATATATTAATTTGCACATATTTTCTCGATTTAAAAAAAATAGCAGATCTACAAGCTCATAGTGCGGCACTCGGTGCCGCGCTATGAGCTTGTATATCTGCTATTTTTGAAAAGCCAAAGTGTGAAATAATGCTTTGTAGCTCAAATCAAAAAATGACACAGATGCGTTCCAGGTGTTAATGGGTTAAGACATCTACAAATCTGTATACATAAAGCTGTTATGTAAAACAAAGCAGTAATGTTCACTGAAATATCCTCACTGATTTACCAGATACTATCTCTACATGCAATACAGTACAGCATCTTCAAGATGAATACACCAAAACTGTGTAGTTTTGTGTTAAATATCTAAAGATCAAATATATTGCAGTAGCCTACATTTCACGAATAAGTGGTTTTATGAGTTATGTTTGCAATAAAATGCCTCTAAGTAATTGTGAACACCTGGATGTCGTGAAATCACATCTAAATGTAACATGGTTTAGATTAAAACTGAGACCATAAATACTGTAGTTCAGCTATATCCATTATAGAATAATGGGTATGATAATAAATCAGAAACAGCCCCTGCACCTGCTTTCCCTTTTTCATTTCATGTCTCACAAGGCCTGGCCTGCAAAAAAAGATAATTCAACAAGTAGTGTCAAATCTTAATGCAGTCATTTCTTTGGGACAGCTTTGTGGCTGTGCTATAATTTGTACGCAGCAGCATGAAAGTCAAACTCACAAACAACATATTACAAATATTCTAGCTGATTTCAAGTCCATTACTGTTGTGCTTCACACAGACTTGGATAGAATATCAGGTATGGTATTCAACATGAAGAAGAGAGATAGTATTGACTGTAGGCAAGAAATCTTCTTTAACCACTTAAACACAATATATTGTACTCAGTTGACGGGAGTTCCCTAGTCTACACACCAAATATCTAGTAAAGCATTTGACGAAAATAGCAGATCTAAAAGCTCACAGGGCATTGCGTTGAGATGCATTGTGAGCTTGTAGATCTGCTATTTTCACAGAATGTTTGCCTATATTATAACATGCTCAGAATAGAGACACTAGCGTTCAAGTGGTATTTCCAAAGCTCTCATGTGAGCTACAATTATTTGGTGTAGTTGATGTTACAGGATTTGGTTATAAATTGGACATTACCTCTAATTTGCATAGCCTGACCTACAAATTACTATTATGTGTGCAAAATCCAGATTTGCATATGCAAGATTTCGTGCTGTAGCTCTGTGTTTTCTTTTCCTGCAGTGCCATTAGGCAAATCTCTACCAATTGCATAGGAGTCATTAGTATAGTTAGTCATTGTACAGGTGTAGTTGGCACTTGATTAAGTGTAAACCATTAATTAATTCAGTATACTAAAGTACCAATTTGTGTTCAAAGCCCTTGCATAACTTTTTAACAAGCTAACACTCTCAAGGAAGAAAGAAACAAGGTTACTACTCAACAAAATACTACCATAAAACATCTTCCTATGAGCGTGCGTGCGTGTGTTTGTGCATACGTGCGTGCGTGCGTGCGTGCATATAATACACGTGCATGCTGTTTTTTTTGTGTGTTTTTTTTACAGTCAATGGTGCACACATGTGTGTGGTGTGTGTTTGTACTTATTTGTTCTAATGAGCATCTGTTGGTACAGACGTGATAACCATGGTAACACCCGGGGTGGTGTCCTGCACATGCTCAGTGATGCTCCAATAAGGCTCTTCTGAGGTCAACATCTGGGCTGGGACCTGAGCAGAATAACAGGTCAAATCCTCACGTCAGTGCTGTCAAGTGAAAACACGGCAACTCTAATTTGATTAATGGGATTTATAGTTGGTGGGAAGGTTTACATAGACCTTTATGGGTATTTTCTAAAATAAATATGTGAATATAATTGATCAATAGTAAATGTACTAAAGATCTGAAAAGCTGACATTTTGGACATGAAGGCTTTCAACATATCAAAATACTGTGAATATATTTGTTGAATGAACACTGATGATTTACCCATACCAGGCAGTGATACTGCCAGACAGGACGTTTTCAATGGAGCTGTTGTAGAAACAGCCTGCTGAGGCTGCGGGGGCCAACTCCGAACGGATCCAGTATAGTCGCTGCTGAGCCTTTTTCCTCCCATGCATGGTGTGTATGCCCAGTGGTGGAAAAAGTACTCACATTTTTACTTAAGTAGAAGTATCAATACTGCAGTGTAGAAATACTTTGTTACAAGTAAAAGTCCGGTAATCAAAATGTACTTGAGTAAAAATTAAAAAAAAGTATTGGCATGTAACGAAGAGGTCCTCCGTTACTGATAATTGACACTAATTTGCACTTTACTCTTTTGCACAGTATATTTGACAGTAGGATATTGGATCATAAGAGGAATGTGCAATATGTTTTAGTGCAATATAATTTGGCAATATATATGGGATGTTGGATTGTGATTTTAATACTGCTTATGTCTGTCTGTTCCATGGTGTTCGGGCAAAAGAGTCCCCAGGGTGCCCGAGCACCATATATGGGTGGACTGGACCACAGTAGAAGAGAGAGGGGGGTTTTGTGTTGTATATTGGAAGCTGCTAATAATGTGATAATGTTTGTTTTGCCATAGGGTACTTAAGTTATATGTTTTTGCCAGGGTTATTGATTCAGATGTTTTAATGGAATGTGTGGGTTAGATTTGTTGCATGTTTGGAGTAACCTGCAACATGGTTGAACCCACACTGATTGACTCACACTGATTGGCTCAGCTGAGTATAAAAGGCTGCCAGAAACAAACATACTCAGTTTTAGTTGTAGGACAAGGACATGGTGGAGCTGCCGACCACCATGCCACATTCCGCTGCTGATGCCCTTAACCTGTACACTTTGGATGAATAAAAGCACTTTGGTTGCAATTTACACCTGACTCTGCGCTGTTTCCAGCCGCCTATTGGGCCAGTCCTTTACATGGCATCAAAATGTACTTAAAGTACCAAAAGTAAAAGTACTCATCGTGCAGAATGTCACAAGTTCAAAATGTATAAAAATCTTTTGAAAATAGCATATCTACAATGTGAGCCGAAATGGCCGAAATATATATAGGCCTGAAGTGGTTAATTAATGTCTTGTGGTAATAATCAAAATCTGCAAAGTAACAAGTAACTAAAGCTGTCAAATAATTGTAGTGGAGTAAAAGTACAATATTTGCCTCTGAGATGTAGTGGAGTAGAAGTAAAAGTATTGAAAATGGGAAATACTCCAGTAAAGTAAGAATTTCTCAAAAGTGTACTGAAGTACAGTACTTGAGTAAATGTACTTAGTTACTTTACACCACTGCTGTATGCCCCACTCGAGCTCCCCCTCGATGTGTATACACAGACTCAGAGGATCTTCAACTCACTGACCATTTCCATTGCAACGCCATTGATGAAGATAGGGGCGTGCTCTCTCCTCTGCCTCCTGGAGCCTACCATCAGCTCCTTGGTCTTGGGCAAGGTTGTTGTCTCTGACCCCAGGGAGCCTGAGATCTGACCTCGTCCCTACTGGCATACTCGTCACTGTTGTCATTCTGGCCTATCACTGTCATGTCGTCAGCATACTTGATGATGACATTGGAGCTGTGTATGGCTATGCAGTCATGTGTGTACAGTGACTGAGCCCCCTGAAGGGGCTCCTGAGTTAAGGGTCAGGAGGTCGGATATGATGCCCATTCTCACTACATGGCGGCGGTTTGGCTGTAAGTCCAGTATCCAGTCGCACAGGCTTACATGACATGTCAGGTTGAAAGTGGCTAATCATACTCCACGTTTACATCTATGCATGTGCATCTATAGCAGTGTTTCCCAAAACATGGGTCTGGACCCGTTTTTGGGTCACGGACCCATGTTTATGGGTCGTAGGTAAATAGCCCTTTTCTTTAGATTTTCTACCAAAGAAAAAAGATATTTCAAAACTAAAAAAAAAATGTTTCAGAAGAACAAAAGAACTTTCAAAAAGTTCCACACATTTAAAAAACCTTTAAGAAATGGACAATGTTAATCTATTTTTTTTTAAATAGATCTTAAGTGGTTAATTCATAATGGTCCTCATTCACTAATATTTATGTGCCCAACATTTGTCATATAAAAGAAAAGAAAAAAGATGTCAAACGATCTATTTGATGGATATTACAGACATGATGCAAATTCAAACCCTTTTATTTTCATTTTCAGTTGACGCATTTATAGCTGATTTATTAGGTCCCTCAGCGTGTTTGCAGTTTCTGTAAGTGTGGCCACATTTTGTCGCAGGAGGCAACAGGCGCACCTCCAATGTTGCGCTATTAATTTATAATATTGATCACATGAATGCCACACATTAGCTTAATAGGTTTTACCATCTGATCTGATGAGGATGTATGGATGAGATCTAGCTGGGTCCATATCCATTCCCCATTCCGACGTAGGACAGGATATGTTGTTAATCCAAAGGACAGATTTTTCCTCAGCAATCAATAAAGCGCGATCTGGTCCATAATCGGATCTCAGCGTTCCTGGATTCCAGCGTCATAATGTTACCTCAGTCAAATGTGAGCATTCTTTAACAGAAAAGGCTTCTATAATATCCTTTCCACATTTTATTATGTGGTGGTGGGGTTACATTTTGTAAACTACCGATTCTCATGAGAGCATTACTTTTTGTCTCCGCCAGGCCGAAGGCATGGCGAGAGAGTATGTTTTACCCTCCGTCCGTCCGTCCGTGTGTCCGTGTGTCCGTGTGTATGTCCGTCCTGTCTGTGTGTTACCAGCTAATCTCCGGCACCGTTGGCCCGTTCGCTCCGAAACTTTGCACACACACTCCCTGGATGCCAATTCAGATTTTTTCACATGGGCCTGTTATAGCGCCACCAGGAGGCCGATTTGTGCAAAACAATGTTTTTTACATTACTCCTACAGATTTTATCCAAACGTCATGCAAATGCAAATCGGTACACAGTATCTCTATAGTCATGTGATCAACACGGATCTGTCCGATTTCCCATATTCCATCCTCATTGCCTATGGTTGGCTTCCAAAGTTTGCAGGATTGGTCCGTTTTGAACAAAAAGCCTCAAACTATGCACGCAGCTTGCGATTTCCGTGAAATTTCACACGCACATTCCCACTAGGCCAAGGAAGAAATGCCACCCTTTTCACATTGGCCTGTTATAGGAACAAAATGCCTCAAATCATGAATGCAGTGTCTGATTGCCGTGAAAGACCTAAGAATAAATGGCACCCTTTTCACATTGGCCTATTATAGCGCCACCAGGAGGCCAGAATAACGTACCTGACCTGGCGGAGACCTGTGCTCCGAGGAGCACTTTTTCTAGTTAACTTTCAGTTGATCCATCGCTTTCAGACTTCAGAAGTGGTCAAAGCGGTGCGACTCAACGCATTGTAAGCTTGCAGATCTGTTGTTTTTTCCCCACCTTGGTTATTTCCGGTTGCCTTTTATGGTGTTAAATGGGGAGTGGAACCATGCAAATGATCTACACGGGAGCGCACTGGTGACTTACAAACAAAAATGAGATACACCTGTGATCCACACAACTCTGCACCCCCTTTCATGATTCAAACTTCAGAATTGACGTATCCAAAATACACAACATTTAAGACCTTTAAGGTTAGTGAATGAGGCCCGATGTATTTCTGTAAGTTTGGGTCCCGGGGAGACACCAAATGTATGTTTTGGGTGTTGAGGAAAGGTTTGGGGAAACTCTGATCTATAGTATGTGTATATATATGGTGCCTATGTAGCCATATGTCTTTGTAAGTCTGTCCCAGGGGAGTGCAGTGTTCTTTGTATGGCCTTTAGCAGCTAAAGGTCCTTACTGACACCTACACGTGGGATGGCTGCATGTGCGTGCGTGCGTGTATGTGTATGCATATATATAACTTTATTTGACCATTCTCATGTCACCTGCATGTATTCGTTCTTGCTTGTGGTACCTTTGTGTTTGTGTTTGCATGTGAGCATGTACCACTTTGGTTATAGCGTGCATACGACTACTCTGTGTGTGTGTGTGTGTGTGTGTGTGTGTGTGTGTGTGTGTGTGTGTGTGTGTGTGTGTGTGTGTGTGTGTGTGTGTGTGTGTGTGTGTGTGTGTGTGTGCGTGCGTGCGTGCGTGCGTGCGTGCGTGCGTACATATGTATCCTTGTGTTTCAGTTTAGGAGTTTGTATTAGCCCCATTAGTGTGATCAAAACTGTGTGTGTGTGTGTGTGTGTGTGTGTGTGTGTGTGTACCCAGCCATCTCAATTTGAAGCATCACAGGGGACCCAGTTTGCCCCAAGGGTGTGTGTGTGTGTGTGTGTGTGTGTGTGTGTGTGTGTGTGTGTGTGTGTGTGTGTGTGTGTGTGTGTGTGTGTGTGTGTGTACGCACGTGCATGTGTGTGTGCGTGCGCACGTGCATGTGTGTGTGCGTGCGCACGTGCGGGCGTGTGTGGTGCTTGAGACCATGACTGAGCTGGAGGCAGGGGAAGGTCACCTCACATGCACAGCTCAGAGGAACAGCTCACAGCAGTTGTGCACGTGAAGCCGAGCACCAGCAGTCTCCCAAGGACGACAAAATGCTTATCCAGGAAAAAGAAAAAAGAAGGTCCATAGCTCACTGATCTCTCTCTCTCTCTCTCTCTCTCTCTCTCTCTCTCTCTCTCTCTCTCTCTCTCTCTCTCTCTCTCTCTCTCTCTCTCTCTCACACACACCCCTATCTATTTATGGATGCATAGGGATAGATATATACATGCACACAAGCAAGCATGCAAATGCTCCCACATGCATGTGCATTGTTCATCTGTCTGTCTGTCTGTCTGTCTGTCTGTCTGTGTATCTCTCTCTCTCTCTCTCTCTCTCTCTCTCTCTCTCTCTCTCACACACGCACACACACACACACACACACACACACACACACACACACACACACACACACACACACACACACACACACACACACACACACACACACACACACACACACACACACACACACACACACACTCTATTCTCTCACATACAGTACTCACCCACAGTAGTATATAGGTAACTGTCCTGGTTTCTCTATAAAGACAATAATCTGACTATTGTATAGGCATGAGCAGCCCCCCACTGTGACTCTATACTGTTTAGAGCCCTGCATGTATAGTACACACAGGACAGCACACACAGATGCAAAAATGTATACACTGTTATTTTAAATATGGACCCGTAATGGTCATTTTTACACTATCAAAATGATTATGAGATGTACATTCACAAAGGCAAGGCAACGCAAGTTTTCTTGTATAGCACATTTGAACAAGGAAATTATAAGTGCTTTACCAGAAACATGGAACATACTTTACTCAAAGATGCAGTCCTTATTGTCCTGTGCCTTAAAGGAGAATGTTTTAGTCCAAAATTCTCCTTTAAGTGCAATTTGTGCTGGTAATGTGCATGGAACTAATGACCGATTTACTAAAGCATCAGCTATTTCTGCAATGATTCTTGAATCTTGATTCTTGATTCTTGATTCTTGATTCTCTTGATTCTAGAATAAGCACATGGGACCGCCTTCTTGTCCCATTCTGCGCTTGATGCATAGCTTTAAAGGTGCAGTGGACTGCTGGAATTTGGAGCCCTGAACGTGCTCAAGAATGAAAAGAAAAGCTAAATTCAGTGATGCTGAAATTGATTTATTGCAGCTCCAACTGAGAGAAATTGAATTTGGGGCGACTGTTGCTCAAACGCATTAGTCACAGTACACTACAAACTCCTGAATGCCGTTGTGTGGCGAAACCTGAATTGAGCTTCCTTTAATAACCTTCCTGCGCTGATTCGCACCCGCTTTTTGGAGGCAGAGAAATGATATGCAAATTGTGTGAGTGTTAGTAAATCCAGTGGAATGCGTAATCAACCACACTTACCATTATGTCCTCTGTTATTTGTGTGATCCTCTCTTACCCACTTAAAACCCATACGTTGTTGAGCGGAGTCCCTCAGGGGTCTATACTAGTACACTTTCTATTTTCTGTTATTGTGGGGAAAGCTTTCGCAGAAGGTTTTGCTGAAAATAGCTCACGTTATGAACTTGTCAATCAGCTATTTTCTGCAAAGGTTTTCCCAGAATACGGATGCTGGGATTTAAGTGGTTAAAGGCATGTATGACCCATTAAGACCGGGAAA
>NC_139940.1:28201665-28211665 GCF_963454915.1 Gymnoscopelus microlampas | reverse complement strand
CGTGCGTGTGTAAATACAAAATAGTCGGGAGTGAGTAGGGGGTGGTGGTCGGGGAGAAGGACAGATATTGAGAGAGAGACAGAGAGAGAAAGACACACATGACAGAGACCTTATCAATCAGAGTCCAAAGCGGACTGCTAATCCTCCAGCCAACACAGTGAGATAGTGGAGGAGCCCAGGAGAGGAGAGGAGACAGAAGAGGAGGGGATGGGAGGAGAGGGGAGGAGAGATAGGCGGGGAACATGAAAGGAGAAAGAAGGAAAGAAGAGGGGAGAGAAGAGCAAAGGAGGTGGGGTACATTTGGCCCAGTGAAGGACAATCATTGTCTATCAACATGAAGAATTACCTTTCTCTCTCTCCTTCACACAGACATGAACCAGGCGACCTATGAAAGTACACTGATTGAATCTTCAGTGGGATTAACAGGGATTTAGCCCAGTGTAATGATGTTTGAATGAGTTGATCAGCTATCCAATGACAGTCTGCTGGTCGACCTCTACAGCCCAATAACAATTGCTTGCTAATCACATTGTCTTGAGCTTGTGTTCATGCAGAAACCAAACAATTCAAATAGTGACATGAGGGACAAATCATGCCCCATGCAAAATGTGCTTTTGCTGTTAAAACAGGTCAAAAAATAAATTGCATGTCTTAAAAGCTGGACTCACACTACAAGATAATCGGGGTCTGAAACCCCGATTAACTTTGTTAACGGTCCTTGAACTTAGTGATTCAAGGAGCGTATGCCATACTTTAACCATGTCACATTAGGGCCTACTATATTTTACAATAATGAATTCCATAACAAATTACAATACTGTTGGAATAATAATAATAATCTCATAGTGTGAGAAAAATGAAACCAGTGCTGCACCCTGACCTTTTTATTTATTTGTTTTATTGTACTTTTTATGCTATTTATTGTCTATCCATGCCTTATGTTGAGGAACTTTGAACTGCCTTTGTCTATGAAATGTGCTATACAAAATTACAAATTAATGTGTTTAGCCTTGCCTTGACTTACAATATATTGAAGGCAAAACGGAAAACTCCTGTCACATTACTTAAAATGTGTCCTGTTCACAATGTTTGGGGATGTTACTTTCAAAATGTAATATATATTATGTAATACTTTCAATTCAATTAAAAGTAATAAGTTATGTAATAATAAAAGTTCCAAAAGTGAAGTCCAATGCCCTTAAGCAGCCAAGTTTAGAATGAAAGGGTTGTGGTGCTCACTGCTCAACAGTAGAGGACAGGACAGTATTATAATAAGAAAAGCTTTTTCACCGGGGCACCCCCTGCAATAGATGTGCAGGACTCCAGTGTCTATTTCAATGGTTCTCAACCTTTTCTGGATCAGGGCCCACTTCTCGAAAGCATTCACCCATCCGACCACTTAATTAAGTGGGTCAGATCTCAGATGGGTGGGCTGTGTGCATTTTCAGAGCACAGTTTATTTGTGACAGAGGAACATTAAACATTAAAGGAATAGTTCACCCCAAAGAATTGCTTATTTTCTATCAGTTACACACCCCTTGAAGCCTTGAATTCAAGGAGATTTTTTTGTTTTTGTCACATTCCTAAACCAATAATTTGATATTGATTTGTCTCCTTGAACGATGACATCAAATTATTAGCTTAGGAATGCAACAAAAACAAAAGAATCTCCATGAATTCAAGGCTTCATGGGATGTGTAGGCTATTTGACCGAAAATAAATCATTTTTGGGGTGAACTTTAACTCCCTATTTATCAGTATCACAATGAAAACCAATTGTTTCAAAGTTGTAAAGAAAAAAACACCATGACATATTTTTTTATAATATTAATGTCATGATATTATCATTAACATATTGCAATATCCTCATGGCCCACCACCAGTGGACACCAACCCACAGTTTGAAGTAGGCCTACGTGCCCAGGTAAAAAGCTTTTCTCATGTCATAAGATTATTTCTGTGTCAATTACTTACTGTTACTTTCACAAAACAGCCTCAAATGAAGCACAAACGTAGAGGGGCTGGCTAATGGAAAAGAATGCCTCAATAATGTTGTTGAGTAAATATCCCATTTTAGCAGCTTATCCAGTGTCATGACACAAACTACACTCAGAAGCTGCACCGCCCTCTATTGGTGCATGGTATATCTTTTGAAAAATCAAATGAAAGTTAAATAACAAATGTCAGAAAACTGCATTGTCATTAGTATGCATGAATTTGCTAGAAGCTTGAAAAGCTCAAACAAAAACATTCTGAAAGTAATGTGTTACTTATATAGTAACTAAAATAATATTAATAATGTTATTATTTGTAAATGTGATGTGCCATATTACTTACTAAATATTGTTAAATAATATTATGCTACTTCAAAAACTGCCTGTTGTTTTGTAATCTCTTTGCTCTGTAACCTGCCTTTGGCGGCTTTGTTGAACGATATGGCAATGTCAACCTCAATGGAGGGCTCTGGCGCAACTGTGTGGTGGAAACTTGTAACTGCAACAACAGGTGGACACTATATGGGTGGCTGAAGAAAATGACGATTCAGCCAGAAGCAGCCAGCTCATGTTGTCTGCTTAGCACAGTCTTTTAAACCAGCATAGACAAAAGCACAGACATCAGCACAGGCATTTAAAACCAGGAACAGACGCACACAGACAGAGACACACAGGGGGAGACAGAGAGATTTGAGATAACAATAACCCATGGGTTTTCAAGGGCCCCAAATGCTAATTAACATTAACATTATGGATTTGAGAGTAGTTTGTGCACTATACTGTATATAGCATGTCTTTCTCATGTCTTTCCTGTCCGTCTAAACTGTGTGCAGTCACAATATTCTTCTTTTGGCCAATTCCCATCAGGGGTCAGAAGAACGATCATCTGTTTCCATCTGTTTCTGTTCTCTGCATATCAGTCACTCCAGCCACCCTTTCTCACTGCATCGGGTAGCCAGTCACAATAGCAATAGTAAAACTGTTATGTCATAATACATGCCTGTGGGCGGGGGGGGGGGGGTATATATATATTTTCTATACGTATTTACACACACACACACACACACACACACACACACACACACACACACACACACACACACACACACACACACACACACACACACACACAAATACACACAGAAACATTGTGACTTTTACAACTGTAGCACTCCTAAACAATTGTCATAATTCTAAACCTGTTAACATGACTCCTCACTGTCACAGGGCAGCATGTGCCCTATAGACTAAACAGAGGCAATGCACACGCACCTCTAACTACACAGCTGCTTCCAATTAATCACCATCAGGCTGGTTTGGAAGTGTCATTTCAGTAGTGTCTATGTCGCCTCTTTTTTTCTTTTCTTTTTTCATAATCTGAATGCGTTCTTGAACAATATTGACAAGAACACTGCACTTGTTTTAAATATCTTTATTTATTGAAAAGATGTGAAACAAGTTTCATTGATTATTTATGGTCACCTGTCTCTCCTCTGCAGTGCTGGCAATCCTCTGTAGAATGGAAGTACTGTGGAGGAGGGGGGGTGTTTGTTCCTGTTTTATCTTGTGTTTTGTCTAATTGTAATCTTGTGAGTGTTTTGGCGCCTGAAATATGTATTGGAATCGGTTGGGAAGTCATTGATGTAATTGTATATCCACTCATGGGCCATGGTTTGCCTTTGTTTGAGTTAATTGACTTACCAATTAGAATTACTAATCATTGTGCTTGGTTTGTCTCACCTGCTATAAAACGTAGGCTGCAGGTGGAGTAATGTCAGTTATGCTTGGGCTGGCTGGCACACGGTTAAAAGCCCAGAGGGAGAGCTGCTAGGGCCCTTCGTGGAAGGGTATAGCTTGTTGTCCGATTGGGCATCTATATTTTTTGAAAACGCACATTTTTTTTTTGCCAGTCTTTTTTGTTAAATTATAGTTTTTACCTATGGGCGCATTGTGTCTACGCTGCGCGGTGTTTGCGTTTTTTTTATGTTTTGGGGCATAAAAACAAAAAAAACAAAAAAATTGCATTTGTGAACTTTTTTGGAGCCTTAGCCGTTTGGCCAACTATTACACTCACATTACATAATCTTAACCTACCCCGTAACCTGCAAAGCTAACCCTCAACCAAACCACAAAAAACATGCCTTTTCAGACAAAAATGTCAAAATGCCTTTTATGTTAGTGACACATTTGTAAGGACTCTCAACTATGTAAGAAAAGTTAAGCCTCATTTCCGCATAGATGTACATAATGGAGCATGCACGCGCGTGAGCGCGCGCGCACGCACACACACACACACACACACACACACACACACACACACACACACACACACACACACACACACACACACACACACACACACACACACACACACACACACACACACACAGTCTATTGGCCATGTGCTTGGGTAGCAGAAAGCCTTGGCGCTGTTCATTAATCACTACATTGAGGTTGTGTTGCCACAGCAGAAGGAAAAACACTGGTCTGCTTCTCATAGATATACTATACTGCCATCAGCAGCTTCACTGAACTCCGGAGCGGGGACAAATGGCACTGCGGGGACAAATGGCACTAAGTGTATGAAAAATGCCAGATTTATACTTGGCTGCGAAAAAAAATTGATATGCAAGCTCACAATGCATCGTGCTGGGATGCATTGTGAGCTTGTAGGTCTGATATTTTCAAAGTGCGACACTGCCACACAACTAAGTATAAATCTGGGTATAAGGCTGGGTAGGGATGAAACCTGCACAGCTTACAAGATGTTCAGGTTTTCACCATTTCTAAAATTATACTCTTTCCCCCATCTTTCTGCAAGGATGCGTGTGTTCTTTTTCAGCAACAGCCTCCTCGTATATACATACAGCTACACATAACCACTCCTATAGGAGATGCCTACAGCTATAGTCTGATTCTGTTGAGCAGCTGGACTAGTGCAGCTGGACATTTTTCTGAGAAAAACAGAATGTCCAAAGTCATGCAGCATACCTCTTTTTTTAGATTATGTATGTCTGTCTGTCTGTCTGTCCATCTGTCCAACTAATCTATCTGGTTTCAGATCAATGTGTGGCCCCTAGGGATCATTAAGAGAAAATACAGTTGTCAAAGACATTGATCAAACACAAAAAAACACTATACAAAAAAACGAATGGTCAATTATATGAATGATACACACAAAACTGTGAAACTTAAGACATTAAAGTTGCAAAAGCATTAAGACATTAAAGACATTAAAGTTGCAACAGATGTGACCTGGTGGTCACATCTGGTATTGCAAGACCTCCACATTTAAAATGCAACTGTGCGCGCTTCTATCGTCTTAAACGCTAGTGCAGCTGTCCTGCTCTATAGACCATATTCACACGGCGGCCATATTGGAATTTAACATTGAAAGTGCCGCCACCCGGGGTGGCTACTTTCATTGACTTCATAGAAGACATGGCCGCCGTGTAACTGTAGCACTTATGGCGCACATGCACCGAAAATGCAGAACATGCAGATAAGACTTCAGTGATGCTTTCTGAAGATTTTAGAGAGCTGACTGGACTTATACTACCCTGAATGTAGCATACTGATACTGTACTCATAAGTCAATTTTGTTTGCCACAATAACACATTGCTGAATTGACTCTGTGTTGAAGCTCTTCTCTTTATCAGCAATTGTCTTATCTGTTTGCACTACAAACCCATGGAACTGGTCATTGGACATTAGGCCTGAATGTAAACTTTCAACTTATCTGATTGTGTCAATAAATGGTTTGGGTTTTAACTGATTAGCGGATAGCTGGTCATGTGAAACATGTGGTGAGTTCAGTCATCATTAGGACATGCTTAACTGTACATATATTCACACTGATTACACAGAATAAGATCGACTTTGTTCTACGGGTTAGGAAACATATAGAATAAAGACAATAAAAAGTACATAAATGTTGAAAGATAGTCTTACAGTACAGAATAGTCTATTTCCTCTACATTTGGATTTGGTTCACAGTAGTGATTATTACGCATGCTGGCCTTACTGTATATCAGTGCTGTTACTAGAAATGAAGGACATAATATAGGCAGCATCCCTATACTGGGAGGAACGTTTGCCAAAAATTGCCGATTTACAAGCTCGGGTTGCATTTCGATGAGTTGTGAGCTTGTAGATCTGCTATTTTTGGCGAGGACATTAGTGGTACAGTAAAAAAAAAGTACAGTTGCAACTAACGTTTACTAAGTATATAGTGTTTGAGCGGTTAAAACAAATATATGTGAAGATCAGGGTGTGCTTAAAGTGCTTCTGTGGTGACATAACAAGGTGTGTCTTTGTTATTCATACATAGGGTGTGTACTGTGTACTGTAATTTAAATAATTGTAATGACTTAACTGTATTCAGATAAGGCTCCATAGCTCAGGGGTTAGAGCACTGGTCTTGTAAACCAGGGGTCGTGAGTTCAAATCTCACTGGGGCCTCTCAAAGTCTTTTAAAGGCTGTCATCTGAGACCTGTATTAGCACTACTGTGCGAACACAAAATATCACTGTCGATGAAAGCTATAATAATGGACTCTACCATGCCAGGACGATTGGTTTAAATAAATATGTTCTGAAGGAAACAGTGCCCTACGGAGCACTACTTATTAACAACTATCACACAACTACAGTATCAACTGTTAGTACTACTATTATTATTATATATGTTAGTATTTATTTTAATAACTTTATAAAAATGCTTGTGTTTCCCAGTGTTTCCTTTCCCCCCATACAACATGCTTCACAGATAATAAAACCCAGCAACTGCATTAAACAACTAAGTTAAAAAAGTTAAAAATGTACTGAGAGGATAGCCCCCTTGAAATGCAGCACCTCATTTTCGAGGGGGTCCTATACACATCCTATACACACACAAATAAAACATTCTTACATACAGTACAACTACACAATACACACGTACAGGTACAAATTCAGGTTGGGATACCAATTTTATCAACAATAAAAAAAATATATATATATCACTTACCCTACCTTTAATTCCTGTGTAACTAAACACAGAAGTGGGTGATCTTTTATGTTTATATGCCAATATTTATCTTTTTCTTTGCCTTTTGTTTATTCAACATAATATGGTCAATCACTTTAGAATTGTGAGCTAAAGGTGTAGTAAATATGTGTTAAACTGCATTTACTAAGTGTGAAAAGGCTGTAACTTTGGAATAGGGAGCGTGTTTGTCCTGGTTTAATGTCAGTTTAGGTGGGAGCAAGAGCCTACATTACAACAGGGAATTTATTCAGAGTAATAATCAATTATTTCAATGAAGACACAGGAGAGTTTACTCTCAACTAGTTTCTTATTCCCATAATGAGTAAATAATATAAGGGGTTTAATTCATGTGTTACTACTTACTTACAAACCATTAGTAAGTACATTATTAATTAAGGGCTTATTTAGAGAAAACCCCTAATAGCTTATCAGGTAATGTGTAGAATAAGACATGCAAATTAGGAGCTATAACTTACTTAAAGGAGCTACACCATGAATTTAAAAAATAATAATAATATTTGATATCATATTGTTTATGTCCCTCAAACGTTTTTCAAAAGGTTTGAGCCTAAATCAAGCCTCAGATATACTCATTCCAACTAACTTCTCTCTGGCTTATAAAGCACTTTCACCTGCAATACCACATTGTCCTGTTTGGCACGGGGCGCTATTGAGCCAGTTTGTATGCATGTCATGTCCTGGTTCTGTGTGGAAAAAGTAAAAAAAAAAAATAAGAAAAAATTAAAAAAAAAATTAAAAATGAAAAAAAAACATTTTTTTTTTTTTTTGGATTTTTTTTTGTTGGTTAGAACTGAAAAACGGGAGGAATTGTTCCCAGACGTGACGTAGGGTGGGGGAACAAATCTGACGGACTGTTTTCAGACCAATTTACATGAAAACCACAGATAGCCTATGAAAGCCTGCATGCTCGAAGTCGGTATTTGTTGGAACAGAAGAGAGGTGGGGGAGACCAAAAACACACAAAAATGAAGAAAAAGTTAAAATCCATGGTGTAGACCCTTTAATTACTAACACAGAACTAATACAGTAGATGACAAATAATCACAATAACAAGCAACTCATACATGGTTAATATGTGTAACTTAAAGTTTTACTGAAGAAATAAGAATTACTGGGTAACAACTACCTAATATAATAAGAGAGGGATTGGACACAATGCACACAATGAAACACAATGAAAACAGTATTGCCTACCGTAAATACCTGCTCTGACATTAGTGGATAAAGGAATACCATGCTGTTTTGGTTATTATTAAAAACCTGACCTTTGAAACATTGACAAAACATATAAGGAATATTCCATGTACAGTAAAATACCCAATTTCCAAAATCTTTACAGTATTGTATTGCCAAATGCAGCAAATGTACAGGTTATTCAGTGTCAGTGGCTGGAGAAAGGGAGACCTTTGTTAATCCCACAGGGGAAATTCAGTTTTCAGCTTCACCCAGCTGATGGCCGTTCAGATGGTCATGATGAGCGCTCAGGGGGAGTTGTTAGGTGTCTTGCTCAGGGACACTTTGACACATAGGCAGAGGTCGGGAGGCAAATTTCTGCCTACCTGGCTGACGGCCTCTCTAACCACTAAGGCAAGCTATACGGCCATCTTGTCTCAGGTCTGGTCCAGGCCATAATATCATATCATATTATCACATAATTGCTCTTGAAGCGTAGGGTCAATTCCCTTGTGTGCCTTATCCAGCCCTGGATAGACTCCACAGACACATCCCCACAGGTGGCCACCGGTGCCTCAGGAGATTTTGCAGTCATACACCCCCCACCACCATGCTGACAAAAATAATCCTCAATCACATTCAGAAATGGGTATTTGCTGACAAAAACATTGAAACAGGGGTGGTCATTGAACCTGGGGTGGTCATAATTTGAAGGAAAACATAAAGCAATGAAAGATGTACTGTATGCGTGGCCACTTTTATGTATAAGGTGTTGAAAGACTCTGCTGTCTGGGTACAAGCTGATACTGAGCAATGTGAACAACACTGTCAAATGCTCTGATGGCTTTATACATTTTAATAAATAGAACTCACAATATTTTGGTTTTGTTTAGTACATTAACTGACAACTTCATAGCTTGTCTTCAAGTACAAACATGTTCAATTGCTTGTGTGGTGGCACTGACCCACCACTTTATAATGTGCAACTACCCAATATCAACTGTTTTCTTGTGACATGACACCTTCAATATTAAGATGACCAAATTACAATCTCTCGGACAGAATTCTGGGCAGATTATGAATCTGGAACGGAATGGTCATGCATTCTGGATCGCCTACAGCCGCGCCTAGTAGGAATTGGCCCACAACTTTTTCTCACCATAAAGCCTGCCTCATACATCGTATAGTTTATCTAGCAATAATAGCCTACACAAGAGGCTGTGGTACATCGTGATTATATCACGGCTATGTGTTTTGATGATGATATACTAGCCTACATAGATTATGGCATTCATCATTGAACAAGATTGGATAATGAGGGCAATGACGAATGCCAGCTGATCATTTGTTTGTCACATACCCATAGCCTTATTTAGTGACAAAGACGTGAACATTGCATTTGATCCCTATTTTAATAACTGCACTAACAGGCTGACAACAAGGGAGTTTTCAGGCAAATATATTTGTTTTAGTCCCATTGGACCCTTCCAACAGTGTGGGGACAGAGTTGGCTCACAATACTGAAGGTGCTGCTGGCATGCCTCTCCGCTTGTGGTCCGCAGCCATTATATGAACCATCAAAGGTAGCTGTTTTCCACTCTATTTTGGTTCTTTTGCTCCCAGAAAAATGTTAATCGTAAAATTTCACAAAACAATCCTAGGATTGATTCTGAGATGCTTGATGAATATGGGCCCTGGTTGCACACTGTAATATTCATGTTATTCATACTGCGCAATGCGCACTACTTACAACTTTTAGGTCACATTTAGTATGAATAGTATA